>NC_040903.2:13904121-14207151 GCF_004126475.2 Phyllostomus discolor
ATGACGTGAAGAAATGTGGAGAAAAGCCTGGAACAGATCCTCCCCTTGTGGCCTGAAAGAATCCCCCTGCTGACAGTTTGAACTCTGACTTCTAAAACTGTGCGAAAATAAATTTCTGTTGTTTATGCCACCCCTAACAATCTAATACAGAGATTGAGCTTAAGAATTATTTAGCCCAGTGGTTAAAGACAGGAACACATAAGCAAGTTACCATAAAGGCAAAATTGACCTGACTCGACTGATAGAAGTGAAAGAAGAAGGAAAGCGGCCCTGGCCAGGTAGCTCAGTTGGTTGGAGCGCTATGCCAACAAGCCAAGGTTGCAGGTTCGATCCCTGGTCAGGACACATAAAAGAGGCAACCAGTGAATGTATAAATAAATGGAACAACAAATCAATGTCTATCTGTCTGTCTGTCTCTCTCTCAGTTTTCCTGAAATCAAAAAATAAAAGTTATTTTTAAAAAGAAGGGAAGCAAGAGATACAGGTTGACTTGAGTTGTGGATGTAACGAATTATAAAAGTGGCCACTAATTCCCTCACCCGCCACCCCTTCACCCCCTACACACACTCGCATGCCCCGTGATGTGGCCTTGCAGCTCCTCCCATAAGAGATAAAACCTCTCTCTTCACTCCCTCGCCTGGGCTGGCCTTGCAATTCGCTCTTACCGACAGAATGAGACGCAAGCGATGCTGCTGGAGTGCCGAGCCGAGGCCTCCAGAAACCTTGCAGCTTCTTCTGTCTTGCTTTTCCTGGGAACCCATGGTCACCACTAAGTGAATGAGCCTGGGCTAGCAGGCTAGACCATGGATACATGAATGCACGGCTCACCTAGCCCCTTGGCCCCAGCTGACAAGCAGCCCCTGCCAGATAGATTTATGAGTGAGGCCTTCTGCCAGTGGCTGCAGACAGAACAACCCAGCTGAATCCAGCAGAAGAGCCACCTGGCTTATCTCAGCCTACATTCCTCGCCTGTATAATAGTGCACTTAGAAAGGTTGTTTTAAGCCACAGAGTTTTGGTATACCACGAAAGATAACTGATATGTAGGATGAGTATTGTCGCCTTTGCCCAGAGTGATGTTAACTGGATAAGGAATTCTTTGATATAATGTCCTTGAGATATCCATGGGACTGTCAAGTAGCTAGCCAGCTAAATAGTTCTGAAGTTAAGGGGAGCAAGCTTGCTTGGAAACACAAGTCTGAAAGACAGTCATGTGACTAGTTTCCGTGCATGGGTAGATTACCACGGAGAGCAAGAACGGAGTGAAAGAAGGAGAGACCCCAGTCAGAACCCCCGGAACAACACATCTCAGGGCAGGCAGAGCAAGAGTCAGCGAGGGAGCAGCGCAGACATGATGGAAGACAGGAAGAGCTCACCAAGCAGAGTCAAAGAAACTTCTTGAAGAGTCTAAGTTACAGAAATGCCTTTAAAAAATGGGACTACTAAGAGTCCCCAGCATCCAGGAATTGAGAAGTCATTGCCAGAAGCGTTTCACCGAAGTGAATCCTCACCTGGGAACAAGGCCAGTAGTAGGCAAGGGAGCGGAGGATGGGAGGCAGTGTCTGCATTACAGATGTGGACAGTGGGTGAGCTTGCTGACCCAGACAAAGCTTACCGCATGGCACTGACTTGGGGGACAATAAAATTAAGGTAGTATTCCTTGGCATGACTGGGTTTTTCCAACAGCAGACAGCAGCTTGCATGCAGGGGCCAACAAGGCAGTTGCTTGGACCAACCCAAGGCTGGAATTTTGTGGATGGACATAGAAGGGTGAGAGATTAAGGGCTTTGAGGTTTTGGCAAGAGATTGGTTGAAGTGATAAATCGTGGAGTCTGGGCAGGCGAAAAAAAGAGTGAGGGGAAGGGTACCGTTGATGCACAAGGAAAAAGAGAGAGTAGCACAGGGACCAAAGACATTGAGAATGAATGGGTGAGGGAACTGAAAGGCTATGAAGCTATTCTACGTAGTTACACTAGAGTTTGAGGTTCCAGAACATTCTAAAGGATGAGGCCATGGTGTGGGCAATGTGACTGAGCTACCGAAACTTAGTGCAGCAAAGTGCTGCAACCCTTAAGCTAAAGCCACTGGGTATGTCCCCAACGCGTGAACACTGAAGATCACCTGGTGGAGGCAGCTGGGGTAAAGTGGAGGATGTGAGCCAGGCATCTCAAGTGTCCGAGCCCTCATGAGACAAGCAGAAGTGACAGGGACATGAGAAGACAGCCAGGAAGAAGGGTAGGATGTGGTCTATAGGAATTTCAGGAGGGCTACAGGGATCATTCCATTTTTGCTTGATCGTGGCAAAATAATGTTCTGGAAGCAACAAGGATCGCAGCTCCTCTGGGTCTGAGGAGTGGGAACAGTGAGCAGCCGCTGCCCCCTCCCCACACATGCACTCTCTTAGGGAAGCATCAAACTCCAGTACAGGCAGGATTTGGGGAAAGGGAGTTTCTGGTTGATGGACCAAGGGTCCAAAGCACTGTTGGAAAGTTGTGAGGGCAACTGAGAAAGGAAGTCGGGCAAGCTGGAGGGAAACCGGAGCTACCTTCACTGTGAACTTAATCGTCATTACTTTTGTGTAAGAGTTTTCATTTTCACAAATATCTCTCAGATTTGTCATGTGGGTCCAGACCACACCTAGAATAATGATGCATTAGCATAAAGTCCGCGTGCCCCTTCCCCTGGCGTTTTCTCAGGAACGACAGGAGATGCTGCTTAGAGCCCAGACTTACTTTTTGTTTGGAAGTTTAAGTAGGTCCGTGAGGGAAACAAGAAAGGTGTTTGCCTCAGCAGACCTCAACAGAACATAAGCTCGTAGGTATTTACGGAGATATCATGCCCTGGAAAGAGAGGAGCAGGCTGATCTAATAACCAGAGTTAAAACTCTTCACCTAAGCCGTCTGCTTGGCTCATCCGACCGGCGTTTTGTTCTAGCAGGCCAAAGAATTTGCAAAAACTAAAGACAAAAGAAGGTCATCATTGTTATAAGTATGACCTCCTGCCCGATACGGTCATTAAAAAGGTTTATTTTGAAATTTTCAAATGGACAAAGAAAATACTGTAAGATGAGGATTTATTTTATAATAGCCTCCGCTTGGTACCTGGATGTGTAGCTGCTGGGAGTGTAAGATGGTGCAACTTCTCAGAGACAATTAGCACAGAAGTCTTAAAAAGTGTTATGCCCTTGAACCGAGGAGTTCTATTATGGGGTATTATGCTGGAGAAATAATCATAGATGTGCACCAGGTTTCGTCATAATTGGCAACAAGCTAAATACCCAGTAACGAGGTGGGTGGTTACGTAGCTGATCCTGTAATCATACAACAGAGCACCACAGAGCCCTGAAAAGGAGTGTGAAACGCTGCATGGCAAGTTGGTTATGGTTTATTTGGCTAAAACAGTGTTGTGAAAATACTGGCTTTATATACCAATTGAAAATGAAATATGGCCCCGACCAGTGGGGTTCAGTTGGTTGGACGTCCTTCTGCAAAGCAAAAGGTCAAGAGTTCGACTCCCGGTCAGCGGACATGCCTGGGATTCGGGGTTCGGCCCCCAGCTGGGGTGCGTACAAGAGGCAACCGACTGGTGTTGTGCTCTCACATTGATGTTTCTCTCCCTTTCTCCCCTTCTCTCTAAAAATAAATAAATAAAATCTTTTTTAAATGTTATATAAAAATGAAATACATAGGCCCAGGACAAAGACTGGAAGGATGTATATTAAAACATTATCTGTGATTAGTTTTATGTGTTTGCATTATATATATGGTTTTAATTTTCCTCTTCCTTTCTGAAATTCTCCAAGAAAAATTTCCAAAACTAAAATGTACAGCCCTGGCTGGATCGAGCACCAGCTTGCAAACCAAAATGTCGCCAGTTCAGTTCCCAGTCAGGGCACATGCCTGGGTTGGAGGCCAGGTCCCCAGGTGGGGGCACGTGAGAGGCAACCATTCGATGTATCTCTGGCACATCGATGTTTCGCTTCCTCTCTTTTTCCCTCCCTTCCCCTCTAAAAAACAAATAAATAAAGTCATTTTTAAAATGTATCATATCTGCAATGAGAAAAATTAATAATATGGTTCTATCAGTGTCCTGGCCCATGATATTCAGAAACAGTACCCTAGAAAATAAATTTAAATATATTTTTAAATTAAGTAGTAAAACATAAAGAAAGAGTTTCCTGTACCTAAAACTGGAGAACAAGAGTATTTGGTCCCTATTTTGAGGGGGAACTCCCTTCTCAGCAAATGTGCTTTCCAGCTGATGCTTAAAGGAACAGGAAATGCCCCTCTAATTTTTAACCACTTTGGAATTAGCAGCTGGTATCATTCAACTCCCAGAATGACCCAAAGGTTATGTGTCTATTTAAACAAGCAACATATATTTTAGTTAGCACTTATTTCATGCCCTATACTCCATTTAACATTCTAGGTGATGCAAATAATGTTTTTTAAAAAAGATAATTATAAACCAACTAAGACAACAACTGTAGCTATTTATTTACCCTAAATACAACGATAAGTCATAAAAGCACTAATAACAACCAGCACTCAAGTAGAGCTTACTATCTCCTTAAATACTCTATACGCCCAAGGGTAAGAGGAGGCACTGGCCCAAAACCCTTCAGAGAAAAAAAGGGATACTCGAGCACTTTCGAAGGCTCTCGCATCACAGAATGTTCTCTAATCACTTTGTTTAAACAACTCAGCCGAGTTCAGGGGAAGACTCATTAGCCTGGAATGGCCTCCGTCCGTGCTGATCTGGGCTGCTTTGAGAGGCCACTTGACAGAACCAGCCTCAGAGAGGGCGAGAGAGTTAACGCGGGTCTGGTCGCCGTTCCTGGAGTGGGGCCCCGCAATGCGCGTGCTTACTGTCACTGTGCGGAGGCATTTTAAAAATAACTGCCTAAGTGAGTATAACGTCTATTTATTTAACATTTACTTTACTTCTGGGTCTGTATTCAATGCTACTATAATACCAAAATGGTCTCTTGTCAAAGAGAAACTCTCCATTCACCATAATGACAATGACTAAGAAGGTACTTTACAGTCCTGGCTGCTGTGGCTCTGTGGATTGAGTGCCGGCCTGTGAACCAAAGAATTCCCGGTTCGATTCCCAGTCAGGGCACGTGCCTGGGTTGCAGGCCAGGTCCCCAGTGGGGAGCTACTGAGAGGCAACCACACACTGATGTTTCTCTCCCTCTCTTCCTCCCTCCCTTCCCCTCTCTAAAATAAATAATAACATCTTTCTTTTTAAAAAGTACAGTTTATAAACACTGCTCAAACCTCATTGTACTAGATTATAGTAGTACAGGAAAAGAATGAACATGACTGAAATTCGAGGAAATGAGCAGTATCTATTCTAACACTTGTAAACAAAGAATCAACCCACTTTTTGCTAGCAACTTGTTCTTTACGACCAGTTTGATTGGGGGAAATTATGTTAAAATTATTTCTAATGCAACTGTTACTTAGCAGGGTCAAAAAATCAATTAGCAATAAAGTTCTACTTCATTTTACAATTTTTTTTTGGCTCTTTTCACAAAGCAATGTAACCCTTTTGCTGGGGCATCATATGAAGAAAGAAGTAAAAGGTTTCATCAGCGTGGCTGCGTGGGCCCCGGAGTGCGGCCCCACCTTCGGGTGCCGTTTCGCTCTGCAGTTTGGGTGACTAATTTTATTCCAGAAAAAGTTGAGTAATTTATCGAAGTGCAACCAAATCCAAAATAAAACTTTACCTTTGATTCACTAAGTAAGCTGTTCTCTTGACGTTGTCAGTGGAGCAGATTTCAATGAAGCAAGGACGGTAACTTGCAAGTAAGCCTGAAAGCTTTCTTTCTTGCCTGTGCCGGCCAGAACAACAGGGTGGGAAGCAGCTCTGCTGCGTAAATCACCGACTCTCGGGACCCCAACTCTGCCAGCTCCTGCCCTCAGGTGAGTAGGAGAGAGGGAGGGGCTGGTGGGAGAATCAGCAGCACCCCGGGGGGGGGGGGGGGGGGGGGCTGGAGACACTCCCCCTAGCCATTCACACTTGGAACTCTCCAAAGTTGAAACCAGGAGAAGGGCAGGGCAGACCCTGCCCCTCAGCTGTTCTGTTCTCTACACACATTCTTCGCTTTTCCTTCTCGGCACCTCACACAGTGTAAAGGAGATCATGGTAGGGAGACAGACAGACAGACAGATGATATCCAGGTTCGTATACGTGTATATATGGATGTAGATACAAAAGGATTTAACACAGCAGCCCCCGCTTATCTGTGGGCTCTCTTTCAGCGGTTTCAGTTACCTGCCAACAACCCAGGTCTAAAAATAATAAATGGAAAATTCCAGAAATAAGCAATTCAATAAGCGATTCCTAAGTTTTACATGGTGCATCACTCTAAGTAGCGTGATGGAATGTGGCGCCATTGAATGCGGGGCATGAATCATCCCTAGTCCGGCGTGTCCACGCTGTAAGGGCTCCCTGTAAGTCACCTAGCAGAGAAAGATCACATTCACACAACTTTTAACACAGTGTGTATTGTTGTTATTGTTCTGTTTTCGTGCTGTTGTTGTTAATCTCTTACTGTGCTTAGCTGATGAATTAAGCTCTATCCCAGGTCTATGTGTCCAGGAGAAAACATGGTGTGTACAGGGTTCGGTGCCCATGGTGGTTTCAGACAACCACCGCGGGACTGGGAATGGATGCCCTGCATAGAAGGGAGGACTGTTAAGGGAGGACTGTTCTGTACGTCATATCCTCTGTCACGTGATTTATGGCTCTCCGACCACAGTAAAGCTCCTGAGGACAAGAACAAGCACGCTGCAGGTACTCGGTAAATCTTGTTGAACGAACAAGGAATCAGCAGCAATGAAAACGCACGACCCTTCACAACTGCTGCTTGACAAATCCCTCCTACGCCCTCCTCCTGCCTCAGTGGTCCCTCGGCCCCATCCCCACCCCTGCTCTCCCCTGCCCACATCCACCTCATTTTCCAAGGTCCAAATCAAACGCCACCACCTTCTTAAAACCTGCTGTGATTCTTCCAGCCACAAGCAAACTCCCCTTCGTCCACCAGATCGAGGCCATGTTACCTGCTCCTTTCTTAAAGCACCCGGGGTGGCCAGAGCAGTTTTACAGTTGTTCATGTGGAAATAGTACAAGTAAATAATACAATAATTAATAAATAAATAATACAGGAATAAGCTGGGTTTCAGATACAACTGTAAGCCTATTTTTTGCCCACTCCCTGTGTAAGGAAGCTAACCATTCGCTAATCCCTGGCAAGACTCTGCTTCAAGCTCACACCCGTGTTAGGGACAATGCACTTTATTTAGCCGTGATTCTCCTCTGTCATCCACTCACCAGAAGGCAGCCTGGCGTGACGGTTAAAGCACGGGCTTGGAAGCCAGACACGATCGATACAAACCCTGGCTGTCCCACTCACTCGCCCTGTGGTCTTGGTCCAGACTCTTCACCTCCCCGCACCTCCGCTACCTCCTTTGTAACACCTGATGGTAACCCTAGTAATAGTACCCGTCCCATAGGGCTATTCTAATAACCGAGTTAATCCACATAAAGCACGTAGAATGCTTTCTAGAACATCATAGTGAGTGTTCAGTACATGGATTCTATTATCACTGATGCAATATAATCTACTGAGACTCTACTGTGTGTCAGGCACCCTGCTAGGCTGCCGCAACACCAGTAGGTACTCTATAAATAGCTGAGGACCAACTGATCAGAACTAACATTGACTCAGCCCTTTACTCATCAATTACAAAGGTGTTCCCAGGTCCAAGGGTTCATTTAATCCTACAGCCTTTCTAGGGATGGATGTCATTCCTACTTTTGTGCAGGAGCAAGCAGTGCCTCTTCTGCTCCAAACTGCACACACACACACATTCGATGGGCGAGAGTCTCCACGGGGTTCACCTCACAAGCCCTCCAACTCCTAGAGACTTTTTCCGCTCCCTCCTGCAGCTCCGTTGACTTCACACGAGGCATCTCTTTTAGCATCTGTTCAGCCTGACTCCTGTCATTAGGTACATTCTCGGGTGTTTATAATGCACCACTGGTTTGTTTCAGACTAAATTGTGGGATCTAAAAATAAAATGATGTTGAACATTTTTCTTTGCATATTAACTTTCAAGAAATAGATTAATCTTTTAAAAATAATCAAAAATGAATGACCCACTCAGCATGTAGCAGTTACCAAAAAAAAAAAACTGTAAAAAATTTAAAAACCTCAGATCCCCACTTTTCCTGCTTTATCATTTCTGAATTTATTAATTTAAGTATATACTTCATAATTTTTCATTTTAAAAATTTAGAGGTCTAGAGAGCCTCTGGTAAACCAATCATGTTCTTCCCTGGGGACGCTCAAATGAAGGCCAGGTTCATTTATTCTCCAAGTCAAATTCCCGTTTGCAAAAATGACATGGCAGAATTGTGCTCATCATCCTAAGAGATGGCACAAAGAACAATACATGAAGCGAGACACACAATGTCATGAAAGTTGTTTGCTGAAATTTCAGCCATTGATCCGACACATCTGTTTGTCCATCCATTACAGGCCCAGCAGGTTGGGGACCCAGACTGGAAGGCACAGTTCCTCCTCGCAAGGAGCTTGCTAAGTCCACTTACATTCCATCTGGGCTGAGAGTGACCCAGAAATGCAGACAATACAAGCAAGAAGGTTACAGCAAGAAGAGTGTGGCGAGTGGCAAAGAGAAAGTCATTCTTGTTGAAGTAAAAATATAAGGTCTACTAAATCATTTAACATGTTCCCCCTTCAACATATGTTCACACCTATTTTGACCACTTGCTTCTTTTCTTTCTTTGGAATCTAAAAACACTCCCAATCATCAGCCTTTGGTGTTTATCTTAAGCCACCAACTAGGGTTGGTGACATCGTTTTATTCAATTTGATGCTTTCCTGTTACTCGGAAAGGGTTACATACCCAAATCAATGCACGTTCTGGTTGCGACACTAAATAAGGAGGCACAGCGTAGGGTGTAAAATGCAGTCATCCCATGCCACATTTCATTTTGGAAGAGGGAGGGCCACGGTCTACTGTGAACAATTACCAAAATCGTCAATGGAATTCAATAAATGTTGTTTAAAAAAACCTAATTATTTGTTACAATAACCAGCTACTACTGCCACTTTGTATTTGGAGGTTTGTAAACTACTTCCATTTGAAATGTAATTGATTCCATTTTTATCATTTGTTCAAGTTTATGTGGTTGTTCTCATCCTAAGAGATGATAACATCTATTTTCAGCAAATTATACATTATAATTCCTCATTCAAAAGCTGTAACAGAAAACAAAATGCTAATTTATGCTGTAAATGAAACTACGGAATCATAATCATTCATTGTTAACATTAGGGACTAAACTGCTACTGGAAATAATAAAATTGGAGCAAAATGTGGTAGAGCTTTTTGGTGAGAGTTTTCTTTTTCTTTGTCTTTTTTTTTCTTTTTTGCTTGTTTTGTTTCATTGTTACACAACTAACACACCTTCTAGGACTCTCTCAGGCAAGAGACCACAAGGCGTTTGATCTTCTCCCAGACGTGAGCCGGACGTGCCCTTTGCCCCTCAGCTATTCCCCGCAGTTCTGTATTTCAAACCTACAAGAAGATGTGCTCACAAAGCAATCCGAAGTGCACGCTGAAGACGGGAAGCATGTTAGTACCGCACACCTGCTTCTCCACGTTTCGTTACGCTTTCATTGTCCCTTCACAGCAGCGATCAACCCCTCCCCCACCCCAGCCTCTCCTAGGTGCGTGGGCCCCTCTGCCGCACTTGCCCGTGGCCTCCCCCACGGCCAGCTCCCCCTGTGTCAGACACACAGAAATCCAGTGACTTTAACAAACCAGGTCAATTCCTATTGACAAAAAGTAAGGGGAGGTGGGGCCTGGTGCCCTGTTCCACACCCCGTGCCGTGCTTAAGGAACCAGCTTCAAGCGCCAAGGCGATAGCATCACCTGTTGGCATTTTCTCCCGTCCGTTTCTATTTTTGAACATGTACTCCAAAAGAAAGAAAGGTTTCGATGGAACTGCTATACACAAACGTGAATTCTTCGAAGGGACCCAAAGAGTCACACTGCCTTCTAGAGCAAATCCGTTGTCTGCTGCGCTTTCCTGTGCCTCCGTCTGCGGTCCACGCGCACCTCTCCGCGGGCAGAGCGCGAGCGCCGGCTCCCCACGGCCTCTCCGGGAGGGAGCTCTGCCTCCTGGGTGACCACCGCTCAGGGGAGGCGCCCCGCTCGCGTCCCAGCGCAAAGCCTGCACTGTCACGACTCCGCTCGGGCCACAGGGACGTGAAGCCAGCGGGAGACTCTTCTGCCCTCTTCTTAGAGACTGTCTCGCTGTAACGACTGACACGTATGTTTTCCTCCCCTGTAGTTTGTAGATCACAATACGAGGGATGAACCACTAAAAGGCATTAGTTCGTGATGGGCATAAATGTTGGGTGCGTGATTCAGCACGGAAGACACATGTTGTAACATGGCCATGAGGAGAAAGGTAAATTTCGGACTAAATCACAAGCATGAATATCCACTGTGCAGTGCAAATCCAAAATGAGGTGGGTTTGCTTATAAAATGAGGAGTGAATTTACCCGTAAATAAATATACATATATATGACAGAGTTTTGGTGCAGCTGAATGATTGTCTGTATAATTAGTCTATTAATGAATCTTAAAACTGTATTTCTCCAGGAGAGTGTCATTTTACTAATATGTAAGTTTGGAATGAGCCCTCCACAAAAATCATAATTTTTTTAAAGATTTTATTTATTTTTTAGAGAAATGGGAAGGGAGGGAGAAAGACAGGGGGAGAAACATCAATGTGAGAGAGAAACATCTAATGGTTGCTTCTGGGCCCAGAGCAGGAACAGAACCCACAGCCCAGGCAGGTGCCCTCACTGGGAATCAAACCAGTGACCTTTGGCCTTGTGGGACAAACCCAACCCACTGAGCCACCGCAGTCAGGACGAAATCATAGTCATTTGATGTTGGGAGCTGCCAATTGGCAGACCCCAGCTGTCTCTCAAACTGCGGCAACCATGCAAGCCAAAAAGAATAGTAAATGCAAACATTCAGTCTACCACCAAGAAAAAAGAAAAGAAAAGAAGAAAAGAAATCAAGTAGTTACCATTGACTCACCAAAAGAGAAGACTTTGCCTATCATTCACCAGAGAATTATGTTTGATTATATTAGAAACCAGGAAAAAATGGGCAAAGTTGGCCAACAAAGGAGGTGTCCACTCTTTCACGAGGCTGGCAAATGAATGACACCAGCACAAACTGGCTGCAAAGGGACATGCAGCCGCTGGGCTGGCGAGGCAGCAGAGTGTAGGGAGTAAGAGCAAGCTCGCCCTCTGGACTCTGAAACTAGGCTGCCTGGAGGATTTCCCAGGCTTGCACCTAAACAGCACAGAGATCTCAGGCCAGGTACTTAACTCTTTGCACCTTATTTTCTTCACCTATGAAATGGAAATAATAATAAAACTGCCTACCCCATAGGTTGCCATAGAGATTAAATGGGTCAAGTACATGTCAAGTGTTTGGAACACCATTTATAAATGGTAGCCCTTGTCACTGCTCTTTGATGCCCAAGCTTCAGGTTCATTGAACTTTATCAAGGAAAGCAAACAATATTTTTAAGCCGGTGCCTTAAAGAAGCTAGCCTTGCTGCAAGATCCCCAGCAAACCCACATTATGACACATCTCTTCTACGTTTCTGTCCCCCTAAGAGGAATCCAATATTGCTAAAATTGGGGTTAGGCGAGCTGGATCTATAGGTAGATTTCTAAAAATTATTTAAGGCAAAACAGAAATGTACCTGAAAACTGTTTTGTAGTTCATAATACATCTCCAGGAAAACAAACATGTTTACGATGTATAGAAGCCCAGTTTCTAGTTCTTGAACTTGGAGACGCTGGCTTTCTAACAACTTCGTAAATGGAGGTCACTCCCCAATCTTGGCTGACCTCCACGGAACCAAACCCTGTTCCCACTTTAAGAAGTATGAAAGACCCCGGGAAGAGAGGGAAAAAATACTAAGTTCTTTATATTCCTTGGACTGGACGGAAAAGACGCGTCCCTCGGTGGGCTTCGCTCTGCTTTGGCTACCCACATTCATGAAGGTAGTGCCAACCCCACCCCCCCGCCCCCCAAAACAGAGAGTCAGCACAAGCTTTCAACAACTCACCCGCACCCATTAACGCTTCTGCACTGAAACGTCTATTCTGCTTGAAAAGACAGAGCGAAGCCCTGGCTGGCGCAGCTCAGTGGATTGAGCGCGGGCTGCGAACCAAAGCATTTCAGGTTCGATTCCCAGTCAGGGCACATGCCTGGGTTGCAGGCCACAGCCCCCAGCAACTGCACATTAATGTTTCTCTTTCTCTCTTTCTCCCTCCCTTCCCTCTCTAAAAGCAAATAAATAAAATCTTTAGAAAAAGAAAAAAAAGAAAAGATAGAGCGAGGACAAAGAAGTACACGTGCCGGCTAATGAAAGTCCAGGGCTGGATTCGACAGAGACACTGCCTACTCTGAGAAGACAGTGTATCTCCTTAGAGGGATGCCATTTTATATTTCCAGTCTGGGAAATTTGGTGGAGTGGCAGGGGCTTGGGGAGAGAAGAAAAAGTTTAAAAAAGAAAAAAAGCACTGTCCAGTGTGTTGGGAATATCTTTTTTGCAAACTTGGGTTCAGCTCCCCAATAAACCAAAGAACTGGCCGGTCGGGTGAACCAAGTCAGAGGTCTGGCCTCCCGGACACCCAAGCAGTCAGCTAACTGGCTCTGCTTTTCACTTTCCATCGACGGATTCAATATCATACAGACCTGGCCTGCTTCGCTGTGGGCTTACACGGTGACAACTAATAAGGTGACCTAGGTCCGAACGGCAAGCAGCAATGCCCACCCCGTGGTCGGCTTCAAGGCGGAGACCGAAGGCTTCAGCAACTACAGGAGAGACTCCCAGGTTGAAAAGCACAGCACGGAAAGATAAAGCTGGGTCTGGAAGCTTGCACTACTGCCATCCCTAGGCGTGAAACTGTAAATTAAAGAATGGTCTGTTGTCGGCTGCACTGAGCCAAACCAGAGACATTTCACATACACATTTTAATTGGGGTTTTCATTCTAATTGAAGAAATAAATTCCACCTAAACAGATGCTTCCCCCCCCACACACACCCTCTCACTATGGTATGTTTTGCACATTGGCAAGTGGGTGCAAAATATCTACAACATGGTCTACTCAGATATAAGATGGAATTTCCCAGTTTTTTTAAATGGTAACAGATGCAGTTTCGGCTCTAATACACACTGGGCTCTCTCCCAAAACATTACCCCAATCCCCACCACCAGCAGTTTTAATAATAAAACGTCAGAGAATAACTAAAAACCTTCCAGTCAACAATGATTCATGCCTGGGTTTCGTTTTCGTGTTTGTGTTTAGTGATGAATAAATACCCCCAGTTGTTTCCAAATGTCCAGGTCTCTCCATAAAGAACCCTCATCCTCACTAGTTCTTTCGCTCGCTTGTTTATAACCGGAGGTGTCATAATCAAGTTTCTTGTGAAAATGAAAGTAATCAAAAATGCCTTGTGATTCCAGGAAAAGAGCTTCTTAAGGAGACATGCCTGCCCGCTATTGATGTTGTAAAAAGGCTCCTTTTACATGGTATTAGATGTTGAGAGAGCATCATATTGATCTAGAAATAAAAAGCTTGATTTTTTTTTTAGTCCAGGCAACCCTTTCCTTCACAAGCACTTTGTACACTAGGAAGAGGGTTTTATTTTTAATTGAGGTGGAGTAAACAAATTACATTTGAAGAGCATTGCTATTTTTAGGGAACAGAGGATTTGTAAGCTTTTTTGGCAGCGAGTCAGGTGAAAAATCATGAATAAGTCTCACTCTTTCAAATCTGGCCCAGGCCTCTCTCCCTAGCAGCCCTGCCCACAGTCCAAGATGAGATTTCAAGTGTTGCCCTTGTTTGATTTTTATTTTTTTTTTTTATTTTTCTCTCCGTAGGAACAGTTAGGAGCAGGTCTCTCGGTCACTTGCCCGTGCTCACACGCTGAAAATGCAATGCTGGAGATCAGCGAGAACCTGGGTCTTTATGCACAGACGGTCTCTGTCCCTGGAAACAGCGATGTGGCTTGCACAGGAAACCGCAAATTCTGGTGAAGCGCACTGCCTGGCTGCATTTAGCTCCAGGGATTAAAGCTTCTGTAGCACTTGAGGGCACCTTCCTCTAAAGGATGTACATCGCTCATTTGTTTCTGTACTTTATCTTAAAGTTCATACCGCGCCACTGGAAGGAGAAATCAATATTTCAAATGATCTCCCTCTCCCCACCATACAATTGCACTGCACTAAGAGGAGCACACCA
This sequence comes from Phyllostomus discolor, assembly GCF_004126475.2. Taxonomy (NCBI): domain Eukaryota; kingdom Metazoa; phylum Chordata; class Mammalia; order Chiroptera; family Phyllostomidae; genus Phyllostomus; species Phyllostomus discolor. Next base: position 13,918,506 of record NC_040903.2, read on the forward strand.
CCCAGTACCAGCCTGTGAGCTAATCATCCTCCACAGAGCAGCGGGCGCTTGCTTGCTTTATCAGGAATCCTTCCCGATTTTCTTAGCAACATGAGACTCCCTTTCCAGAAGATCGTGCCTTTGGGGGGAAAATGCTTTTCCAAACCAAGTTTAACTAACTTTACCAGAAGAAACAGGCAGTTTGCCCTCTTTTTAAAAGCCGCCCCCACCCCCTACCCCCCCTTCGCCGGTTCTCCCCTCCCTTTACTCCAGCCGTGCCCGGAACCCCTCCCTCTCGCCCACCTCCTTTGGTTTCCAAGGAGTTTGCGCGTGATTGCCTGTCTTGCAAAATCTGGCTGCAGCCCTTCGCTTTTAAACGCTCTAAACGACCTGTTTCCTAGCTCATTAAAGATGTTGCCAGTCTCCCCGTCGCTGGAAAGCTGTGTGTATCACTGAGTGCTTCCTTACACCCAAGTCTCCTTTCTGTATTCCTTCGGAGGAAAACGAAGTACCCAAGTTGCGCGGCCCCTAGGTGTAGGTCGGAGATACACGCCGGGAAACTTATCCTAACGCATCTGACTCCTGGACTGGGGGTCTGGAGGGACGCGGCGCTGCCAAGGAATCCTGAATCCCCGCCGGGCTTGTGCCGGGTACGTGGCTCAAGCCTTTGCTACAGGTCTGGGTCCTTAAAGGCGAGCTGGGGTAGGTTTCTGACTCATCGACAATCACACGCACACACAGAGACACACACACACACCACAGGTGCGCGGACGCCCACTCCTGGACAGCTGGAGTTTGCAGAACCCGAGGGGTCTTTGGCTCTCGGCAATGTGTAGCCCGCACGCGGAGGCGTGGAGAGCACCAGGGCCCCGCCAGACCCGGCAGGGTGGCCTGGAGAAAGGCCCCAGCGCCGGCCATGGGCAGCCAAAGAACTCCCCAGGCCCCCCAACTCCAGCGCCAACGCGACCACCCCGGCATTCTTGCAAGTTTCTACTCACAGCGGAGCCTCCCGTTTCCCTGTTGCCTTGCCCGGAACCCCCATTTCACGTGCCCGAGCCGCCCTCCCGCTCCACCCGGAGCTCCGCGCCCCCAGAGCGACCCGCACACTTCCTGGGAGCGGCCCAGACACCCCCACCCGCGGCGGCGGCCCGGCGGTCTGGCCCGAGCTCGCCGCCGTCTCCCGCTGCTGCTGCCGCGGCGGCAGGAGCCTCTCCAAGGCTCCCTTGACGCCCTTATGTATTATTCACTCGGATGGCCACGGCGCTTTCTGGAGAGCCCACGCCGGAGACGCCAGGTCTTCACCCGGCAACTACTAGTTCGGCGATTTCAGTTTTTTTGTTTTGGGGGGTTTTTTTGTTTTTTGTTTTTGAAAACTGGGGGTGACGCGGAAGCGCCGGAGCATATTTTTTCAGCTGTTTTGCTCTGAGGGTTTGGATTTTTTGCGGAGAGCTCGCGGGAGCGCGTTGAGTCCCGGGCCGAGGAGGGAGCGCGCCTGGCCGGCGAGTGCGGCGAGCAGCCCAGCGAGCCGCTGAGGCCGGCGCGCGGGCTGGGAAGAAGAGACGCCACGGCGTCTGGGCGAGCCGGGCCTAACCGAGCTCTTTCCTCGACAACCCCCATGCCCGCCGGCCCGCTCTCCTCCGCGGCGCGCGCTCCCCCAGCCCGGGAATCCCCAGCGCCCCGCACTGCCCACCGAGTTGCTCTGCCTTTCGCCGTTGCTCCTTCACCTCGCCTCCGGCCCCAACTTTGCCCAGCCTGGACACGCGCGTGCGGGTGCGCGCACGCGTACACACACACACACACACACACACACACACACACACATCTCTCCTCCCTCGACTCCGGCTCCACTTCCCCGTGTAGTTTGGGAATGACAGATGCCTGTAGACTTTCACCGAACATGCGGTGGGGGCAGCAGACTACAACAGTTATTTAATTAAAAGGCATTTTTCCTCTCTCTCTCTTTCTCGCTCCGGCTCCCAGAATAGCTTTTGCACCCCTAGACCCTGAGCACACGCTTGCCTCTCCAGATTACCAGTGGCCCGCTAACACCCATCTGCTTCCACGCCCCCCCTTTCGGAGTCTGCCCCCAGCCCCCCCTCCCCCCCGCCCCCCATCACACCGACATGCACACCTAGAGGCCAGCGGTGGGGAGCGTTGAGGGCACGATGCAGCCACACTGCATTGCACAGTCATCAAAGTTAAGTGTGTGTGGTTGTGGGGTGCTTGTGCGCGCCGGGGGAGGCGCGGGGTCAGGGGCACCCGAGCATCCACTCTGCCCTCCCCCCGCCGCGGGGTCAGGGGACGCCTCCACTTGAGATTGCAGCCATTTTAGGGAAAGAGGTGGCTCGGGGCCCAGGGGGAGTGGAGAAGGAAGAGCACGTCGCGGGAGACTCGCGGCTCCGCAGCCCCTCGGTGCAACTGGAGGGCGGGCAGGCGCCGGGCGCGCAGGGGCGCGGCGCCCGCGGCGACTTGGGGAAGGTTGCGCTCGAGTTCCCTGGTTTTGCCTGGAGTTGTTTGGGGTAACGTGCCGGCTCCAGCTTCTTTCTTGGGTTCCCGCTGGGCTGGGAAGGGGGGGTGTCGGTAGCAGACTGGGCACCGGAGGGACGCGACAGACCCTGGAGACCCGAGAGCTAGCGCTGGGGGAAGGGGACACCTCCTCTCGCCGGTTGGCACCGACCCAGACGGTGCGACCCACTTGGCCCCCCAGCCTCCCCACCCCCTCCCGAGCCTCTGCCTCCCCACCGAGTGCCAAGTGAGCGCGAGGCGGGGGGCAAGGGGCGCGACGCCGCCCGGCACCGAGCCACCCCTTACCTGGTTGGAAGGGGTTTCCCAGGAGGAGCCGTAGTTGTAAAAGAAGGAAGAGAAGAAGGTATCTTTCGACAGCCCGCAGCCCGCCATGCTCTGGATGCAAATAAAATGAGGAAAGGGGAGAAAAAGCACACAGGAAAAAAAGCAACCAAAAAATTTCAAAATCAAATTAAACCAATACGCGAAGAAGAAATTCTCTCGAAAATAAAGAAAAGGAGGGGGAAGGAAACGGCGAAGGGAACGGAAACTCTCGGCGGTGCTCCCTCTCCGGCCGAGGAGGGATGCTCGGGCTGCCGCCGCCACTGCCGCCTTCTCAAGACGGTACCTAGAGAGGTTCGTCCTGACTTGGGCAGCCGCCGCCGCCTGTGCCGGCTGCGTGTGTGCGCGCGTGTGTGCGTGTGCGTGTGTACGGTGTGAGCGCGCAGAGCGAGAGACCGCAGGGGAAGCGAGAGGGCGAGAGAATGAGCGAGCCTGGATGGAGGGCGCAGAGGCAGAGCGGCGGGCGTGTGCGCGCGGGGGTGCGTGCGTGTGTGTGTGTGTGCGTGTGTGTGTGCGCGCGCGTGTGTGGCTGGGTGTGCGTCTGTTTGGGGAGCTCACCGGAGAGCCAGGACCGTCACGTGGGCGCGCTGACTCCGCCGGCTGCCGGGGACAGCCTGTACTACAGCCCCGGCCACTAAATCAGCCCGAGCCGCCAGACCTTTGCAGCCCCCCCCCCCTCCCCGCCCGCCCCGGCGGCAGGCAGCCCTTCCTGCTGGGCCGCGCGCGCGCCCCGGGACGGCAGGGAGCTCGGGTGCGGCCACGGGCAGGTGGGTGAGTGGGGAGTGGGTCGCCGCAAGCTGGGACAGGGGGAAAAAGCTGCCGGCGGAGACGCACGGGTACCGCGTTACACCGCGCGCCCTCCTGGCAAGCCTTCCTCACACCCTCTTTGAAGATGTTTTTCTTTTTCTTAATTCCCAAAACTGCTTTTCGGTACAGAGAGACCCCTCTTCCAGCCACGGAGAAATATTTTCACACACTTGCTACGTCTCGATTTTCTTTCTTTCCCGGGGCCTCTCGTTCCGCACACCAGCACACACGCAGGCACACGCACACCCGCGGCCGCCGCCTCCCATCCCACATGCAAACCCACTTCCTTTTGCCAGTTGCTGTAGTTAAGCTAAGTCAAGGCTCCATCCAACTAGGCTAGGCTGAGAGAACCGGAAAGTGGATTTAGGGGACAATACTGCCCCAGCAGGAAGAAAGGCTCCAGTTTGGCATTCTGTTGATTTAATAGTTAAAAGCGGAAACGGATTTTGTAGCTCTTGCACTAAAACTCAGGCCCCTGAGTCACACTCCTGTGCATCGAGCTATTCTATTACGTTTATTGTGTATTATAAAAATATAAACACATAATTACTCGGCGGTATATTAGGACCAAACCAACCTCTCAATCTGAGTAACTGGAAGTTGTTGTTTTTTTCTTTTTCTGCCAAGAAAAGCCATTCCTTACTCGCTCCCCCAACTCTTTACACAGATATTTATACTAGGCAAAATTTAAATAAAAATTGGCATATATGTGGGAGATGCCGTTACAAGTATTTGAGTCCTCACAAACTATTGTAGGCAATTTGAATTGTTTTGTTTCTGAATCCTTTTCCAAATGTTGTCCATTTTTATTTGAACCAATTGTTTTTCTAAGAGTTCACACTTCCTCTTGTAAATTCCCCACGTGAGGCCGAAGTCCTCTGTGAAATGAACATTTCCACAGCAACCCAGTGATGTCACAACCCCCCCCCCTCCGCTCATGATGCCAGGGGGGAAATAAGGCAGGAAAACAGGCTCTCTCTAGAAGACAGCTTCTGTTTTCTTGCAAATAGCATTGCTTCTAGTAAAGAGTCAGCAAATATATTAGATTTGGGGCTAAATACCTTTTTTTTTTCTTTTTCTGAGGTTGACTTGTTTTCCAAACGTATGTCCAATGATCTTTAAAAAAAAAAATAACTCAGCATCCTCTTTTCTGGGTCTCTGAAGAAGGATGCTTCAAATCCGTAGTCCCTAACCACCCTGGCCATGGTAGGTTTTAATAAAGGAGAAAACGATTTTTTTCCTAAAAAATGATGTCGGAAAGAACATTGAGAGATGAAATTTAATGTACTAACTTCAGACCCAAATAATGCTGACTGACCTGGCTTCAAAAATACAATAGTTTTTTAAGTATCAGACTCACCGGAATTCCATTTCGTTATCCAAGTTAGTGCTGATCCCACCAGTATTGGATGGAGGGTCTTCTTCCCCATTGTCCCTTCTATTGTTCCCTGTGTCTCCGGGCTGGGAGGAAGAGGGGCGCGTTCTTCACGCTGTCCCCCGCTTCAATCCCACCGCAGCCCCCCCACTCCTATAAATATTCATTGTAAAGGGACTGGCCTATATAAAATTAGGTCCAACACCTGGGATGTCTTAGGCTTCCTGTCTAAACGAAGTCCTTTGGATAATGTTTATGCACAGCACTATAGAAATGTAGTTTGTGAAGTGCTTTTCACGTGGAGTATTTTAGCTCCAGTGACATTCTGTTCCTGCAGCCACCTGGTTTCAGCTCGGGTCCCGCGCTGGCTCTGGTGGAAGTTAATTCTGTCTCTGAGATCCCCTTTCCTGTTGGTGGAACGAGTGGATTTATTTCTCAGGACAATCCTGGAAGGGTCAGGGCTCTGTATCCCCATCTCATAGGTATGGAAACGGGCTCACAGGTAATACACAACCGGCCTCAGGTGACCCAGCCACAAAATAGTAAGAATTGAACCCAGACTTGGCCACCCGCCTGCCTGCCTCGCTCATCCGGAGCTGGGTTCGCCATCGCCCTCCTCCGACACCGTCACTCCGTGTCTCCCCCCAGGACAGAACCAGTGGTTCCACTCTCTGGCTGCCCAAACTGGCGAGGAGTGAATACATTCGTGCGATGTGTCCATGTAAAAATTGCCTGCCTGTTCACGGACTCATCTGCTCTTCAAGAGGACCCTGTTAGGACGCTATTATTATCTTTGGTTTATCGATGACAAAACTGAGACCCCATCCTAGCAAGCGGCAGAGCTGGATCCTGAACCAAAGACTTCTGGCTCGTGGCTTCTCTTTCCCTGAAAGTCCGTCTGTCCGTGTCCAAACACATGGATCCGCTGAGCAGGCCCAGGGCCCCCAGCGATGACATCCAGCGAGGGAGAGGCAGGAACAGGTGGAAAGAATCCCCTCTGAGCAGCAAGCGGGGGAACATTTGTATAAATGGAGCCTGGCCTCCAGCCACAAACATTTGGCTCCCCTCTAGTCCCCAGCCCTCTCCTCTTTAAACAGAGAAGGCCCAAAGAGAGCCACCTGGATAGACTTCTGATAAACTGCCTCCCTCTTTGCCCAGCTTGCTCCTCTCGGGCAGCCCTTTCGCTCTGAGAGAATTCTCCCTCGGAAGGTTTGCTCACCTGGCGTGAGCACAGCAACATGGTGGTTTCTTCGCTAGTTCCCAACAACATAAAAACAAGCCACCCCCTTCTGCCCCCACGGGGACCCAGAACAGATGGAGACGAGCAACCCCTGGGGACACAGAGGGAGCTGCTAACTCATTGAGAAAAGATCACCCCGGCCACCTTGCCAGCTCCTGGCTGCGCAGCATACAAAAGCCTGAAGATAGGAGCCCCAAGCAGAGAGCTCCTGACTCCCACATCCACAGTGGTTGGTTTTCTCAAGGCAAAGCAAACCCAACTCCCTTCTGCATGCATTCCTGTCTTATTGCCAAGTCACGATTCGCCACTCTCAAAAATGTGTGATTTGTTGCGTTGATATCACTCCATTAATGAGAAAATCCATCTTTATTCAGAAACACTCCCCACCCCCAACAAAAAAATAAGTTTTGCATTAATTTCACATTGGTAATTGGTTGGAGTCCAGATGATGCTGGGGTGTTTTCCTTGCTTATAAATGAGGTGCATTAACACACTCATACCACTAGGGTATCATTTAGTGAACGGCTGCTCTGCTCTGCAGATGCGAGAGGCCAAATTGTTGTGGATGTGGATAAAAAATGATCGTTTTGGCTAAAACTGCAGATGGGAAGCAGATGTAATGTACAGAGGAAGTTTGATTTCATTCAGTTGCTTTCCTTTATTAAAATAAAGTCTGCTAATTTGTCTTATTTTAAAAAGCCCTCTGCATACACGCTGGTGTGTGTGTGCATTCCAGGCCAAGTGAAAACCACCTCGCTCCTGCCTTCAGGAAGGTTAGAGTCTCAACAAATGTTGTTGGGTCTAGTAGTTTGCTTAGTTACCAATTGTTCTTGGTAACTGCTTAAAGTTGTACATCCTCTAACCAAAATTGTAATCACCCTGCGCAAGGATTAACGTTAAGAAGTAGTGAGACAAGGGGAAGTGGAAAGGCAAAGGACCTGTGTGGTGGACAAGGAAGGTGCCCTGTGAATGCAAAGCACAGCGAGACCAGGGCGGCCAGAAGGAGGCATCCGTTGGTGCGAAAAGAAACTAAGGAACTAAGGCAGAAAATGGACCTCGGAGTAACTGTGACGATACTGATAATAAACATGTACTGAATGCTTCTAATGGGCCAGGCGTGATGTTGGCACAGGACCGTACATCTTTCATGTTGGTTTGTGAAAACCCAAAGTAATTGGGCCTCTTCGTGCGACAAGGATTGGAGGGCAAGATGTTAATTTGGGAGGAGATCCTAGGAAACACAGGTAAGGTGGGAAAGGAAGTGGGATAAAGAAACGAAGGAAGCATCGCCATGGCAACCAGAGCTGACTCCTACTTGGGAACCACTGGGAAGCCGTGGAGAACACACTTCAAAGTTTCTCCATTCAAGGGGCGAGGAAGCCAGCCAATTGATCCTCCCATTCCTGGGCTGAAGGCTGCTCCCAGGTGTTACAACCTCCCTAGCACAGCCGACCTTGGGCCAGGCGGGGACGAGGCGGGGTCTGGCAGCCAGGGGAAGTCCGTCAGGCAAACAGGTGCCAAGGCTGACATTAGAGTCGGGGGCCATGGATATATACGGTAGGGATGTGGGGAGGGAGGGAGAGCACCAAGAGCATCTGCTACCCAAACGTTAACTAATTGCATTTTACAAAACCTCATGACGTGGGAACTATTACATTTCCACTCCTTCCCAAGAGAACACAGTCTAGGAGAGTAAGAAGTGGCATCTGTTGTTTTTACCCAGTTAGCATTGGTTCCTCCTTCTGAGAACAGCCCCTCCTTGCCTTTTCCGTTGGGAAACATCTCATCCCCTGTCTCAGCGACCTGACCTGACTCCCCCGCTCCAAGCACGCATAGGTGGCCCACGCTGACCCAACGAGAGCTCTTCCTCAGGTTTTCCCTGGAGCTATGGGCTCGAGGTGTGCTGTTTCTGCCTGGAGCATGGCGCTGGGAGGATCGAAGCCTGGAGCTCGTCCAGGCCATGTCCCTCCCACGAGAATGGTCCCAGCTGCTTGAGAATGGAGCCAGCCCAAGAAACCAGCCCTGAAGAGAAGCACCACCGATTTCTGACTGACATCTTCTGAGAAACCGGATCCAGCCCGACCTGAAGCTAGACACCTCCATGGACTTTCCAAGTGCGTAAGCCAATAAACTCCTCCTTCATTATAAGCCAGTTTGAGCTTACTTCGTAGAAGATAAGCGACTTGGCCAAGATCACACAGCAAATGAGTGTGGAGGAGGCAGTCAAGCCCAAGTAGCCCTGCTTCCCCCACTCTTTTTTTTTCTTTTTAAAGATTTTATTTATTTGTTTTTAGAGAGGGAATGGAGGGAGAAAGAGAGAGAGAGAAAAATACATCAATGTGCGGTTGCTGGGGGTCATGGCCTGCCACCCAGGCATGTACCCTGACTGGGAATCAAACCTGCGACACTTTGGTTCATAACCCGCGCTCAATCCACTGAGCTACACCAGCCAGGGTTCTTCCCCATTCTTAACCCATAATGCTCTACGGTGGCGATTAGCACCTATACACACAAGACAGAGCTGCGAGCCCTACTACACTCCTGGGTGCCTGGCCCTCCTTTGGAGCCTCCTTCCTCCCAGAAGCCACTGCCAATTTGTTTAAGAGGATAGTGGATCAGGGTGCGTTTCGGCTCTATTTGAATTGTTTGTTGCATCAGATCATTAACAGTGTGCCATGTCTTATTGATGGTCACCTGAAGAAAGGCCAGAGTAGAAGTGACAGAAAGTATAAAAGAAAATAGAGAGTGAAGGCCTCCAGTTTTCTGATGTGCCAATCAGGGCCATTTATGGACAATTCTTGTTTTAGTCAGAACTTGTTTGCAAGTGACAACCCCCCGCCTTTACTAACTAGAGAAAAAGACAAGAGTTTCATTGGCTCGCCTAACTGCAGACCCAGAGTAGGGGCGTCTTCAGGGGAGGCTGGAGCCACGCGAGCTCAAAGAGCGTCAGCACCATGGTCTCCCGGCGGGGCCTGCCTTTGGGTTGGCTTCCACCTCAGTCCTGCACGGAGCCTCCAGCAGCGGCTGGCTCGCCTCCTGCTTTTTACCAGGGGTCCTAACAGGCAGAGTAGATAGATGCCTCTCTCCCTCTCAACAGTCCCAGCAAAACCCCTGTGATGTCAAGCCATTGGCTCTCACTGGTCATGTGCCCGCCTACACACTAGGTATGGTGGCCAGGAGGCTGCAGTGCCCTGATTGCCCAGACTTGAGTCACGGGACCCTCCTTGGCTCTCTGGTGGCGTCAACCCCACCAAAGCACGTGAACTGAGACTGGAGAAGTTGTGGTTCCCCAGAGGAAAATTGGGGCACAATCAGTAATCTCTGATTTCTAGAAGAATGATGATTGGTGGTCAAGCAGCCACAAGTGGTGGTCATTCCCATCAGCGCTGCGGTTAACAGTGCAGAGAACACGACCATTCCTTGCCTTTCGTGGGCTCATCCTTTGTTCAAAGTAACACTATATGTAGAACAGCAAGGAAAATATATAATAATAAATAAAGCTAACTACAGGTTCTGATTTTCAGGCAGTAAAATGCACTTCAATACTTTAAGCAGATACTATGAGGTAACTCACATAATTCCCTAGAGAGCCAGAGACTGGGTTTAGGTGGAGCAAGGGAACTGGGTTTGGGTGGGGCCAGAGACTGAGTTTGGGTGAGGCCAGAGGCTGGGTTTGGGTGGGGCTAGAGGCTGGGTTTGGGTGGGGCTAGAGACTGGGTTTAGGTGGAGCCAGAGACTGGGTTTGGGTGGGGCCAGAGACTGGGTTTGGGTGGGGCCAGAGACTGGGTTTGGGTGGGGCTGGAGACTGGGTTTGGGTGCCACAAACAGGAACAAGCAGCCAGGAAAGGGAGCTATCTGACACCCACTGCTCTGGAAGGACAAGAAGGCTTTGCCCCTCGGTTAGCCAGAATACCTGATCCCCTGAACTTTGCAGCCACCATCCATTGCCCATCTCTGCCTGTCAGTCTGGAGCAGGTGTGTGTGTTCTTGGCACCATCATATGCATGACCTTACCTGCAAAGGAGTCTGGGAAATGTAGTTTTTCAGTTTTCTGGTCTCTATGCACCAAAGGGTTAACAAAGAGGTGTTGCAGTGGACACTGATGAGGTCCAAAATCTGCCACAGAGCAGATGACAGGAGTTCGATGGGAGAAAAACAGGACTCGAGATCTGATTCCCGGTCACACTGGCTTGCCTGACTTGGCCAAGACATTTGCGGGGAAAAAACAACCAGCCAACCAAAAACATCAGAGGACCCGGATGCCGGGGGTGAGCTGTCCACAGAAGCCTGTACTCTTCAGAGCGCTCCTGGGTCCCACCTGTGAGTGCCGGGAGCCGCTGGGAGACACTGACGAGGACGGCACGCTGCCACCGACTGCGGGCAGCAGCTCGGAAGGAGTAGTCTGGGCCGTGCTGCGAGACCCATCTTGGCACCTCTCCCCTCCGACACGCACGTCCAGGGTGTCTTCCCTTTAAAGGTGTCCATCACCATCACCTGAGGCCAGGGCACTTCCCTCTCGTGCCAGGACCTTCCAGTAAAATCCTGACGGGTCCTTGGTAACCACTCTTGCCCTCAACCAGCCAGCCCCCACCCTGCCAACAGTGTAATCTGTTCAAGGCACATGGATAGTCACAACTGCCCTCCAATGGCCTCACTGCTCTTGGATCCAAGCCCAAATTCTTGAAATGACCCCTTACAATTCCTCCCATCTAACTGCCAGCCCCCGCCCCAAGCCCGGTGTGATTTCCTATGGTCCTCCGTGGCCTAAGAGGCTACCAGGCCCCTGCTGACCAGATCTCTACCAGGTACCTCTCCAACCCCGTCTCCAGTAACGTCCTCCTCTGCTCCTCCCGGCGGGTCTCCCCGCCCCCATGCAGCCTCAGTGCCACAAACATGCTCAAGTTCCAAGGTGATCGGGTTCCTCCCCAGCAACACGGCTTCACCCCTAGAGTCCTGTCTGCCTGGAGTGCCTTTCCCACCCTGTCTACCTGGCAAGACCTGCCCCAGACCTAGCTTGGGGTCTCCTTTTGGGGGGAGGCCCCTCGTCACTCTCCCAGGGGAAATGTCACGTGTCTCTTCTCCCTGTTCCCACTGCTCCTGTGGGCCTCGTCCCACCGGCCGCTCTCCTTCCCTTTGATCCTCCCCACCTCGCACAGGACCTACCTACTCGGTAAAAGTGGACTGAACAAGACCAAATAAACTTTAAAAAAAAACAAGCAACCCCCTACACGGAAAACAGTAATAAAGAAAATGTGTTCTACTACCACCTTGAGACCTCAATTAATGTGCTCTTCTCCTCATGAATCCCGGCTTCCAAACAAACAGCACCTGACAGCCCGAATTAAATCATTTATCTTTCTAGTCCTCTGCCTTGGCTCTAACACTGGCGAATAAACCCTGATATTTCATCAGAAATGGGCAAAAACAGAAGCTACGGCCCAGGTCCTTGGGTTTCCGGGGTTGTGCAGCCCACACGTGCACGGGCCCAGGAGGAGAAGGACGCGCCTCCAAGCCTTCTGTTCCCCGAGTGGGGCCCAACGCCCCATCCCCGAAGCTGGTCCCTGTGTCTCCTCATGCAAACTCTAAGGAGCCATGTCTGGGTGTGCGTGCCCACGCACACGGGCACACACACCAGCCACATCATTCAACTCCGTGCACGGATTACACAGCGCGGGCAGCCTCAGCGGGAAGGGACACAACCAGAAATGCAGACCAACTTCTGCCAACTGTTATGTTCCAGTTCTTTCTAATCCACTGTCATGCCTTTTGATTTAGAGTGACCTATGGGTTTGCAACCCTGGGCCAGCGAGGAAATAAAAGAGCATTTCCAGCCCGCCCTGTATAATTAAATACCTGGGTGAAGTTTTTTCCTCCGGTTCCGCTTCCAGGGCCAGACAATGCTTGTTTGCATTCCATCATCATATACAAACACCCACAGGCCGGGATAATTCACCTTTGCTGTTCTGCCGCTAAACTTGAAATCAGGGCGCCCTGAACCGCATTTAAGCGTATCAGGAGGGCCTCTGGTTAGGAAGCCTGCGGTGTTTATTTCTCTTTGAATAACAAAAATGCCCTATTGACAGCCCACTCTTTGGAAAGGGATAACACGGCCACAGACGCTCCATCGACAGTGTCCTGCATCAGGTCTCCGGATTCAAACATCTTTTTCCCTTCACACCGTTGTCTCGGAGCTGCCCAGTCCTCACGACAGAGGGTGGTTTGGAGGTAGCTTTCCGGGGTTCCTGGGCTGAGATGTGGACGGCGGGACCGCAGCCAGCAGCAGAAGGCATGAGAGCCGGGCACTCGGAAGCTGGGGAGACACATCTGGTTGGACCGGGGTTGCTCCAGCCTGACCCTGTGTTCCAACCACCTGGGGATCTTGTCACAGAGCAGAGCCCGGGTTGGTACCGCCGAGCTGGGGCTGAGATTCTGCATTTTCTCCCAAGTCCCTGGGCAGCGCTGATGCCAGCGCCCTGGGGCACACGACCTGAGGGAAGCGGCCGTAGACCTCCAGCTCCAGGTCAGCCAGGCCCGACGGGGAACCGCCTCCTTGGTCGCTGGACGCTCTGGATAAATGACCTGACCTCTCTGAGCCCCGGCGTCCTCATCTGTGTGACAGCGATGCCAGCACCTCCAGGCAGGCCTGCCAAGAGGATTCCACTGCGCGGCGCCTGTGAGGGGCCGAGAGTGATGCCTGGCACGGCAGAGAAACACCGGGTAGGAGTTTCTTCACGTTCCCTGGACCGGAGGCCTGCCGCGCTGACGCACACCGAGGGCGACAGGACCGAGCCCACGGCCACCTCCCCTGCCTGCCGCCCGGGAAGCGTGCCTTGCCCGTTTTATTATTGCATTACTTTCGGTATTAAATTATTTTCTTGGTTTTGTCTTCTCATTACACAAAGTGATACATGTTTGCTTAAAGAAAGAAAGGGAGGAAGACAAGGAGGGAGGTGAAGAGGGAGGGATGGAGGGAGGGGGAAAGAACCAAATAAGAAAACACTTATCTACCAGAGAGATCACGTGATATTTAGGTCTGTATACCTCCGAGTCACTGAGACACATATTTCCAGTAAGTGGAGTCACACCACACATACCATTTTACCATCTTGTACTCGATATATCACAATAACAACAGAAACAATATCAGTGACATCGGCAACAACACTAGCTCCTCTGTAGTGGGCCCTTACCATGTGCTAGTGACCCCCTCACATACAGTAAGTGTCTTAACTCATTAATTCTCACAACGCTTCCACATGGACTTTTATCATCCTCATTTGGCAGACGACAAAACCAAGGCACAGGGGATGCAACTGACCCATGGCCGCACAGCTAGCAAACGGGGACTCCAGGTAAAACCAGGTGGCTGGGAAGCATAGCCTGAACCTTCAACTTCAGTATTCTGCATCCTCTGCAGGTTCATCCCGATAGGCCTTTTATTGACTCACCACCCCCCCCACACACACACTGGCCACATCAGAAATAGCTCCCCTGCCATTCCATGTTTTGGCACAGCGTCATTTTTGATGGCTGCATGGTATTCCGTTGTCTGTTATTCACTCCATTTTACAGATGAGCAAAGTGAGGCTTGAAAGCTCAACAGACTGGCAGATGTTCAGGGAAACAATCACAACCTGCCCGGGAGTCTTGGGTTCTGTCCATCCAACAGAGAAACTGAGCACCTACTATGCGCAGGGAATTTGCTGGTCTCTGCGGAGACTAGAAGACTGACACAATTTTTACTGTTGTCAAAGTTGCTGCCCAGTGAGTTGAGGCAGACAAAAAATAAATAGATAAAGAAGCAAGTCCAAGAACGAGACAGTGTGAGGTTTCAGTAAGTGTGAGAACTGTTCCTCCCTGGGACATGAGTACGAGTGGCAGTGAGAATTCGGGAAGACCGTGCCGGGTTTGGAGTGGTGCCCCAATGGCAAGAAGGAGGTCCTCACACAGTCATCTCGAGTCAGATTCACCTAAGTCTCTCATCACGGGACAAGATGGTAATCCTGGGGAATGACCCTCAGAAGTATCACTGACCAAAAACAGTCTCCTAAAGAACATGGGACAGAGCGCACGAGGCTCTGGAGCAGAGGCTGGAGGACGTGACTCTGGCTCTGTCCTCTGTGTGGCCTCAGTCTCAGTCATCTCCTCTGCAAATGGGCCTGTGCGACTCAGCTCAGAACAGGGCTGCTGCGGGCATGCAACAGAATAGCCACACACGGCTCCTGCCCAGAGGACACGGAACTCGTCAGCTGCTGTTGACACTGACGCTCGGGGTGTGGCTGGCCTGGCTGGCGAAGGCTCCAATCTGGGCTGTGGCGACATCGATATTCATGAACAGCAGAACAAAGAGATATTCCTGAGACCTCGCAATGTGCACGTGTTTGTGAGCCTGCGGGGCACTGCCGCTATGTCACGATGAAGGGGCAGGTGAGACCGTGGACGGCAGTGCGAAGCCTGACCGACCACCAGGGCAGCTGAGGAAATCCTCCGCGATGACTCCTGGCTTCTCATTTCATCTGTTCCCTCTGAGACACTTAGGGGTGCGCTAAGAGGACACCCCCAGCCCCCACCGTCTTTGACGTCTCCCAGCTCTCAGGTGGCGTCACGGTTGCGGCAGAGGTCTCAGCGGGAGAGGTTCTTCCTCGCAGATCTGTGTTCATGACAATAATATTAACAATGGCTCCTACCGCTTGCCGGGTGTGGGCTACGCACGTTATATCCATTCTCTAAGTTCACCCTCCGACCTCCTCTTCTCTCCATTTCACAGATGAGGGGACTGAGGTTCCGAGAGGTGGAGAGCCGGGCCAAGGCCACACAGCCAAGCGGGCAGCTAGTTCTGTGCCTCGTGCTCAGTCTTCACAATAGTGTACCAGACTCTTCTGCTGCAGGCCCCGCCCCCCATGCCGCAGGCCCCGCCCCAACATGCTGCGGTTCCCTGGTTGACTCCGCCCTCCTCTTCAGATCCCGTAGATGTCTCTTTCTCAGTGAAACGCCCGCATTATAGGCTCACCGAGCTCTGCATTCTCCTTCCCTGCGCCTGTCACAGCTAGAGTCGCATGCACGCTGCCTGTGCAATCGTCGGCTTCCCTTACAAAGTCCAGGTCACGAGCGCAGCTACGACCCCAGGCCTGCGGCGTCTGCGGGATCAGAGTAAGCGCCACCTCTTCCCCGCTGAGCCTCCCTCCACCTGTTTCCTGGTCTGTAGCCCGAGGAACACCGTAATGATGGCCTCACAGGAGGATGCTGGCGATGAACGAATTTAATGTTGCTGACAGGTGCTTGAGGAAAGGCCCCAGCAGGTAGCCTGGGACACGGGTAGGGAGGGGCCCAAAGGCCGAGCCCCCCTTGCCCTGTAACCTCCAGGAGGACCGCACGGTGCCAGCACGGCCCCTGGCAGAGCAGACCTGCCACAGGCAACCTGCAGAGCTCGCTGAAGTGCCATTATCGTCATCACTCTTGTCTCACAAACCAGCTGTTGAGTCGCTTGCCCCGGGTCACCCAGCTGACCAAAGAGCCCCGCTGAGACCGGCCCGTTCTTTCCTTCCTGCGTGTGTGTGGGGACAACCAGTGGGAGGGGTGGCAGAGAGGTCACAACGCACAGAGGAAACATTCCCGGGCGGGGGGGGGGCACGCCCTCTCCCTGCCCCTGGCACAGGCATCGGAACATTGTCGCCTCACCCACCACCGTCCTGAGCGTCTGGAAACAAGGATGACGGAAGAGCCGCTGAGGGCACTTGGGGTGGGGAGTGGGGGGACACAGGGACCGTGGCAAGCCCAGGCCCCCTGGGCCAGGCAGTGGGGGCCTCCCTCCAGGCCTCGGGCTCCTGAGCACAGAATGAGAACAGGACAGGGACCTCCCTGCCCTGAAGTGCCCTGGCGTTTTCAACTTGCCCTTCAGTTCCCTGGGGGACGGGCATGTGGCCCGGGCCTTATGATTCCAGTGACAGCTCCTCCCCAGGGGCTTTCCAGTCCGGCCACACCCGCTCTGATCCCCGACCTTTGCCCTCTCGGACCAGACCAACCTGGCTTTTTTTTTTTTTTCCCTCTCTTGAATTTAAGAGCCTCGAAGACACAAAGATCCTTTTAGCTTTTAACATATTTAATAATTTATTGTCTGTCTGATATTTTCGTAAATGTATCCCTCAGATCATGCCTTTGCGTCTCCGGGTTCCAATTTGCACCTGCCTGACACCGCGTGCGTTGCGATCCATTGATGCTCTCCAGGCAGGGCTTCCTCTGTTAACACTTCTTTAGAGCCCTAATGAACTTCCATGCTTCATTTCCCCGAGAAGACAGCCCGCTCCCCCAGTCGCCTTCTCCGGCTCACAGGCATACAAATCATATGTGTCACCAACACAGTGTTGGTTTTCCCTGCGTCGGTTCTTTTTTAAAACATGTTTGCCCTTCAGCCTGCTATTAACCAGTTTCTTCCTGCTTGGAAAAACTCCCTCCTTTAAATTTCATCGTTCAGTTTTTTTTTCCTCGGGGACTTTATCCTTTATGAAGAAGTCGAAACCAATTCTGGAGCAATCCCACACGCCAAACAGTCTCGTGAACCTTCTGTGCCCCCCACCCCCACGCCCAGCTCCTGGCGCCGGGTGGGCACGCAGCAGGGACATGGGTGAGACCCCGGTGGTCAGCAACAACGTTGAGGAAGGCGGAGCGGGGTCTGGTGAAGTGCCGAGGTCTGTGACCTCAGACCGTGTGGGGCTGGGCGCTGGCCGTGTCCCACATTTGCTGTGTGATCTAAAGCCCGTTACTCAGACGCTCTGTGTAGAGCCATTTCCTGGGCTCTACAACGGGGCCGAGAGTCATTCTGCCGTCGTCCAAGCTTTGTTGTAAGGATTAAATAAGTAAATACAATGGTTCCTGGCAGAGAACATTCTCAATAAAAATAGAAAGACTTTGTTCTTGCTGCCTACTATTTGCAAGACCACAAATACTAGTTTGGGGATAACCTTGAGTCACAGATAGAACCGGGCAAATGGCTCCTCATCTCAAGTTCAAGAACCACGTGTGATCGAGGGAACAGGAGACCTACGACCTGGTTGTCCATGGAACATTCCGCTGTGTGGAAACAGCTCATCCATGAGTCCTGTGTCACCCTGTCACTTTTGTGTGACCTCAGGTCCAGCATCTGTAAAATGGGGGAGCTTCTTCCCGTCTCTTGCTGGGGAGAGCACCCATCATCTCTGTTCTCAGATCCATCGCCTGCATTCAAGTCATTTCTTGTCTCATTAGTCTGAAAGGAATCGCCCCCACATCCAGTGGGAGCAGTTGCTAAGCCAACAATAGAAGACATCCAGTCCTCTGTGAGGATGGATGGACTCAGATGAGAGAGGCAGAACTGCCCACTAGGGGGCGAGTGCGTTCATTCCTTGTTCCTCGGCTCAGTCCCAGGCCTGGGAAGGGAAGCTAGCTTACACCAGCATCTCCTCCAGCCCCCCCACCCCCCCACCCCGGGTGTGTGCGCGCACCACCACTGCCCCAGCTCAGGAAGTTGTCTTACCTCCACATTAGACCTGAGAAAGCTGAGGCTAACCCGCCTGGGATCACAGAGCTAAGCACAGAAAGTGCAATGGAACCCCAGTTTCTTACTCCACCGGGGCTGCCAGAGGGATCCCAGGAGAGGGCAGCACTCAACTTTGCCTGGAGGAAGGGGAGCTGTGCGGAAACCTGGTAACACGGCGTGTCACGTGCCTCTTCCCCCCCAAAGGAGCACGGGGTTATGCCTGCATTTCCCCAAGTGTGTCCCGTGGAACACAAGTCCTTGGGGCTTGCTGTCTGACACGGGTCATGCAAGTCCATGAAACATGACCTTTGCGGTTCTCTCTGAAATACAACGTACACATTAGTTTGTTAAAGGTCCCGGGAAGTCCTGCAGTAAGGAAACCTGTTTAAGCCCGTCTGCATCTCCTCCGCCCGTTTGACATCAGGGTTTTTGTGTACATAAGACATCGATTAATGTTCACTTTGAGAAATGCTGGTTTTGTCAAGTAAGGAGCACAGAGAAAGGGAAGAAATGGGACTCTACACACTTGAAGAACGCATTGACGCAGGTGTCTCAAGGACAGACAGAGGGACGTATGTCCATGTAAGAGACTTACAGAAAGTCCAAGTTATAAAACAAAACAGAACCAGAACCACAGAGGAGCCCATGGTCTTTACATTATAAAAAGACACTTCAGCATTTGCGATGACTCCCAAATAAAACCCAGAAGACAAAATAAAATGGCAATCAAGTTGTTTCGCAGCACGGGGCACAGAATCTGTACTGTATTAGTTCACGCTCAGAGCTAAGATCTTAGCATGGAATGAGAGTTTACTCGTGAAGTTGCTTTGCTCACTGACATAATCGGGTTTTGCTACGGCTACCTTTGAATGGCTTAGAGAAGTGCAGTCCGTGCAGCATTATTCACAACAGCCCAGACATGGAAACAGCCGAAGTGTCCACTGACAAGTGAACGGATAAAGAAAAGGTCACACACATGCACACGCACACATGCACACACACAGGAATACTATTCAGCCATAAAGAGGAAACCCTGGCGTTTGGAACAACGTAGGTGGATCTTGAGGGCATTATACTAAGTGAAATAAGTCAAACAGAGAAAGGCAAATACTGTATGACCTCACTTATATGTGGGATCTTTTTTTTTAAAGATTTTATTTATTTATTTTTAGAGAGGGAAGGGAGGGAGAAAGAGAGAGAGAGAGAGAAACATCAATGTGCGGTTGCTGGGGGCTGTGGCCTGCAACCCAGGCATGTGCCCTGACTGGGAATTAAACCTGCGATGCTTTGGTTCTCGGCCTGAACTCAATCCACTGAGCTATGCCAGCCAGGGCTATGTGTGGGATCTTAAAAAAAAAACTAATATAAAAGAGATCAGACCAGTAATCACCAAAGGCAAGTGCAGGAGCTGGATGAAGGCGGTCAAGAGGCACGAACTTCTGATTATAAAGGACGGAAGTACTGGGGGTGTAATGGACAACACAAGGACTTAGGCAACACTGCTCGATTTGAAAGTTGCTTAGAGAGTAAACCCTAAGAGCTCTCATCACAAGGAGAAAAAATATTGTGTAACTGTGTGAAGTGCTGACGTTAACTAAACTTACCATGATAATCACTTAACAATATATGAAGGTCAAGCCATTATGCTGTGCATCTTAAACTTATACACTGCTGTATGTCAACTATTGCTCACACTGAAGAAAAAAAAACAAACCCAAAAACCCAGTACTTAAAGGATTACTCAGTGAAATAAATTTAAGAGAACTATAAATAAATACATAGATAAAAGCTACCAACACACATATATACACACACCAAAAGGAAGGAAGGAAGGGAGGGAGGGAGGGAGGAAGGAAGGAAGGAAGGAAGGAGGAAAGGAAGGAAGGAGGAAAGAAAGAAAGAGAGAGAGAAAGAGAGAGAGAAAGAAAGAGAGAACAGTCCGCAGGGACAGATGGTTAGACCCATGGCTGGCTCTGCATCTGCTTTCTCCAGTTCAGTGAGAGGCCGTTGGAGACAAGGCCGGGACCAGCTGCTGATCTCCAGCTGGTGCAGCTGCAAGACTGACCCTGAGTGGACCCTTGGTCAGCATGGGAGCCTAGCAGCTGGCTCTGACCTCGTGCCTCAGGATGACACAGAACAGAAGCACGTACTGCTCCTGGCTGGGGAAAGGCAAATGCAAGCCCTCTGATATTTCTCCTTTCTACAGGTATGATCTAACTTCCCTCTCCTTGAAGCTGAGCTGGCTTGAGCAAGAAAATATACCGGCAGTTATGTTCTGGGACTTTTGAGGCTAAGGTCATTAGATGCACTGCAGCTTCTGCAGCTTCAGACACTTGGAGCCCAGCCAGCCTTGTGCGAGGAAGCCCAGGCACCCCCGTGAAGTGGCCACGTGGAGCTCTGGTTGCATTCCGGCTGCAGCCGGCACCACCTCGCCAGCCACGTGAGTGCCCCATCCTAAAGCGGACCTGCCAGCCCCATCACCCTATTGCAGCCATGGAGTCCCAACACACCTTCCAACCAAGCCCTCCCTCAATAACCTGCCCCCACATTAAGGTGGTTGCTTTAACCCACTCAACTTGAGGTCATTGGTTATCAATCACTAGATGGCTAGAACACAAACTGAGCATCTAGTATATGATAGGTTCCAACACAGGTGCTTTTGTGTTATCTGTAGGTATTTAATCATACAGATGTGAGGATTAAATTAAGGCTTGGCCTTGGGCATATTAAGAAACTCACCCACCCCAGCTGGTGTAGCTCCGTGGATTGAGTGCCGGACTGCAAAGCAAATGGTTGCTGGTTTGATTTCCAGTCAGGGCACCTGCCTGGGTTGCAGGTCAGGTCCCCAGTAAGGGGTGCATGAGAGGCAACCACACATTGATGTTTCTCTCCCTTTCTCCCTCCCTTCCCTCTCTCTAAAAATAAATAAAATATTTTTTAAAATAAAAAAAAAACAAAGTCATGCATGAACTCTGTTTTGTCTGTCTCCAGTAGCTTTCATGACAAGGGAAACCCCCAGGGGAAGGATCCACAAAACATGCTAGGAATAATATAGGTGGGAGAAAAGTGGAGTGAGTGGTGAGTCTGTCTGGGTGCCCCTCTGCTTCTGGCTGAAAACAAGAAAAGCTGTAGGAGATGGAGAAATTTCACGAAAGGTGAATACGCTCTCCTTCTGGCTGCACTAGATCACAGCCCTGGCACTGAACAGACAAGAAAGGGAGGGAATACTTGCACAACAGACATTTGTCTTCAGTACGTGCATTTGTCTCTGATAAGAGGGCTCACGGATTTAGCACCTACTATGTGTTATGGTTGCTCAGGGGCTTCCCCTGCCAGGTGGGCCCAGGCACATCTCCCTGCATTTGTAAGAGCTGCAGTTTACAGAGTATGCCTGCCCACATGCTCATTTCCTCCTGAGAGCAGGTGCTTGTCCTGGGGAACAAACAGAGCCAAATCAATCAACAAATAATTAATATTTATCAGGCACCACCTATGTGACTGAGAAATAGGACTCAGGCCTGCTTCCCCCGCCCCACCGGCTGGCGTATTTCCCTGTGCTTTCTCTGTATTTTGCATTGTGATGGCTTACACATGTTTCCCTCGTGAGTCTCTAAGTTTCTCTTGCAAACCAAGAGCCTAAGTGCAGTGCTTGGGGCAGAACAGGCAAGTGCCTCTGGTGGGAAAGAAGGAAGGAAAGGGAAGGGAAGGATGAAAGGGAGGGAGAGATGGCATATGAGGGGAGAGAGAGAGAGAGAGAGAGAGAGAGACCTAAAAGGGTGAAGGTAAAGGAGAGGCACTTTAGGAAGAGGGAACCAGAAGGCATTACCGTAGTATTCATTTACAGCTTTTGGGTCACGTACGTGATACAAGTTGTATTAGTCTCCTGTTGCTGCTATAACAAACTATTGCAAATTTCGTGCCTCGCAGTTCTGGAAGCCAGGTCTAACATGGGTCTCACAGGCTAAAACCAAGGGGTCCACAGACTGGCGTTCCTGGAGTGGAACCTGTTTCCTTACGTGTACATTCCAGAAACCGCCCTGGGTCCTTGGCTCGGGCAGGTCCCTGGAATCGTTCCAACCTCTCTCTGCTTCAGGGATCACGTTCCCTCTCTGGGTGCCTCCTGCCTCCCTCTTCTGAGGGCCCTTATGGTTGCATGGGACCCACTGAGTAACCCAGGGTAATTTCACCTCGAAAACCTTACTCACGTCTGTGAGAACCCCACTGGAACGTAAGGTAATACATTCACAGGCTCTAACAATTTCCTGGGTGCTTCATCTTGGCTACGGACTACGCTCTTCTGCATGTATTGCGTATTTCTATACGTAATACAAACGTACGGGGTAGATACTAACACGATCCCCATTTTATCGATGGCAAAAGTAAAACGTTAGGCAACTTCCTCAGTGGACCCAGAACTTGAATCCAAGTCTATCCGATCAGCAAGAGCCTTCCTTTTAACCCAATGGTCCGAAGTCCTAGATCGGCCTTAGAACCAAATAGGGAGTTCTGAAGGGAAAAATTCTTATGTTTGGACTCCAAACATACAGATTCTGATTGATTTGGTCTGAGGTGGGGACCAGTTGAGAGCCACTGTTTTACCTGTATTATAAAACAGCCCCCCATCAAAAACTGACAAGCAACTCCTCTGTCATTCTGCACCCAAGCACAGAAATGCATGAAGGTGAATTACGACAGCTGTGCAACAAACTAAAATAAGACGGCTGGCTTTATAATGTGCGGGGAATGATGACATTCGTAGGCAATTAAATGTCAATCTCAGTTATTCATCCTATTTTATATTGAAGGCAATTTTTTAAAAATCTGAATTTGAAAGGTGTAGTATTCTGATAACATCATTTTGGGCTGCTATTTATTTTTTAAGATACAAGTTGGGGAAAATGCATCAATAAAAACAGAGAGCTCTGGGAAAAGGAAGTCCAGCCAACATTCCCAGCCTCACAGGGATAAGTTAACTTCCCAGTTGCTAGGCATGGCCCCTGATGGATGAGGTAGGGCTTTGTTATGTTGAAGTTTATATCGGAGTGACTTTTCACAAGGTCAAGGCCATTGAGAAAGGGCAAGGTGTAATGGGGAAGACATATATTAAATTCCGAGTAAGAGTAATTAGCCCTTACGCCGGGCCACTCCTTCAGCAAGCAGGAACCACTCCCGGCCTTTCTAGGCTGAAGCTGAAATTGTCACTGTACAGTGAAGCAGCAAGCATTCCGTGCCCTCTGTAATAACGCTCTCCTCCGCCCGTTAGACAGCTGTGTGACTTGGGACATTTGACCTCTCTCAGGCTCACTTTCTGTGTTGAGCAACAGAAACCATATCCAGGGTTCTTCCCAGTGAGGCTGTTAGGACGGAGCGAGCTCGTTTGTGCAATTACGTCTAGCGCACAGGCCCAGGATCAGAGAAGGGGCTCACTAAGTAGCAATTTTCCGCCTTTTCTATGAATTCTCATTACATTAGTGGAAATAGGGCATGACTCAAACGTATTCCTTGAAGGATCTTGGAGTTTTTTTTCTGTGGAGAGTTCAAAAGTATTAGTTTTACGCAATGTATTCAAATTGTACCTTCGCCATCAGCCTTGCTGGTTGGCTTAGGCCCTGTGTCAAACAGTACACGACCATGTAAGATCTGTACGTGTCGCGTGTACATCAGTCAGGATGGGCTGAGTTATACTGTAGTAACAAACATCCCCAAACCTCAGCGGCTTCTACGACAGGTCAGCTGGGAGTTTTGCGTCACCGCACTCTGGAATGTGGCCAGGGCAGGGGGAGAGGGAGCTCCGGAATTGACACCAATTGACCGCTGCCACCCAGATGGGACCCTGTCTCCTGTGCACCCTCCCACTGGCCTTAAGCAAGTCACTCGACCATACTTAACTTCAAGGGGGATGTGAACACCCACCACATGCCTGGAACCAGAAATAGTTGGACGACCGCATTAATGACAATCACAGGGACCTTACAGTTTAGTTTCCAAAGCATTTGCCACAATGATTACCCAGTGTAATTCTCACAATATCCAAGACAGCAATTAATTAAATGTGGTAATTCAATTATAAGGTGTCAGCGAACACCAACAAAAACACAAAACCCAATATAAACAGTTTGAATAACTGCTCACGATTCTGAAATCACCTTGAGTGTATGAAATAGGTGTGAATTTGCTGTTTGCTCAGTATTTGCCTGCCTCTTGAAGAGTGTGTCTTCTGAGCAGAATTCTCGTTTTGCTCATTTGTTTTGTAACATGGTTTCTGAGCGAAGAAGGCCAATTTTACTGATACTCAGCTTAGATATTGTGATCTTTCAGTACTGAAGGTAAAACCAGCCATGCTTCGTGTTGTTTTGTTTTCCCGGAAAAAGGCCCAGCATGCATCTCTAACACATCACCTGCTTTGGGAGATCTAATTTGGACAATAGAATTACTTGTACCATAAGGACGTAAGGACGGACTTCAGAGTCTGACCCCTCGGTGAGAGGTCAGACTCTACTTTACTCCCGTCCAGTAGATAAGGAAGTTCAACGGTCAGATAACAAGGTCAGGTAACAAGGACCTCGAGCAAGAAAGTGGCTCAAATTTCCACCTCCTCCAGGCAAGCCACTGTGAAGGAGAGTAGCTTAGATTCATCTCAGGCCCATGCAGCTCCCCAGAGCTGCTCCCGGCTGAAGGTTGTGGCCACCTCTTCCTTCCACAGCGGAAATGAGAGTGTGAGGAAGGGGCTGAGCACAGTCTTCACTCTTCTTAGTTAACCCGGCAAGGGTGTTTCAGTTTCAATGCCTGACTGCTGGGTGTCAGGGTTGGGGGGGGGGGGACAAGAAAATAGAGGTGGTTTGTCTTGTCCACCTAATTGTGCCAACAGAATCCAAGCGGGATTTGTTCAAGGATCAAAAATTAGATGGCCCATGTATGCCACTGTCAGGGAAAGCCTACTAAACGTTCACTTGTCTGATTACATCAATATTTATCTTTTCTCCATCTGTGCAAATAATTCATGAGACAGCAGTGATGTGACCTCAATATTTTCTCTTGATTTAAAGATGAAGGGGGAGTGGTTCAATTCTAGATCCAGCAGTTCTAGAGACAAATAACCTGCAACACAAAGACCTGGAAATGCAGGGGGAAATAGATTCGAGGTCCAGCACAAATAATGCCTTCTTTATTACAAAATCTTATTGCAAAACAATAAGCATGTAGTTCTGTAACCTCACACTCAAGCACACCATATGATATTTCAGGTGAAATGTTCAAAATAAAACCAAGTTATTACACCCATATTATTACCCTACCCAGCACACTCAAGCAGGCCTTACTTCAGCCAGACCTTGTTGGTAGGTAGGTGGGTGGGTAGGTGGGTAAGACAGAGACAGACAGACAGACCTGAGCAAATCAGAAGAAACAGGGGAAACCCCCAGGATGGGAGTGGAAAGACTGAGCATTTACATATGAATGTGACTGGGTGTGCTTTGACATCTGCCCCACTCAGCAAGCAAGGGGCAGGGGGCACGGGCAAAGGGGTGCAGGGCAAAGGGGTGCTGCAGAGCTGCAATTCCCACACAGGTCCTGGGCCTTCAGAAGAGCGCCTCCCAAGCGGCACAGACGTGGCAATAAAGTTCAGCATTGCAGGAGGGGGTGGGGTGGGGCAAGGAGGATTAAAAGAAGTACTGTTGCTCTAGAGATCAGTGGGCTTTGGGACCCCGCTCTTCCATCCTCCAGCCCCACCTTCAAGATTTCAAAGCCGGCTCTCTCACGTGCTAGTCCTAGGCCTCACTCAGGCTCTGTAACCCCGCTGCACGTCACATTCCGTGGCTGTGCTGTTGAGAAGAATTGGTACATTGAGTGCGTATTAATACATGCTTAATCAGCACAGTACCTGGTACATAAAAGTAGTGTTCAAAAATGATAGGGCAAATCAAAACATGTTTTTCTTCCACAATTCAGATTTTCCCTCATGAAAGTCTAAAGTGGTGTGCATTATCTGAAATGTTAATGAATGAGAAATACACTTCATCTTTAGTTGTAATAGACCAAGATTTCACAGCCCTAGCAGATGCTAATCAAACGAAGAGATCAACGTCTGAAATTACCAAAGGTTAAAACTTCCTCCTACAGTTTAATCACGACAATAGTGCGCACGCACACATGCGAAACATTTCAGGTAACTGGTACCCTAATTCTCTTAATGCCGCTGCGGTAGTTCGGTTCTGTCTTTCCTGGGGGAAAGCTGGGATTGTAAATAATTCCACAATGTATGTAACAGCACGGGGTGGGGGGTGGGCAGCGGCCCTTAGAAAGAGACAAAATCACAAACTGAATGACCTTGAAGAGAACGCCTTATTTCGGGCCCGTTTTCTTCAAAAATGAGGATCTGAAGGTCCCCGACTTGAGGCCACGACTTGAGGTCCCCCCCCAGGCGTCTCTGGTCTCCCCAACAGCGGTGCAAAGGCAACAGGAGCCCTGGGCCCCTTGGCCCCGCCCCCTCCTCCTCCCACTCGACCAGTGTAAGAGCCAGAGTCAAACTCTTGTTTTGAGTTTTAAAGTGCTGCATGACTGCTAAGGTTAAAACGCTTCTCTTTCAAAAATCGAAAAGATTGACTCATCAGGGTAGACCCGTCACCACTGCAAACCGAAGTGGATTTTCAGCCTCGTCGGAAATCTGAATTGACGAAGCATGCGAACAGCCGCTGCCTTCCTCTCCGAGGGGGCAGCAGGCTCAGTGGGTGCAGCGTTCGCCGTTTCCGCTACAGGGAGCCGCGAGGCTGCACGCGTGCACGCAATACGCCCAGAAACTGGAAATCTCCCTTCAACAGCAAAGGAGTCTTCTTCAAGGAAAACTAAGAACTAAAGATTACTCACTCTTCATCTGAGTTGTTTTCATAGGATGATTATTGGGGGGGGGGGGGGGGGGGATGCATAGGGATAAACCACAAATGCCAATTGTGCTGGCAAAATTCTGATTTTTACAGTCCTGGAGTTACACACGTTTAGAGAGGATGCTCCCCCATGCACACGTACAGTGGAAGACATTGTCCAAATAACTTTTGACGCAAAGCGGAACTTGGAAAACTCACTTCAGAAGTCGACTCTCAGAGAATGTTAATACTCGATCCACAGCACCCACGCGTCCCGAATGCTTATCTAACGGAGGCGGTGCAATTAAACCGCCTTCACTCAGAAGGGTGTCAGGAGGCAAGGACCCTATTTACCAGCCACTGATAAGTTATGACAACACTATTTCACAGCCTGTCACTGTATTTCTTTTAACCTCCAGGCGCTAGGATTCAGGATTTCCTCAACACTAAGGACTTATCTCAAATGCTTCAGTGCAGAACGTTGGAGAAAGAAAAAAATCAGGGTTGCAATGCCACATTCAGAAACGAGACGATGACTGGGGAATCAAAAGTGCAGAAATGATGAACGCCACTTACCAGTTTTTCTAAGTTTCCTATTCTTTAATAAAGAGCAAAACTTGAAATTTAAAACACCAACCTAGTAGGCCTAGAAATTCCGAGGGAAACCCCCAAACCCTGGAAAACTTTTAGATCACTTCAAGCCGATTTGTCTTTTTCAGATACAATAAAAATATTGAGTATGTTGTACGACCAAGTGGTTGTATTTGCTAACCAGATAAATTTGGAAATAGACACCTAATACTGCATTTCACAATGAAAATGAGTTTTGAAAGCAATGAAAACAAGTCTCTAGATACCATACCTATAACCAACACTATCAGCATTACGTTTTAATATGAAACGTAACACGCGAACATCCTTCCTTATGCCACTGAATTGTTTTTCTCTCTTCCGTATGGCACTGGAGTAAGAGGCTGCAGAACAAGAATAGTTGTTTCTGCCAAACACTCCAAATAACCAGCCTTCCTGCTCCTGCGTGCCTCGCTGTGCCCGAACCCCATCGAGGAACTAGAACAGGCCCAAACCAGGCAGGCCGCTCCCTGGAAACTGCAGCTGGCCAGGCAGAGCACGGGGCACGCCGAGTCTCCCTACAGACAAGGGCGGTGGCCAACCCCTTGTCATCAAGCAGACACTGCCCTCCGCAGGTCACAGCACAGCCTCTGCCAACTCCCAGGCACGACGTGGGTCATCCAGGGAAACCCACGTTGCTTATGACACACTCCTTCTGGAAACGCCCCTGCAAGCCTCCCTGACACGTGGTCCGGGAAGGAAGGCACTCAGGTCACTTACACCTTGTCATATTCACAGCAGCGCCGACGTTCACGCAGGGGAATCTCTTTCCAGGTGACTTAAACTAGGAATCCTAAGAGCCAGGGATTAAGCAAGACAGGCCTCTGGGAGGAGGTCCCAATACATTTTTCCGAGTCCAAGTAAAGACTGGGTGTTAGTCAGGCCCCAGGAAATTACCTACTTCGTTGTATTGGTAACAGTGAAATAGGAAACGCTGCCACTTCTGGGTGTCCATTGGACTGGGCATTACCTACGTATTATCTCATTTGGTGAAGCCCATCTTTTGGCCAAGTCTTAAGATCAACCCTTCCTTTACAAATGAGGAAAGCACGTTAGTCACAAGTCCACCATCTCACCACTGGGTAAGGGCAGAGCTGGGATTTAAAACCAGCCTGTTTACCAAGCTCAATATATCATATTCCTACCCCATTCCTTGGGCAACCCGGTTTCTGGCCTCCTGGGTAGGACCACCGGTGAGGAAGGAAACAGCGCTACTGAAAAGAGAACACGAACCCCACAGCTGTCATCTTCTTCAAGTATCTGCTGGGGAGCTGCACACCAGGCCTAGTGTTGTGTGTGAGGGACCTAGCGACATAGGACCTGGCTCCAGCCCTTAATAAGGAGCTCAGCCTACCAGAGCCTTAGATATTTAGACTCCAACGACAGGAATGCAAAAGACCATCAGTCATCGTGGCTCCAAGTCATGGGGAAAAGTAGTTCGTGTGAAGAAGCAAGATGGAATTCGTTTTGGTTTGGAAATATTTCTCATCCTAAAACCGAACCAGTGACTTTTGGATTTGGCTCGCTTCTCACTAATGTATATCACCGATCCATTTGAAAAACACAATCGAGAAACGGCTGCCCCGAAAACTGACAGTTTCAAAGAAGCTAGTCAGAAGACCTATCACACGCCCGTAGTACCACGTAAGGAGAACCCGGATGCAGTCACGTTCCCTTTCCCATTTCCTGGTGAACAGAACGGAACACAGCAGACTCGCCTCACTCACACAGGTGCCTATTACCTACCGTGGGTAAAACGTTCTGGACCAATGACAAGGATCACAATCTTAGAACCATGCAGCGACTCAAGGACTCCAACCAGGCTGTCTATATGCAAATCCCCGGAACACAGCCCGAGGTAAACACTCGGAGTAGCACCCGGAGCAGTTAGGGGGTTAGGGCCAGCGCGAGGACTGCCAGCTCTGAGGATGAACAGCCACATGACCTTGGACCTCGGTAATTCTGGTAAAAGCAGGAACAATGCAACCTACCCTAGAGTCATGGGGTCCAGTTCTGATCAAGGACTCTGAACAGAGTTCCTATAAATTATTTTAAAAGTTGCTATTGATTGCTTTCTCGGCCTCCCAGGCCTGATCATTTTTACTGCCTTCAGTCTGCCCACCATACTGTTTTTCTCGGGGAAAACAAGACTAGACTGCAACTGTCCGAGAGAGATCTGTTCATTTGAAAGTCCTCTTTTACTAAAAGATACCAGCACTGTATTTATAGTAATAACACAAAGTGAGGGAAACTTGAGTTTCAAAGACTTTCCTTACCCCTGAAAAACAAACCACCTTGTGCAAAAACCGCCACAAGCAGATCCTGACATTTCTTTAAGGAGACCTGTCTAAAGCAGTCAGCTCTTCTGTACAAACTCCTGTTTCTTTTTTTTAAGATTTTATTTATTTTTAGAGAGGGAAGGGAGGGAGAAAGAGAGAAAGGAAGAGGAACACCAATGTGCAGTTGCTGGGTGCCATGGCCTGCAACCCAGGCATGTGCCCTGACTGGGAATCGAACCTGAGATGCTTTGGTTCGCAGCCCACACTCAATCCACTGAGCCATGCCAACCAGGGCTCCTGTTTCTTTAAGGTAATTAAATGTCTCTAAGAAAGGAAAGCCAAGTATGGACCCAGACATTCACAGCTGGGAGACAAACAAACAAACAAACAAAAACCCCACAAAGATACCTTTAACACTATCAGTCCAGCCCCCTTTTAAATGTAAAAAGGTAAACAAGCACCAAAATAAAATGTAAACTATTTTAAATGACAAAAACCTCATCAGTATCATCTTTGTGTAACAATTACACAAAACCACCAAACATAAAGCTTTCAGAATGTTTAAGCAAACTTTTCCCGAGTCTTGTTGGTCTTTGTACTAAGCGGAACCGGGACCGCACAATGAAAAGCACATAATGTTATGCACTATTGCAATGCAGAGACGACATCCTAATCACTTCTTACAATCTCCTGCAAAAGTTTCTCTCTCGTTCTTTTAAAAACTAGAAAGTTCCCCTTTCAAAGACTTCACCACTTTCCTCCATGCCTACTATACTCACCCTCAATAACCTGGGCTCCCCGTTCTCTGTTTGCCCTACTCACTTCCAAGGCCATCACCACCAAGCTTGGCCTCAACCCCAGTCTCTCTTGAGACCCTGGTCGAAGTTTTGCCTCAATACCTTTTAAGGTGGTTCCCTTCTTTAAAAGGCTCCCTCTTGATCTCCATCTTAACCAGGCAGCTCCTTGTAAATGCAGCCTTTGCCAGCTTTCCCCCAAACCTTATCACGCGACGACGCCTAGAGAGGGCGCCTGGCAAGCTGAAGGCCGTGCACCTGCTTCCAGGGGACAGCACCAACCCCAGTGCAGATTACTAGGCCTGTCCTCGCCGCCAGACCTACGGCTACTTTGAAGCCTATGTGATACCTCCCCACTTTTAATCAAAGGCTCCAAGTGATTTAAAACACCCCATGCGGGTCACATAAAACAGATGGTCAGACTACATCTGGAATTTTTATGTTTGCAGTCTATAACCTTAAACCTACAGGAGGAGCTAGCTAAAGATCAAACTACCAAATGCCAACGGCCTTCCGTACTCACGATTCTCATCCGTTGCATCTGCGTGTAACATGACACTGCACTATTTTAATGGTTTTATGTCTTCTCCCCTTCACCTCTCCCTTACTCAAGGTTCTATACTTGTCATCTTTGCCATTTTTCTCTAGGTGGCAACCAGGATCTCAGTAACACGATCCCAAGCCCAGACTCCCAGTTGGCACACCAAGCCATTCATTCACGCACACACCCTAAACCAGCTACTTCGGACGACTCCTTTGCTTTGTAAGCACTGCTTCATCTCTTGCCCTCACTCTCGCTCCGCTCGGGTTTGGTCTCATGACCTGGGCTGTATTTTCTCTCAGTGGCTTCAGTGCACCCCTCCCACCTACAATCTATCCTCTACATTGAACTCTGATCCACTCCCACCTTAGCCTTCAAAGCCCTCCACAAGTCCATCCCAACCTCTGTTCCAGCCTCACGCGTCCTCCCTGTGTCAGACTGTCACAATAAGTATCCGGGCTGAAGATGGAGCCACTCCGCCCAGGGTGCCACATCAGCAAACCAAACTTAAGGAAACCCCTGTGTTCCTGTAAATGCAGCAGTCAGCCAAGCCCCAGATGCCAATCAGGTGTTTTCTATGTGTCTATTCCTTGTTCTTTATTCTTTACCTGGTAAAAGCTTTTTGCCCTCCACCACAGTTGGCGGTTCTCCGAAAGGAGACCACCTACATCATGCACTGTGGAATGGAAGGAAGTCTGTCTGTACCACGTCTACTGTCATCTTGATTAGGTTTAGACATCATGCTTCAGTCAAACTGGACTCCCTGCTGCTTCCTTAACACGCCATCAGATCTGGGGTTCGACGGCAAAAGCACAAACCATTCAAGAAAATAAAAGATAAAGTGGATTTCATCAATATTTCGAAGTTCTGCCTTTCTAAAGATAAAGAAATGACAAGCCGAGCCAACAGACTGGGAAGACATTTGTAAAACACACACCTCATTAAGGACCGGGATACAGAACACACCAAGAACTCTTGAACACGACAACAAAACGAACTGTAAGAAGGGCTAAGGATGCTGCGGGCACCGTACTGCAGAGGTGCGAGCGGCACCCGGGCACATGAAAAGATGCTCCGTGCTGCCAAAGATAAATCACTGGGGACATGCAAACCAAAGCCACAGTGAGGTAAAACGATGTTCCTAGGAAAATGACTAAAATTTTATTTTCAATTTTTTAAAAAGATTTTATATTTTAGAGAGGGGTAAGGGAAGGAGAGAGGAAGAGAAACATCAATGTGTGGTTGCCCCTCGAGCACCCCTTAGTGGGGACCTGGCCCACAACTCAGGCATGTGCCCTGACTGGGAATCGAACCGCCAACCCTTTGGTTCACAAGCCTACACGCAATCCACTGAGCTACACCAGCCAGGGAAAATGACTGAAATTCTAAATGAAAATCGATAACCATGAATACACTGATGAGGATGCAGAGAAACAACACATACATTGCTGGTAGAACAGGAAAATGGTGTTAACACTTTGAAAAATTGGCAGTTTCTCATGAGAATTAAACATGTACTCATCACAAAGCCTAGCAACCTGATTCTTAAGTACTTACCAAGAGCAATAAGAACCTATATTCACACAAAGGCCAGTATGCAAATTGTCCAGTCGTACTAGCCAAAGGCTAGAAACACCAATTTTCTAACAAGTAAATTCAGAAACAAACATGGCACACACATAACAGAGTACTATTCAGCAATAAAAAGGAAGGCACTGATACACAGTATATGGGGAAATCTTAAAGCATACACTCAATGAAAGAAACCAGACACAAAACACTAGACAGAATGATTCCATTTATGACCTTCTGGGAAAAAAAAAAACTAATAAAAGAACCAAGTTTAGTGGCTGTCAATCACTTGGACGGGGGAAGGAGATTAGCTACAAAGAGACAGGGGGAAACCTTTTGGGGTGATGAAAATGTTGTATATTGATTGTGATGATTATACAACTTGTATAAATTTGTCGAACTTAAAACTGTAGACCGAAAAGGGTAGAGTTTACTGTATGTGTACCTCAATGAAATCCAAACTTTGAAAACTGTCCACAGCCTGAAATGCTCTTATCTAAGAAATCCTTCTTAAGTACAATTGAAAATCCTAGTATGTTCTGAGGTCCAAACTAAACCTTCACAAAATTTTCCTATTACTTAGTCAAGAAGTTGCAAATGGCTGCCCAGAATCCAGCTTTAAGAGTTAAAAAGTAAATGTAAAGCTTCTAACAGGGAGATTTTATATGTACATTTGGATTTCCAGCTTTGTTTGAAATACCATCAGGCATTCTATTAAGACAACGGACTGCAGCCAGGGATGTAAAAGCTGATCTCAGCTCTTAACTCTTCCAAGTGTTAACCATGTAACTTACTTGGCTGCTCACTTACACCACTTCCTCAGTATGTTCCTGAATCTTAACCCACCTTTTCTTTCTGATTAACTATACCTCTTTGATTTTCTTCATTACCACATTCACTATACCTCTTTTTAAAAATTTTACTATTTACTGATTTTAGAGGAAGGAAAGAAGAAACATCAATCTGTTGTTCCACTGATTTACATATTCATCAGTTGATTCTTTTATGTGCTAACTGGGGATCAAACCTGCAACTGTGGCGCATTACCACCCTACCTAACCAACTTATCCAGCCAGAGTCCTGTACCTTTCTTTATAGTGCAGATCTTTGCACAGATTTTTAAAATCCCAACTAGACCATAATTAGAGACGGTCTCTAAATTATCCGCCTTATTTTTATAGGCTCACACAATGCCTTCCAGAGTTAGTGCTCAATGAAATAAACAACGATCAGTACTCCTGAGCAATTTCTATCAAAATGCTACGAAGCAACACTGCAAGTAAAACAAAACTGGTATCAAGGGGAAACGTTTGAAAACAAAAAACCCCCCAAGATATGTAAATGTGGTTTTCCCAGGTTTACGACTTGAGTTCTCAAATTCCATTTACTACAGTCTACTATGAATTACAACTGAAAATTACAAGAAATAGAACCTTTTCAGACAGAATAAAATATCCCCACATAGTATTTAAAGAAAAGGAGGTAGGGAGTTGGTATTGCTAGGTTACCTTTAAATATCCTAGAAATGAGAAATTACCAGTTTCAAAATAAAGAATTCATGAATGCAAAATAAAATCCCTGTAATCTAGCCAGTGTAGACCAAAAGAATTAAGTCACTGCAGCAAGAAATGCTCAATAAACACGTTGCCTTGACGATGGCAAGATAAATCGGCCCATTTGTGCAATGGTCATCCACCAGGCTGTTGGGCCCACAGGTCCAGTACTAGGGCACTACACTAAAAAGGATGAGACTGGAACAGAATCCCCTCCCACACTTCCTGTAATATTGATAAAAAGTACATCTGAAAACAATGGGGTTAGTTTCTCACTATAAACTATGTATAATGAAGACATTCCCATCTCAATTACTTAACTTTTTAAATGTCTTTGTTATTTTCAATGTTATCTGAATAACTGTGGATGCACTTAAATGTGGGGAGTCTCTGAACACTGCCCAAGGTTAGAGTCTGTAAGGGTCTCTTCTCAGCCCTGAGCCACACCCATAACTGTCACGTAATAATCAGAGGCCTTATAGTTAAGATTAATGAGCCAAAAGCATGCTGTGCTTGCTGGTGAAGTTCATGTAAATCACTTTGTTATCCATCATCAATATGATGTTAACCATAAACTGCATTAACAGAAGCCAACAGCCACGTCTGGTCTCGTAGGAATCACAAGTCCCACTGCCCACTTTAGACCACAGTATGGAACACAACCCAAAGAACACGTGGCTGAGGTAAAGCAGCAATGCCGTTCAAGACATCTAGAAACCATGTCAAAGAGGAAGACAGGGGAAAATGGGCCACCCAGCCTAAATAATAAAGGAAGGTGACAGTGAACCCCAAAGGCATTGTGGAGCAGTCTTATTTAACTAAGTTTACTCTAGAGGAATTAGGAACAGTTAAAGAGATATTTTAGCTTAGCATTTCTAACAGAACTATTAAGCTGTCTTCAAAAGTAATGGTCTTCTTTAAAGTATCTGAGCAGAGGGATGGCCATTAAAATTACTGAGAAGAGAATCCAAGTGTTTGTAGGCACCTTAATGCTAGCACTGACAAAGTGGAGTGCAGAATGCTTTCTGGCTTTTTGGGTTCTGGCAAAATAAACTGATTACTGGACTTACTTCCCCCTGTCACTCAACTCCCACAGTCTAAGGTTCTACTGGATTCGCTGATGGCCTTCTTTCCTGATCCCCAGCACAACAAAAGCAGTTCTACTATTTTAAGTTGGGAGAGAGAGAGAAACCTCTTTAGAAAAAAATGTTCCAAACATCCTAGAGAAAATTTCCACTTTCTTGTCCTCGCATTACACCACGGGACTCATTTCATGGTTGCAACATCCTATGTGGACAAGGGAAACTACACCCACTGTAGCATTCAGTTGCCAAATCTATAAAACGAAGGGGATGAAGAAAACAAGTTTTAAAAACCATACCTTTGCCAATAACACCAATGATTAAGGAACTACCAGCCTCAAGAGCTTTCTTTTTCATGAAGAAGTCTTACCAAATATCTTTCTTAACATAACTCCAAAAAACAAGCAGATAATGTCACCAACACTTAATATATGATAAAATTTTAACCAATTTAAATGTAACCTAAAATATCGATTCTGCGTGTAAATTAGTCCACAGGAACAAAATCAGATACTTATAGGAGCACATGAACTCCTTTAGGCTGCTTACTAGG
The DNA here is from genome assembly GCF_004126475.2 of Phyllostomus discolor. NCBI lineage: Eukaryota > Metazoa > Chordata > Mammalia > Chiroptera > Phyllostomidae > Phyllostomus > Phyllostomus discolor. Next base: position 13,954,128 of record NC_040903.2, read on the forward strand.
CATCATTTAGTAACATCTACAGTTAAAAACGTCAGTAGCCTGAAATACTCTTTAATTTGCCCAATTAACTCTCCTCAGTCACACACCACTAGAAATATACTTCAAAGTATATTTAAATTCCAACTACACATGTGTAAATTTCCTTTAATGTGCAAATACTTTTAAAGGAGCAGTGGTAGAAGAAGGGCGTCCAGACATTAATGAGTACAGTATTTAGTCTTCAAATGAAAGGAAGTAATTTATTACAGGCCCTTTGATGGGTCACACCAAACATTTTATTTATGGTTTAGAAAGGTTTTTAACTTGTCTACTGCCTGTTACAGGAAATGGAAAGTCAAATGCACATTTTAACACACTATACTAGTTGTTTCTGTACACTGCATAAAATATCCAACACTGAAATCAAGATCAAGATCTACAATATAACATCATTCCCCACTATCTATTCAATACAAATAAACATTTGTTTCAGAGACCAGAGTGCTTAGAATAATTCTTTAACAAAAAGACTTGCTAAAATGTGGCTAACAGTTATCAGCCTTCTGAAATGAACTTGAGGATGGAAGCTCTATTTTCATTAGTCTGTTTTCGGGATCCAATTTTGAATCAAAACTACACACTTTATCCCATTAGATCATCCTGATTAACCTAACAAAATGCTAAGCTAGGTTTTTTAAAATATTGCTTTGATGACTACTTTATCTAAGGAGCAGTTCTGTAGGAAGATACTAAATATGTAATCAGAATATACTTACAATTAAAAAACAAAAAAAGCCCCATAGCTGGGAAGAGAAGACAGCTTAAAGAGACTAGAACAGATATCAAAGTGCTTTGGCCAAAATTAGTATAAATAGACTTTATTGAAGTCAGTGCCTCTGTACTGAGACAGAAGATTGTGTCTACATAAGCACAAGTTGTAACATTTCACAACTTCTAAAAGGAATGTCAACAATTACAACGATCATGCATACCATGGTCGATAATCACATTTTAGAAGCATTTTCAACCATTTCTAAAGAAATGCTTATAACATTGTTATATATAGAACTACTTTCAATAAACTGCAAAACATTGATCGACTTTTCCAGTATGAGCTACAGTGTCAACACAAAAGGGAGGCATAAATGTTTAATTTATGAAATCAGAATGGAATATTTACTGTAAAGAAAAATTAAAAAGCTTTCAAATAAAGGCCATTATTGAACCAACGTGAAGAGCACAACTTGAACTTTTCAGTTCGTTCATCTTTTAAAGCTGTCCTCTGAATAACTTCAGTTCTGAGCATTGAATTCAGTACTGTGAATATTCCTTGGATTGAAGTTTGGCAATGATGCGGTCCAACTGTCTCTTTGCTTCACACTGCGGGAAATTGCTCATGTCATAATATTGAGGGGCAATTTTCACCAACCTGTCCAGAAGGAGGGAAAAAATTACCAAATTAACATTTAATTAAAGTTCCGGAGTTGCTAATAGGATAGGCATTACTCATTAATAAACTGATTGGCTAAGGCAAACTACAAATCCAAATCAACATTAAAATGACAAATGCCTCATTCTTGTAAACACCACTGTGAGCAATGCATAATTGTAGTAAGCTGTAAGTTTTCTGATGTTGGACTTTCCATAAACTTAAACGGAAAATTTTATAAAACCCTTTATTTACATTAATATAAAATTATTAACATAAAGTTATTCATTCCTTCTAGAACACCATTTTGACAAATCTTTCCAAGGTTATACAGTAATACAGGTTATATATAAGAAACATCTTGGTATTCAAATGATCGGATCTTCTCATTTTTAAAGTTTAATAACTGTTAACTCTATACCCTAAAGAATACCCTTGACGGAAACTTTTCTAATGTTTAGCCATACAATTTTTTCTCAACAAAGCATGTAAGATAAAATGGTAATGTCCTATACAATTTGTGTCAAAAGTCATGAATCGGCGTAGGAAAGAAGCCTCACGCTATACAGCGAGTGACATCAACTAAATAGGGGCTTTCAGACCCACCACTCTCCGCTGGCGCTTCCTCTCCTAAGCTGCTGAATGGGTTCTGGGTGGGGGTGGGGAGGGCACCCCACACAAAAGGGGTTGAGGAAGAGCTAATTTTGCTTAAAATAACCAGTTCTGATTACATTTTGTGAAATCAAATATGCTAAGATACAAAGACGGGCATAATTCCTATGCTAGTTTAGCTCCCAAAGCACCAACATATAAATAATAAATAGTTGAGAGCCAATTATAATGGAACAGACAGACTATAAAGACTGACTTCTGAAACCAGGGAATTTGAGTTAATCACACAGCAAGAGAATGACTCCAAAAAACACTCTTGATGCTAGTCAATTGTAGCTTTATATATTTGGTCCCAAATCTTGCCCATGCTCACACCAACAATCCCACTGTCCTCCCGGCAAAGCAAAGATCGTAAAAAATCAATCATACCATCAGGTCAAAGTCCCGTAAGTTCACATGGGAAATAGAAAGAGTACCAAGTTCTTTCATGAGGGAGAAAGGAAGAAGAATGCCTATCCTGTAACAAAGATTTCATTCTGAGCAAAACTCTAACAAAAACTGACGAACGAAAGGTGTTGCTTACCATTCTGGCTTGATATCTGTACACGTCCGAATGTAATTCTTTGTCGTAAGAACAAACTCATTATAAAGCACCCACTCAGGCTTGTGGTCAAGAACAGTTGAGGGATGCAACTGAACCACCTGGTTGTCTTTCACAGTTAAGTAATGCCCTGTTCGTTCTAAATGTGCCACCTGAAACCAAAACCAAGTTAAGTTAATACAGTGCTTCTGTTGCGCTAGGTACAAAAGAGAAGTGCAGTAACGCTACCTACATATATAAATGCCCAGGCCCAACCTTTTGCTCTTTAGTCCATGGCTATACTTATTTATCACCGTCTGAGAAGAAGCAGGGACGAGTCAAGCACTGCAGGCCAAAGCCAACTCTCTGCCTGTGCTTTCAAGGCTTGTCGGACAAGAATGGTTTATACATCTTTAAATGACTGGGGGAGAGGGCAATAAAAAAAATTCGGTACTAAATGAAAATCACATAAAGTTCAAATCTCAGTGTCCCTAAGTAACGTTTTACTGGGCCACACATTTGTCCAAGGTTGCTTCTGTACTAAATGGGCAGGCAGAGTTGAGCAGTTTCAACAAGGACCCAATGGGCCCACAAAGCCTGATATACCAGTAAATACTAGCTGGTCCTTCCCCTCCCTTAGGTTCTTTAGCACCAGGTGACAACTATGAAATCGATGAACAATTACTAGAAGATTCATATTTAAGATAGAAAAATAAAGAGCAAAAAATCTAGAAGGCAGAAAGTACCTAAAAGATGCATGTACATCTTGTCTGTATTTTTTCTATCTATAGTCAAACACATCGATGGCTCTCATCTAACATTTCATTAACAAATGCTAAAGCAGATAAACACACGTCCTTTCTATCTCTAATACTCTAGTAACATAAAGAGTATACGTAAATAGCCCTGGCCGGTGTGGCTTAGTGGCTTGCGTGCCAGCCTGCAAACCCCAAGGTGGCTGGTTCAATTCTGGTTGGGACACATGCCTGGGTCACAGGGCAGATCCCCGGTTGGGGGTGTGCGAGAGGCAACCAACAGACATTTCTTTTTATCCCCCCCCCCTCTAAAAATAAATAAGAAATCTTTTTTTTAAAAAGTGTGTGTAAATAACAAAAATGATTAACAATAAAATTGATAATAAAAAAGTTCACCTTCAATTCCTACAGCCGCCAATATAACACACTTAAAACTAAGTAAAACACTTAAAAATTGTTTTTCATCTTTATTGTTTAGCTCAAAAGACATTTTTGGCCTTTGTAACACTAAACTTATAAATACCAATGACCCCCTATAGAAAACTGTGAATGAAATATAGCTGAATATTTGAATTTGGGCGTGATTAGGTTCTATATAGAGGATTCACCTAGATAATTATTTCCTTTTAGTAGTCTGCTACGATTTTCTGTCTCAAATAAAGATCTAGATTCAAGGAAACTTTAATCCATTTATCAAAAGTATAAGAGTTAAAATTTATATTGAGGAAAAAGCTGCTAATCCCACCCAAAACAAAATGGCCAACATATTCATTTAGTATAAAAAACACTCCATTAATAAAGTAATCCTAAAACTGATTTCTACTTAACTGAATCGGTAACTTGTCATTTAGGGATTTTGTTATTCATTAGACACATAAACGTCTTAGTATATTAGTTCACTCAAGAATCTAGATACAACATTTAGGATCAACATTCACAGGCTTTATTAAACTGACTTTTGTGTTTTAATGAATTCAAAGGGCTGTTATAGAAAGCAAACAGTTTTACAGAAATATTTATCATGTATTTCTGCATTATCCACATACCTGCATAAAATACCCAGTAACCAAAGCTTTTCGTATATTTATATAATAGTCCCTGCTTGTAAAGTCAGTACTTCGACGAGGCAAATTAAATCTGTCCATAATTCGTGATAGCTGCTGGCGCACATTGTCTGCTGACATCAGAGACCTGTAGTTAATGAAGTTGTCATAACACCACTGAACCGATTCATGATCTACAAAGTTGAAGAAAGGGGGGGAAAGGGGACATGAATCATCCAAACAGGTGTATCATCCAATTAAAAAGGAAAACTGTTATAAAGACTAAGCGAAATAATCCAGGAAAGGAATTTTGCCCAAGTCATCCCAATAAATGGATCACAATGTTACCAACCTTCCTAAAAATCTGTAGTGAGGATCAAAATAGGAAATAACACTAGGGTTTCTGGCCATTGGATAACAAAACAATGATCCTGAATAAACCATTTTTTATGATTTATTTTACCCATAAACATCCACCCAACAGTTTTCAATTGATGGTCTGAGAGGCGGCAGTGGAAGAATTTTAGTATAATGCCTCTTATCTTAAAACAAACAAACAAACAAACAAACAAAACCCCCTTAGATCGGCAATTTTCAACCTTTCCCACCTTATGGCACACATAAACTATTTACTAAAATTCTGTGGCACAACAAACTACTTTTTTCTGACCGGACCCAAAACAAATATGTATAATTCATTTACACTGGGTGGCTACTGTGTTTGCTCTCATCATTTTTTACTTTGGCCATCTAAAGGGAAAGTCGTCAGTGCCCCTGACTAAGTATTGCATGTTTTAAAAATTTATAGCACACTGGTTGAAAATTGTTGCCTTAGATTATCAAATTCAATTTAAAAGTTGCAACAGTCACCCTGGCTGGGGTGGCTCAGTGGATTGAGCACCAGACTTCGAACTAAAGGGTTGCCAGTATGACCCCCAATCAGGGCACATGCCAGGGTTGCGGGCCAGGCCCCCTCTGCAGGGGGGATGGGGTGTGAGAGACAACCATACATTGATGTTCCTCTCCCTTTCTTCCTCCCCCTCTCTAAAAATAAAATATTAAAAAATAAAATAATAAAAGTTACAACAGTGCATTTTAAATGACTACTGTGTATTTTTCCTTAATTATGCCTGAGGTAGAGCAACCAAAACTTAAAAGTATTTAAAGTTTTATTGTTACCCATGTACATCATAGTGGTAGACAAATCCAAGTGACAAATTTTACAAGGATGTCTTGAACCCCTACTCATATGTTTAATAAGCAAGGCTTATAATTTAAGCACTTCCAAATAACTTTACCACAGATATTGACTATCAAAGAATTTCTCCATTGATAAATCCTTGACAAACTTCCCCCAACCTAGTGTTGCTAATCTAAGACCTCAAACTGCAGCATAATGTAAAATTTACAGTGACATCATTATGTACCAAAGACACATGTACAAGGAGACCCTCTGAAAAATAAATCTAAGAGGGTCATTGTGAAATGGGGGAAAAGGCCTTAAAAATTGAAACTATGTTGATCCTTCTCCTGCTACTATGATATACATTAATTAAATCTTTGTCATGTTTTTCTTCTTGGGTTTAGAATTCTACCAACTGGAATGTACCTTTTTTGGTAGCTTTTCAGAGGAACAACAGGTATATTAATAAATGTTGATCTATTACAAAATTAAGCCACATTTATAAACAGAATGGGTGGGTACTTGGGGTAATAAAATGGGTCTTTAAATTGAAGAATTGATGTGTTAGAGCATCCACTAATTAACACATCTAAAATGAAAAATAAAAGGTACCCATCTGAACTTACATTTAAAACAAAGCACTGAATTATCTTCAAGAGGTGAAACAGAGTTAAGTATGCTTTAGAGGTATTTTTGCTTATGCTGATGCTCTGTAAAAAGCTGAAAGGCAATGAAAATGTCGAAGCTGACAATAAAAACGGGAATTTTGGAGTGAAAACTTTTCTGAGGTTTTCAAGTTTTACAATACACCAGAGTACCAAAGAACTCAACAACTTTAAGTTGTCAAGATAGAACCGTCAGACATTATTTATGTAAATTTGTGAGAAATAATTCCATAAACGGGAGGGATAAAAATCCAAAAACAGGAATACTGCATTAAAGTAATTCTAGGTATGCCATGATCGGCGTGGCTCAGTTGACACCTCACCCACAAAGCAAGAGGTGGCTGGTTGATTCTTGGTCAGGTCACAGGCCTGGCTTGCAGGTTTGGGGTCTCTGGTCAGAACGTGCAGGAAAGGCAACCAAATGATGATTCTCCCTCACATCGATGTTTTGTTCCCTCTCTCTCTTTCTCCTTCCCTCCCTCCCTATCTCTATATAAACAAACAAACAAACAAACAAACATCCTAGGTATGTACTTCTAATACAGTAAACTACACTTAAAATCAAAAGTCAAACAATTTCATATTGAAAATTAAGGCATTGCGAAATAACAAGTCTACTTGATTTTCAAGTATGAAACAAATAGGATTAAGATAAAATTCGCTTTTAATGTAACCGACCATTGTATCTAATGAAATATATCCTCCTGACTAACCAAAACTGTACTTGCTGTTTTCAAATATACTTATTTCAATTAATAACATAGTATCATTTAGAAATCAATAGCGAAAACATTCCAGATTCAACTGAGATATGAAATGTCCAAATAGATCTAGAAGTTTGCTCTTAGTGCCAGTGAGTGGAGCATAAGACTTTCTCGTACTGCTAGTCCTATTTAAAAATAGGATAAAACTTCTGTAGCTGTCTGCTGATCAGTATTCTCACAGGAAGCTCCCAGGTATAAATATGTGCAAAAAGAACAAGCATTATTTAGTAATGTCAAATTTTAAATCTTAAGTTCCTAATTTCAAACAGTGAACTATTACATTTATATTTAAAATCAAAATACAGTCCCAACACGAATCCTAAATTTAATTTTATAACAAAATTACGAAATCCAAATATACTGCTGCGCTAGTTATCAAAAGCTTCAATGACAAAATAATACGATCTCTTAATTTTAAAAATTTCAAAATGTCTTATGAGAGTAATGGTTTAAAGAAATCACCTGCTCCTTGAGGAATCTTAATTTCCACTTAAAACAGTATTTGATGCTACCAAAGGATTTTGGGAACCAAGATGGAAGTGAGCCTGTGCTTCTCAAGGCCTCGCCCTTTACAGCAGTGGTCAGCCTGAGAGTGAGTGATGTGTCTGACGGTCACACACAAGTATAAAACCAGTGTGACACCGTTTGGCACACAGGAACAGATTTTCCAAACTGTCCTAGGCTACCAAGGATAGTCTTTAACATTATACATTTTCAATACATGAGGCATACATAAGAGGGATAAAATAAATGTTCTGAAGCAAACAATGTACTGACCTTCATCTCTTGGATTCTCAATCACTTTTCATTCACCTCCCTTATCTGCCCCAAATTTATTATACCTTGGCAGGGAAGGGTGCAAACCCTTTCTCACCTGGTATCACTGATTCTATTTAACTCAGACCAGGAGTCACAGGGAGTACACAGGTGTGCAATACCTTGGCTGCTATGCTTTGTTCCACATATTGGCCCTCTGGCTCTTTCTGGGTGGACCCTGAGATGAACCAAGTCACACCCCTCCTCCAGAGACATGTCCAAGTCAAAGGACTATTTTAGAAGTCTAAGTAGAACTTTTATCAGATAACAGAAATGAGTTACAAATAAACCAAAAGGTACAAAATGAGAACCCAATGTTATAAGTTAAAAAACTTACTAGCAGAAACCACAAACTTAAAAGTGAAAACCCCGCATTTCTGGTGCAGGCGATGATAATGTGGGGCTGTCTTTGACTCGACTATCATCCACCAGGTTAGCGTACAGACACGTGGAAATCAAAGACTTTCAGAAACCATTAGATGTATTCCTTCATCTTTTCTCTTAAGTTTTCCTCTCTCTTAATTTTATAAACAATGTACTTCAACAACAGTATCTAGCGAGAACCTGATTATTACTGTTTCCTTAATTTCAAATAACTGAAAAATGCTTTAATGTCATTAAATATTGGGTGAAAACGTGATTTGAAGCTAGAATATCATGTAGCTGTAGCATAAATCACTGAATCATCTTTCTACTGGTAGGTGTTCAGGTAGTTTCCCTTCTTTAAAAAAAACCCATCAGGCCCTGGCTGGCATAGCTCAGTGGATTGAGAGTGGGCTGTGAACCACAGTGTCGCAGGTTCAATTCCCAGTCAGGGTACATGCCTGGGTTGCAGGCCATGACCCCCAGCAACCGACATTGATGTTTCTCTCTCTCTCTCTTTCTCCCTCCCTTCCCTCTCTAAAAATAAATAAATAAAATCAAAATAAATAAATACATCAAAAATAATTCTGGAATGAAAATCCTTAACCATATCTGAGTCCACAAAATACTAAAAGATAATTTCTGGGTCAAAAGGTATATTTGTAAGGTTCTTGATAACATCAATTCCACTGCTTTTCACAAAGGCAACAATCTATATTCCCACCTCTGTTGTGTGACTGTTTCACTAAACCCAACTGCACACACAGGTGACCTCGTTCAATTATATAGGTAAGAAAATGGTAACTCTCAGTAACAGTGCACTTCTTGAAAAGCTGGACTTTGCCCCTCTTGGGAATGTATAGACCACTTGTCGCCTGACTGAAGAACAGTCATTTACATTTGTTGTCCGTTTTTCTATTTTGTTAGTGATTATGTAAAAGCTGTTTATTAGTAAAAGTATTCAAGATCCTATAAGCGACACAAACTATTCATTAAAAAAACACACAAAATGTATGAATATAAACAGAAGGAAATATATAAAATCTGTATTTTAGAGTCAAATTTTATACAAGCATTTCATTAATTTTTTTTTCATTTACTGATTTCAGAGAAAGAGGAAAAGAGAGACTGAAGTGGGGGCGGGGGGAGGTCGATTTAGCTGTCCCACTTATTTATGCATTCACTGGTCGATTCTTCTATGTGCCCTGACCAGAGATCAAACTCGCAACCTTGGTGTATCGGAATAACGCTTGATCAACTGAGCTACCAGGCCAGGGACAAGTATTTCATTTCTATTGCCCCGTATTTTCCAGCTTTCTATAATTGGTGCCCTCTCTCCGTTATAAAAACAATTTTTTTTTTTAAAAAATCGTCAATTTATATCTTAAATGCTCGTCAGGAGGTTTTTCTAAAAAGATCTCTTGGCTTTCTGGTGTAAAGTCACAAGTAAATGAAAGTGAGATCAAGATACATATGACGCATGTGACATTCAGCCAAAAGAATGCCATCAATCTGTTTTACACTTACTTTGTTTAAAAGCATGGTAGACATTCAGCAGTGTCAGATGATCTCCATCTATGTGGGCAAATCTCATCTTGGCCTCATCCGCAGCTTTCTTGGCCTCCGTGGGGCGAACAAAACACTGTGGGACTAAACAAGGTTGGTATGGGCCCAACACAAACGCCCATATCGATGAGTCACGCATTCACAGATAGAGGAACAAGGCCTAGCTAGGTCAGTTCACAGAGCATAGGGCAGGGCAGGATGGCCTCCAACTGCATCTTGGACTGTTTACTACCTTGATTTGGTACATCAACACCTACCCACATCTGTAAGACAAGAGGGTTTCAAAGCTACACAGTACCTGATTATTTTAACTAGATCTGAAAGTAGGCATCAAAACAGCTATTCTGAAGGCCATCAAGATACTAGAAAGCTCAACTTATTTCAAAAAACCAGTGCTAATAGCTCTACCAATAACCAGAATTATGGTGTCAATAGCCTGTTGCTATATGCAATTTTTCAAAAGGCCATCCACTAAATCCACTGAATGGCTATGAAAGTTATGAAGCTACACCTGCCCACTGCGGGGCTCAAAACAACTTGCCAACCAGTCTACTGCCACATTTCTGTTGTAATTTTTTCCCTAGTACTGTGGCTATTACCAACTGGTGGGTATCACTATTAGCACCGGTGAGCAGAAGCATATGTAAACATAAAAAAATATCATGAAATCTTGGGTTTTGATGATAGCAGTAGTGGTGGAAGGTTAAACCGCCTCTGAGTTAAGAAAATTCATAAAGGCTGAGGCTATTCAGCCCAGTTATCCAACATTTTAATAAAAAGATTAGTAAATAAAGTCCCAAGTTAAAAAAAAACTGTTATTAAAATCAAAACCTCAATATAAAAGCAAAATCCAGTATTTAAAAAGTTGACAATTAGTCTGAAACAGTTATTTCAAGGGTCATAAAAATATTTAACTACAGTATTTGTTTAGAGCCTCAATATTAATTCACATAAAACTTTAAGTTGTTACAAAGCGTGCACTACATTTTTGAAATACAACTTTCCTTAATTCACTTTTAGCAATTCCACAGTCATAAAAGCAATATGAAAATAAAAATACTTAACAGCTTGGGACTTTGTCGACACATTTTAAAGCTGTTAAAACCTTGTCAATTCAAAAAAAATCATAAATTATCAGTTCAGGTAGAAAATAATGGGAATAATCGACAATGAAATCATATACAGAATCAAATTACTCTTTCCCATACAGTTTCCCCTTTAAAAAGATGCCAAAGAAGCCAAAGAGAGACAATGACACATGATCACAGTAAATATTAAGTCTTGCTTAATGTAACTGAAGCAAGGTAATTTCATTCAAGTACAGAAAGCTCTCATAGTTGTGGAAGTTAATGTGAACTAGCTACCAGTTAGTGGGAATAAGTAGCACTCCATGTGACCTCCGATTTACACTATAAATCACAAACTATTTAAGAGGAAAACATTCCAACCACAGCAATCTTTTTGTTCCATGACTTCTTCCTCACCTATCAACATTTCCCCCCATAAATGCCATGCTTAATAACTGCTGCACATGAATATTTACTCCGTTAACATGCTGAAGACGATGACCAGTAAACCCTGTTTTCAGAACTCCTATTACAAATAAGACATGTAGTAGTTTTGGAAGATTTCAACTGCATCACAATGACCAATTTTTTAAGGGACTAATACTCTCAAACAATGGTAATTATATGCCTGACAAGAGAACTAGGAAAAAGAAAAACTGGGTAGATAACACACACACATATAATCTGTTAACTCTTGCCCTATACTTTCTCTAAAAACTAAAACCTTGACATAAGCACACTGGGAGCGTCTAACAAACAACATGTAATAAGAAAGGCAGACAACAACCTACCACCACCTCCGCAAGTGAAACTACAATTTAATTAAAATGATTCGATACACTGCCCTGCCCATCTGCTCTGAGTCTGATCAGTCATAACTCTGCAAAAAAACATTTTAGCTAGTTCTTAGATTTAAAAAAATCACACCATTAAAATATATACCATACATCTAAACTAGGCCAAATTTTTTTTATTTAGAAAACTTTCAACTTATTCTTTGATTCCATAAGATTCTGAGTTATTTGAGGCATTAAGTTATAATTAAGACTGATAAACCATTCTGCGACTGAAAGTCAAATTCTCCCCAGTACTAAAACTAGTAGTACTTCAATGGTCAATAAAAACTTGTTTCGCTAAAAGAATCTGTGTACATTTTTGTATGTTATCAGTATTTCTTCTTTTTGGAAAATGTAATTTCCAAGTTACTATTTATTTGTGGGGTTTTACTGCTACTAAAAAGCACTACTTATTCAGCTTAATTTCCAATTTTCAACATTAGCAATTTTCTCTTATGTGTGTTTCTCTTATCAAGTGTCTGTCTTCCATGGTAAAAGAATTACCAGGTTAGGTTTTTAAGCCTAAAATTATATATTACTACTTCTATTTCTTTGATACTAAGCTTGAAATTCATCTCTGACTGCCACTGGAACATATTTACATGCGTAGAAAAAGCCTACTTTAAATGACAGTTTGGGCTGAGCTCATGCTGACCTAACAGTGCAAAGTGCCAGAACAAAGTTCTTCTCATACTGTCAGTAATACACCGCAAAACTGATGGGCCTGCCAAAAACGCCGTTACAGCTGTGTTCAGACTTATTTTTTCTTATTTCAATTTTTATTTTCACTGAAGAAAGCCAATGTTCTTACTATATTTTGTGCACAATGACGGATTTTACTTTTCTAAATACTATGTCACTATGAAGCTATTTACAAGATATTTAGGAAACAAAATGAGTTCCTTAAAACCAGCTATAAAATTTACTATCATACTAAATATTAAAAACCAAAACCAAAAGCGAAGTCCACCCAAACTTTGAAGAGCTGGGTTTTTTTTAGTTCTTTTCCCTCTATTACCTGACAACATAGCAGTAATAGATAGGACCTCATTAGAACAGTTGTAGTCACAACTTGCAATAACCATTTTAGCGAGCTGTGGGTCTAGAGGAAACTCTGCCATCATGGATCCCAATTCAGTCAGATCTCCATCATCATTTAGAGCAGCCAGATAATTCAAAAGTTCTAGAGCTCGCATCAGAGTTTCAGGAGCTAGGGGAAGAAGGTAATCTGTTAGACCAGCTGCCTCCAGCACGCAAAAATGTGACACAATACAAACTATTATTATAAGAGACCTTACTCTTCAGTCTACAGTGGACCACACTAAAACTCAAATTGTCACCAAATTCAATTAGAGATCTAACAATGAATCATACAGAATTAAAAAAATTTCCTGTGTAGTAGTTAAAATGGTCATCTTTGTAACTGTTAATTCAACAATGTGTTCAGCTAACATCCCCCCCTAAATTCATCAATTCCCAGAAAAATTTAGTTATTCTGAAGGAAAAAATTTGATTCACATAACTGATACTCTTTTAAGTTTTAATGTTAACACACAGGAATTATTTTGATGTTTACTGGAAGAAAAAATTAAAATGTTTTTTATGTATGTGCCACATGGGATACAGAGGAGGACAGCCAATTTTGGTTAAAAGGTTTGATGAAATATGCTGAGAATTCATACCTGGTGGATCCATAAAATCAAAATGCACCAAATCATCAATACCAAGTTTCTTCAACTGTAACACAACTGATCCTAAATTAGAACGCAAAATCTCAGGATAGGTGTTATCCTAGCAAAAAACAAAAATGTTCTGTTAAACACTTCTTAATCCTCTTGCTACATAAAACAAAATATATATCTGGTTCTCTGCCTCTTTAGCTAGTTACGATGGCATTACTTCTACATCACTGACTCAGATGAGAAAAATACTTGTGGAACACACTTGAAAGGAAGGCAGTTTCTCTGAACCATCTTCACAGAGTTCTAAGTGGTACTGCCATTGTCCACCTCAACTTCAGAATGCACTGGTAGATTACACCATAATCTGACTCAGGAAAAAAACTAAGGAGCTTATGGTGCCAAAAGGCAATATGAAATAAATAAAGCAATTTTCTTCTGGTAACAAATTCAGCTTAACCTTCCAAATACACAGGAAAGATAGAGTAAAGTAATCCCTTACCTGCATTTCTGTTTTATAAGCTTTCTCTGTGTAAAGTCTGAAGCATTTCCCAGGTCTGGTACGCCCAGCTCGCCCAGCCCTTTGTTGGGCTGAAGCTTTACTAATAGCTGTCACCAAAAGGGACTCAACTCTGATTCGAGGATTGTACACCTATTAAAATGAAAATAACAATGATTTTTCTTCAATCAAACATAAAACTATGATTTACCAGAAGTACCCAAAGCCCACAGTTAATCCCCAAGTAAACACAGTATTGATGACCACAAATTATGCTACCACAGGAACAGAATGTCATTCTATGCCTTAACTTTTTTCCAGATGTTCTGAGTCCATCGTTCTGAAAGACTCAAGCTAACATGGAAAAGCTCTTATTTAACACACAGATAATCTTTACTCTTTCTAATTTAAAATAATTTCAGTTTTACCTTACAATTTTATGTAGTGAATAGTGCTGAAGGCTTTTGCCTGAAAAGAGCCTGTTAATGCCAACCTCATGTTCAGAGTGAGACTCAAGAAAAATATTTTAAAATTGGTCCAGAAGAAGTCAGTTACATGCTTTCAGTTTAAAGGGAAAGTTTCCCATCAAAAACAGGAATACTATGTGTTGAGAACAAATTCTCTCAATCATATCTATAAAATACAATCAAAGATATCTGAATAATAAAACATGCAGTATTTACTGAGTAGTTGCCTCATTTGGCAAAAGTGCTTGCTATTCAGTACTGTTAAACTAAAGGTTAGCATAATGCCTTCTTTCACATACCGGACTGTCACATAATAAAAATACTAACGTAGTCGTCGGATAAGTAATTGATCTGCAGGGATGGTAATCCTGTACTGTTATTACTACTCCCATATTCCTTAAATAAACATACAAACTAAAACACTCATTATTATATAGAAACAAAGAAAATACAACCTTAAAATGAGGTAAAGAAAAAAAAAAGCCAAAGATTAAACATTAAACATGGGTTTAATTTGTGAGAGCCAGCTAGAACACAAAGGGCTCATACCACCGAGGTCTAAAAATGGTAACAGAAAAGTAATTCTAAAAAGTAAAGTTCAGCCAATAAGTGAGTAGGTGATAACTACTATTAAACTAATGCTAATTTATAAATTACATGACTATCATATTTAAAGTATGTACCTTTTGTTTTGCAAATCCAGGATCAATCACAAATACCACACCATCTATTGTCAAAGATGTCTCTGCAATGTTAGTTGACACAACTACCTGTTTAGAAATAAATATAAAAATCATATTACAAGTAAAATTCAAATGACAGAAAGATTAACTATTAACTTTCATTAACACTGAATTTCAATCTAGTAAATTAACCTGAAATAAGGTTTGATCTTCAATGGCCAATGCTATAAAAAGACTAGTGTTTAAGAATTCAAAGTTTCATTTACTTCATCATAGCAACTCCCTTTTTCAATAAAAACTAGTCCATTTTGATTACTCAAAGAGAAGGATAGCATAAAAAGAAAAATATCAATAAAGCAATATAAGCTTACCTTACAGAACACCTCCCTGACAGAACACTCCTTGTTTCATACCCAACTCCACACATGCACATCTTTCAGTGTTTTCAAAGGAAAATTTTCTATCACTGAACTCAATATATTAAACAAAACAACACATGGATGGGGTGCAGAGGAATCTCAAATTATAATCCAAGAACAAGCAGACATGAGAATCCAATATAGATGTTTTGCAAAGCATAAAAATCTCTAGGAGGATGACATGTGACACGTCATTGCACGCACAGCAATTATGAAGAATCTGTTGAACTTTTTTACCGACAGGGAATGTTCACATACTTATAGCTTGCTTTTATGTGTTTTATTATTATTTTAGATGTTTTGGGAAATTGGTTCGAAACTTGTGAATAATATGTTACATAATTTTTCTTTTACACAGTGGGAAAAATAGGGTCCTCATTAGCATTTTTTACCTAGAACATCTGATTTTCAGGAACAGACCACTGTCATTAAGTGGGAGATGCCTGTATATGCAAGCATTTGACACAGAAGATAAATCTGATACGGAGTCTGCTCTTACAGCTTTTACAGTGTGTAAAGGAAGATTAGACATGGATAGAAAGTTTAAATGATACCAAAAGATGCCACATGAGATTTAAGAAGGTTTTACTTCCACAGCAAAGACAAGAAAAGCTTACTGAGAAAATGGCATTGAGGAGAGATAGTGAAGGTACGGTGGGATCAACCACCCATAGGAGAGAAGAGAAGAGCACTAGCAGGACCAGGTTCAGCTTCAACAAGGACATCACAGGCAAGAAAGCCACATACAAGAAACAAAAGGACTCATACTGCCAGGAAACCATGAAGACTTAAAAACTTACTGAAGAATCACTAACAGGGTGTCATTTTAGAATCATTTACATGTCTAAAACCAAAATGCTTCCTTTTTGCCCTGTTCAGTTGAGAAGACTGATAATTATAAAATGGGTAAGAAACCAGAGCTGGCTAATGTTACTAAAATTCATTTTTCAAGACATTTAGATGACACTCATGTTTAATACCTAGAACTGAAGCAAACAGTAACAAGGTTTATAAAGTTGACAGATGAACGTGAATAAATATAACCTGAGTTTAAATATTCTTCTAAAAAGTCAGTGTGTTGTAGCAGAAAAAACAATAAATTTAGCAGTAGGTGGCAGAGCCAGGAATCAAGCTTAAGTAGTTAATAGTGGAAAGGTTTTAACACCATCAAGCTTCAATTTTATAACTTCCCCTTATTCTTTGCTAAAACTGGGCTGTAAAAAAAAATTTAGACAATGAATGTGGTATTATAAACTACACAGAACCTACTACATGCTTGTGATTATATAAGAGGGCGTCTGGTTTTCTGGAACTCTGGAGTCAAAACTGTTACAGTTCTAAATAGATCTTTAAGATAGCAAAGAAAATTACTTTCTTAAAAAAGTTACATAAATTTTTGTAAAATAGTCAATGGGCTGAGAATTTTTGATGTGATCAATTTTGTAGTTATTTAAAAATAAGTTAATCTCCCTTCACAAATTATTTGATATGCATGTGTTTTCTCTGTGTGTTTATAAACTACTTATGAGGTAATGTAAATATATAATTCCAGAAGTGCTTGAAATCGGGTGATTATGCCAACTTGGCAAGCCCCCTGTCACTGACAAATATTCTGTCACCTAAAAGTCAAACTCTAAAATATGAAGTGTTAAAAATGTCCTTAGAGAAGTGTCATATCTGGGTTTTTCTCAAAGACTAAAATTAAACTGATTAAAAGATTTAAGGCAATAAAAAAAACTTAAGGTAATAAAAATTTTTTTGAGTAGGATATATTTACCATACTGATTTGACAATTACTATAAGTAGGCACCTACCACCATTAAAAATGGGCAGGGTTCTAAAACTACAAAGGTAGGTTTTGAGACAGAGAAAAAGGGAAATTCACATAACAAATTGTATGACTCTGAGGGAACTACTTCTAATGACTCGACCACTAGAGTGGAGGAATAATACTAAGGTGAAGTGGAACATAAGCACGTGCATAATGCCTAAGGACACACAGGTAAGTGAGATGACAGACGTGATCCAGCTGCCCTGAACCTGAGCGGGGGGAGAGGCAAGCCCTAGGAGTATGTTCTAGATGTGGCACATGACCTAACCAGGAACTGGTCAGAACGCAAAGTAACCCTAAATCTGTCAAGGGACTTACACATAATGGCCAATAGAAATACATATATAAATTGTGCCAGCTTTCTACATTGTAACTTGGCAGTAAGTATTCAAAAGGCCTTCAAGTGTTCACACCTCATTACCAAGTAGGTATTTCAGGTGGCTAAGTCTAAATATAGAATAAACCCTGCAACAAAAGTTTGACATTGTCAATTTTATCTTTTCATATATTACGTGTGCTAAGAGTAAACTTTTATCCAGATATGCCCCATACTAATGCTATGCCAGGGGGGGTCAAACTTATTCTCACCAGGGGCCACAGCGGCCTCACGGTTGCCTTCCAAGGGCAGAATGGAATTTCAGGACTGTGTAACTGTAACTACTCCTTAACTAGGGGCAAGGAGCTCGGCGCTGCCGCCGGGTAGAAACAAGCTGCTGGGCCGGATAAAACAAGGTGGAGGGCTGGGTTTGACCCTCGGGCCTTGTGTTTGCCACCTGTGAGCTATGCCTTGTAACAGGGTCCCTCCCTTTCGACTTGTTTCAACAATTCCACTTCAAAGTAGTAGAACTCAGCATACTTGAGTTGCTCCACTTGAATTGTATTTGGACACATTAACGCATTTAAATTAAATTAGTTTGGATTTTTAGAACCCTGAGAACTCTGGGGAGTGGGGCTGTCTCCAACTCAGTATAAACATTATTTTTTGTAAACATCCCAACAACACTACACCACGTTATATTGAGACAGTGGATCATCCAGGGTCTTTACAATTACAGAACCATCTCCATAAGGCAATTTCTCTTTTTTATTGAACAATGTATACTCTGAGAAAGTTCATTAGTAAACTGTAACATAAGTTCTATTCCCAGTCAGGGCACATACCTGGATTTTGCAGGCTGGGACCCTAGGTGGGAGCATGAGAGAGGCAACTGATCAATGTTTCCTTCCCTCTCTTTCTCTCTCCCTTACCCTCTCTATAAAAATAAACATAATCTTTAAAAAGTAAAGAAAAATAAAAATTTAATGCTAAAAAGCTTCTTTTGTTAGTTTTGCCACAAATTATAAACTTTACTTTGCATAAATACAATGAGGAATAACAAATAAGGCACTGCTTTACAAAAGGTAATAACAAATATAAAGTAATACAGAATTACAATTACTTTGGTAGAATTTTAAAAGCTGTATTAGATATACTTTGTTCCTAACCTTTCAATATTATTATAGTCTACTCTATGCTATTATCCTTGTATCAGAACGAAGTACATAAGCAATTTAACAACAAAAAGATTCAGATTGTATTGTTTTACACAACTAAAAGCAGAAAGTAAATCCCTATATGTTCTAACCTAAATTGTGAGTGCTTATCAGAGACAGTTAACACTCTTGAATGAAAGCATCATTCTATTGGCACAGTGATGTTTAATTAATAAATTCATGACAAAGAATCAAGAACTGGCCTCTCTCTAGCCCTTTGTTTTATAAGGTAGACAGGATGTTATTCTAAGTTGTGGCATTTGTTAAGAATAGGTTTTTCCTATTCTGGTATCCAAAATATTCTATTCCCTCATAGAATCTGTGTGAGTCTTGATTCTTATCCTTCTCTCCTTCCCCACAATCCCAATTCTTTTCCCTTTTTAACTGGGCCAACCAGGCCGTGGGTCTCACGGTCCCCTGCTCATCTTGAATGCCAGTCGGTGCTTGACCAGTGTGCTTCAGCTATCTCGAGTTCTCAGCTGCCACTCCTACCTCCTTCCAGACAGCTACTCAGCATCAAAAATATATGGCTTGATGAGCACATCTTCCTTTATGAACCAGCCTTCTATAATAATTTTTCATTTGTCCTTAAAATATGGCCTTCAAAGTATTTTTCCTCAAAATAAGAATGATGTATCAATTGCCAAGGAAGTCCTCCCTCCCTCTACCGTCCACGGAGGCTCTGTTGACAGTGCTCTTCTCCACCTCTAAGACGAAGCTGACTTGTGCCAAGAGGTAACGTGATCTCCCAGAACAGGTCCTGGTGCACTAGCTGAATGAAGCATGATCAATGAACGATGAAGCGACACCGTGGCCCTTCACTAGGATTCTGAATTCAAAGCAAAGGTAAGCCCAAGCCTTGGGTACTCCAGTGGTTCCCCACCATCTATATTACAACCAGCAGCTGAAGAATCTGTCTTCAGTGAAAAATATTCCTCAGTATTCTTAGGATTTACTAGAAAGTAAAAAGCGTTAAAGGAAAGAAAAAAAAAGAACCAATTCTACTCCATGGGTTTAAGTTGTAGATTCTACAGAATGTATCATATACCGAACTGGCACCTCAATTAATAGCGCAAAGAAAGGCTCACATGTAAAATTAAGATTAGTAAGTGTGAATCCATACTTCTCAAAGTAACTAAAAAAAATGTAAATACCTAAAAAGACAAACAGTAAATCTTGCTGAATGCCAATTTTACAGAATGATAAATAATAAAAACACAATTGGAAAACTAAATGCACACAGATCTATCAAATGCACACATTTCCTGAAAAAGTAAATCCTCTGCATGAAGGGTGCATTAACATCTCTTTCCTACAGAAATGTTTACTTACATCTGTTGATAAAGAATCAAGCGCCCTGGCTGGTGTGGCTCAGTGGATTGAGCGCGGGCTGGGAACCGAAGTGTCCCAGGTTCGATTCCCCGCCAGGGTACATTCCTGGGTTGCAGGCCATAACCCCTAGCAACCACACATTGATGTTTCTCTCCCTCTCTCCCTCTCTCTCTCTCCCCCTCCCCTCCCTCTCTCTAAAAAAAGAATCAAGCTAAAAACTTCACTGAGAATTAGTACTTTTCAGTCAACAAATCAACTTGAAAACAGTATACTAAACATATCCCTTAAAATTTCAGGTTTTCTCCAAAGTTCAGGATGCACATAAAGTATTAAAAAAAAAAAGCATTTTTAATGTGTTCTAGAGAACACTATGACAATAATCGGAAAGTTCAAAATAATGAAACTAGGACCAGACTATTTTTTGTGTCATTGAGTACTCCTGCTGATCTATGAAAAACTCAAACACTGGGTGCCCCCTCAAGTCAATTTCTTGTTAATTTATATTCTACTAGGCTCCTGTTGCATATCTATTCAGTGAAGTCAATTTGAAAAGTGTTTCTGGTTCATTCAACTTTTGCATAGCCATGTTAAAGAATCAGTCATGATACAGTTATGTATCTTTATTAACTTGTAATTTTTCAATAATCACTGAAAATATTAGCATAAAGATTTTAAAAATGCAGCAAGTTGTGGATCTGGTAGTCCTGAATAGAGAAGAAAAGCAATAGATTCCAAATTTGACTGACAAGTACATTACAAATGAATAATATTTCAAGTAAGATGTCTTCTACACAAATAAGCTCAAGAAATTTACAATGGATACCAGGAGGACCTACTTTGTTCTTGACAAGTAGGTATCTGTATACAGCAAGCTCAATCCTTGACAATCATCTGCGCCAAGGTGATAAAGGTAATGATACCAATTTTAAAAAATGAAAACTTTAAAACCAGCAATTTAAGGGTCTTACTAAAATTCACATGCTGCTTATTATATATAACCTAATCAATGACTGGGCTTTAAAAAAGCCAAGTCTTCTAGTAGTTTTCAACCCTTTTCAAACACTACAATCTTATTTTCCCAAGAACCTATTAGAACCCCGCCTATTTAAAAATGAAAGCATGGCTACACTGTTTCAAACTAGAACTCAGATCCCTTTCCCATCCCCAACAAAATGCCCAGAAACAGGTTAGGAAAACCCATGCTCCCTTCCTGTGCCAGGCACACATCCACACCAAAAAGACCCACAGTTCCTGCCCTCAAGAAACTCACATATTTATGCAGTGTAATTTGTGCTGTTATTAGCAGTCTGTGCAGTCAACAGTT
The DNA here is from genome assembly GCF_004126475.2 of Phyllostomus discolor. Classification (NCBI taxonomy): domain Eukaryota; kingdom Metazoa; phylum Chordata; class Mammalia; order Chiroptera; family Phyllostomidae; genus Phyllostomus; species Phyllostomus discolor. The sequence continues at coordinate 13,975,553 of NC_040903.2, forward strand.
CATACCTATGGACATGACATTTGGTTAGACCTTGGAGAAAATTATAAGCAGAAGTCAATGCACTGCTTTTTTGCCATGTGACTTAATGGGGAGAAAGAGCACTTGAGCATATTCCTCTTTTCTAATTTACCCTAGCCAAACGTCCCTTTGCTAAGGGGGGCACTTCTTACTAAGGGGTGGAAAGTAGTATCTGCTTCCTCTACGGTCAAAAGATATACAAAACTGCACCCAACTACATTTTTTTCTATTTACCTAAAAAAAAAAAAAATCCTCACCAGAGCACATGCTTATAGATTTCAGGGCGGGGGGGTTGTAGGGGAAACACTGACATGTGAGAGAAACACCTAAACGGCTGCCTCTCTTAAGCACCCCAACCTGGGACTGAACTTAGGCTAGTGCCCTGACTGGGAATGGAACCTGAGACCTTGCAGTTCACGGGACTACGCTTCAACCAGCTGAACCACACTGGCCAGGGCTTTCTCTATTTACTTGTGAAATACAGATTATTTTGTACTGTACAACCTAATCATAATCACCATTACTTAGTCCTTTGTAATTCAATATACTTTGACATCTCAAAGACGATTCTTAAAGTACATATAAAATGTTTACAGAGAAGAACATTTCTATGCTACCTTTCTTCCAATTGCTCCATTCTGTTTTTTTGGAGGTGGAGGTTCAAAAATGCGTTGCTGCTGCTGAGGTGGGAGTGTAGAGTACAATGGAATGATTTTAATGTCACCAACTTCAGGGCCCAAATCATCAACCTCTCGTTTTATTCTTTTACAGGCTTCATCAATTTCCTACAAAATAAAAGTTTGAGTCTGAAAACAAAATGAATACACACTGAAACATTATAAGTACTTATCATAATCCTAGTTCTATGTGACATATTTTCAAATTAGCAATCAAAACTAATTTAGCAAATTTCACTGGGATTTCCAAAATCATTTTGAAATTTTGACTTCTGTAATCAAACATACAACTGCCTTACTGGCATTCTACACCCCTCTTCTTAGAGTTTGGATATCCTAATTAATTCTCAACAAATTGTACTAACATTGACTTTTCCACCCAGGAATATTTAATTGCAGTCATAACCTTTTCAATTTTCACAATCTAAAAGAAATTGATGTGCTAGATTTTTAAAGAAGGCAATTAGGCTTTAATGTCCTGTTATCAACAATGCAATTATAAGAAGATTTGCTTCATTGTTCCTAATGAGAACACACACCTTTACAGTATCAACATATTTAAGAACTAGGCTGACCCAAATATCTTAGAGCACCATCCAGTATCTCCCTATGACAGAAAACTGCTTCAGTACATTTGCGTTCCAATCCAGGTTTAAAGGGAGGACACACCATGAACGCTCAGAGAGGGAGTAGATGGAGGCTCTAGCAACTGGCAAAGGGACAAAAAAATCAGGAGGGAAATGTATGTTAAATTTCACTGGAGCATTGCTTCAGTTAAACACAGAAATATATATTAAAATAAATAACTTGCAATCTGTCCAGTGAAGGACCCAATCATTAGCTATCCTTATCAAAAAATTCTTTTATTCAGAAGACAATCGTTTAATTAAAAAGAAAAACCTTATTGGGTAAACTTCCATATTTTTATTTCAAAGCAGAATTTTTCTTGAAATTATTTTAAATCAAAGCACAACATTTTTTTTCATTTTCAAGAATGCAAAGTTTCTGGAAAATTAAACAATTTTGGGGGGTCATTTTATATATTAAACAACAGGTATGGTCTCGAAAATTATGACACAGAAAATTACTATTAAAGATTCAGTGGTAATAGTTCCCTTTGAGACCCACACTTCCTAAAATATATTTATATATATAAATGTTATTCACTGCAGAAAATGTATAAAACAAATGAATCACAGATTCTTGGAAAAAAATCGCTTCCAAATGTTGTAACTAGATTAGAATGCCCCCTACTGGTATGCAAATATAAAATTAAATATCATCAAAATAAAAAAATGCAAAACTAGGTTTTCTGGAATAAAAGGAAAATGGCCGCCAATATTCAGAATATTCGCAATCTTAATAATTTAAGCATATAATTGGCAAGAAGGTGGTTGGAAGTCACCAAGCACCCAGATTTCAGTGTTAAAAAGATTAAGTGCTCCAACATGTTTATTTGCAGATTCCAGAATTTTAACAAGATAATTCAACTTTACTTGGGGGGACTAAACTATCCAATCTGCTAAGCATGTCGAGCTAAAACGAAATCATTTCATAGAATATAAAGACATCTCTAAACACCACTTATGCTTTTATATAAATAAGATTCTAGTGACTAAGGTTTAAAACTGTGCAACAAAATGTCCCCCCTAAAGTTTACCCAACTTTCATAAAGTTGTTACAGTTCAGAAGACCACAGAACTCATAGACTGCCATCAGCATAAAGTAACCATCATGCTCAGTCTTTGGCAATACTGAGAATTCAGAAAGTTCGGGAGTTTCTGGTTTGGAACTTGCAGTTCCAAAAGTATCATATGTGAGAGTGGGTTAATTTGGACCCCACTGATTTAAGTAATCTGAAGTCTCTGTATGTGGAAAAGACATTGTACTCAGCAAAATTAAATATAAAACAATGCTGCTTAGACAGAATGAATGGTTTCAACACCTTTGAGTGTACATTTACAATTGATGGTTTCGATTACATTCTTATCCAATTCAATATTGTAGCTCCCCTAAGGATTTCCTAAGTCCAGATTTTTTAAGCATTAGCATAAAACATAAAAAACAGTATAGAATCCCAATCTTTCCCAACCTTTCCCCAATTAAAACTGGTCTCTCCCAAATTAAGTCAGATGACTAAAGAGGCACTATTAAGTGGTCAAAATGGTGATAATTATGTGGTCTTAAAATTTCATTAGGTTAACTAAATTTTATGGATGCTATTCAATTTATGAGCCATGAATTCCCAGAATCTGCCATTTAACTAAGAAAAAAATAACAAAAGGTCAAAGACATGAGAAACAGTAATTATTTTACCTATCTTTAAATCTATGCTACTATACACAATGAAACAAAGTACATTAGGTTCTCCGCTACCTCCTCCCCTAAGGTCCTCAAATGCAAGACTAGTCACCTAAAAAGAACTCAAAAACCTATCCGGACACTTACGAATCTAACTCACAATTACCATGACACTTTATTGAAAGACATACTATACTCCCCCTACGGCACATGTATGAACAACCATGGGGCTTACTCCCTTCCCTCCCCCAGCTAAATGAAAGGTGCCAAAATACCAACTCATACAAAAGCCTTTCAGGTCCTTGCTATGAGGGCATCCAGTATTTCTGATAGAACTCTAATATGCTTGGTTATCTGAAAATAGTAACTATTTTAAATAGTCATTTAAAAATATACGCTTTTTGGAGGAAGTGAGAAACTATAAAGACCAGACACAAAAGGACAAGATGAATACCTGAACACTGCATTACAGGATAAATATGGTTTGCATGCCACCAGGAAAGCATTTAGCACTCTTGTTTACACGGTATACAAAATTGTCATTCAAAATGCATAGAAAAGACTAATATCAACAGAGGTTTATCTGTAACATGGAATTTGCAACACATCTTATTTCCCAAAAGAACAAGTATTATATGACTCATTCTTTACTGAGAATGATCTGAACCCCCAGGGGACATCTGACAACGTCCATAGACATTTCTGGTTTTAACAACCAGGGGAGGGAGTGTTACTACATCTAATGGGCAAAAGCCAGAGATACAAACACCCCACAACAAAGAATTAACTGGCCTACAGTACAAATAGTGTTGAGGGTGAAAACCCTGCTGTAAAGAAAACAAACGTTAGCCCATGGAGTACAAATTATAAATCATTACAGACAATACTGAAGAAATGGACCAAAAAATTACTTATATTATACACCAAGCATCCCTGTAGAATCTGACTGCAAAATAAAAGTTCACATTCTCATGCAGGCAGGTAATAACACAGCTGACCTTGAGAAAAATAATTACAGCAATTTCCCATACCATTGTTTAAGTTGGTGGCAGTAATGTACCACAGGCACTAAAACATTCCTCTGGAGCAGAGAACTTTTAAACCTAAGAAAATATAAAAATGGCCTGAGGAGCTTGTGAAGATGCAGATTCCTACATTTCTTCCCGAAATTTCCCGTGTTTCAGCAAGTCTAGAACAGGGTCAAGAACCTGCTTTGTTTCTGCGAGCTCTTCTCCCCTAGGCAGGTAATCCACTGACCACACTTGAGAAAACATGTTCCGGAACAGGGGTCAGATCTTTCACTGTAAAGGGCCAAAATATCTCAGACTTTGCCTTCATATACCATCCATACTGCATATTCTTTAATTTATAAACCTTTAAAAATTAAAAGCAAGTCTTAACTAGTGAACATACAAAAACAAACAGGAGGGTGGCAGCACATGTAGCTATTTAAATTAACTAAAATTCTCTAAAATTAAAACTTAGTCCCTCCTCTCAAGAGCCACATTTCAAATACTCAAAAGTCATATGTCATTGGTGGTCTATTGAACATGACAGATAAGAACATTTCCAGCAATGAATGCAGACAGTTCTATGGAAACAGCACTGCTCACTCTTGAGCCTTGTTAGTTATCCCTTGAGAACTGGAATGTTTTCTGGAAGCTTGTTAAGAATACATAATCTCAGATCACCTTTGACCTTTGAGTCAGAATGTACAAGATTTCTAAGTGATCTCCCCACACATTAGTTTGAGAAGCACCTTCTAGAAAATTACAAAGCCTACTACAGCAAATGATAAGCTCTAAGAAAAACCTTTCTTAAAAGGCTTTATAAACACTTTTATCCATATAACTTTTTCTCATCTCGTGTAGTAGCCACTTAAGGTTTTCACAGCACACCTATAAACATCATGCTGGAAATTACGTCTGGAAAAATGAGTTTGCTGCACCTGAGAATAAAATTCGTATCTTAAGACAGTTTCTAACAGGAATTTCAGTGATTCCTTCCAATCCCCACTGAGCATGTGAAAGAACACAAAAACAAAACACAAACATTCACTGATGATGGATGGGTATGGAGTTACCCGAGCTCACTTACAGGCTTAAATAACTACGATAACCTTACTTCACAGCAGCTGTGATTCAACTTCATACCTCAGCAAAACTGCAAATTACCACACACTGCTGACCACCTAAGCCTCTCCCAAACAGAGACTAAACTGCTAAATCTTGAAATTCCAAAAAGCATTTAACATTCTTAGGATAATTAACTAGAACACAAACACTACTGGTATAAATAGATATTCTTAGAGTACATGGATAATAAGGTTTGTATTATTTGATATATAAATACAATCAGGATGAAGAAAAACTTTAAATGTTGGGGTTAAAAAAATGGTTAATATATGTAAAGTTCTTAGGTTCAAAATTGTTGCATATAGAAACAATACACCAACAGCTAAATAATGAAGCAAATAATGACAATACCTCTTGACCAGTTAAGAAAAGTAGAAGATCCCCCTCCTCTTCTTCACACATATGAATTTGGATCACTGTTCTAATTGCTGCTTCAAGGTAATCTCTTTCTGGTTCAGGAGTATAAAAGATCTCAACAGGATGTGTACGTCCAGGAATAGTTAAGAGAGGACAGTTATCAAAATAAATCTGGAATTTTCCTGCATCTAGAGTGGCACTCATAACTATAACCTGGGGGAAGAAAAAAGTAAATTATATGAAGTTGCCTTTAAGGATTAAGTAGTCTTTATTTAAAAAAAGTAATATTTAATATTAATGTATATCAGTTATAAAAAAGTCTGCAAATCTTCTCACTAATAAATTGTGATTTAAAAAGCAAATCCAGAAAGACTGAGCAGCAGTTATTTACATTTAACAAAATTGGAAATAAACCTGACATCAAATAGAGTACAATGTTAACTTCATGAAATAACTTGAAAACCAAAGTTCATAAAGTTACATATTATGTAAAAAGGATTGGTAAAAGACATCATTAATATGCATTATGATTACTGCTCCCATTACTGAAACATGTACACACGAACACTGCACATGGGGAAAACCAAAAAGAATCAATGACACTGATATGAACTTTTTCCCTTCTTCCAAATCACCTTTAATAAACATGACTTCTTTAGAAAAATTCCCGCGGGGGGAGAATTGGTTTCCTTTTTAAAAAAGCCACAACACAACTATAAAAGGTTGTTCAGGTGCAGGGCTGCATGACTGTACAATTATTCTTCTATGTAAATTGTACATTATCTAATCCATTAAAAATTTACTTAAATAGCCGTGGCTGGTGTAGCTCAGTGGATTGAGCACCAGCCTGTGAACCAAAGGACTGCCAGTTCAATTCCCAGTCAGGGTACATGGTTGGGCTGCTGTGGGCCAGGTCCCCAGTGGGGGGCATGCAAGAGGCAACCACACATTGTTATTTCTCTCCCTCTCTCTTTCCCTTTCCCGAAAAATAAATAAATATAATCTTTAAAAAAAAGAAACAAAGAGGAAAAGACTAAAAAAAATTTACATAAGAAGGCTCCCTCCACAAAACACTCTATTAGTCCTTAATTTCTACTTTGACTTCTCCCCTAAAACTTCAATAGCTCATAAAGCTTAATTAATAATGGTAGTACTCATATAGTCCTTCAAAAGCATAATTTAATTTTTATAAATACATACTTAGCCATAAAAGAGGCCAGATTAGTCAGTTTTAAGTCCTTATCAACAGTTATACTAGTCAACTGGTATGACAGAAGAAAGAAAAAAACTTAGGATAAGCATGTATAATGCTTATACATGGAAATGTATTTCTAAGAAGTGGATTGTTCTCAGTATAGCTATTCCCACTCGCCAGCATTATGAATTATAATGGGTGTATTTATGTTGGGACAAGGACAAAGATTTGATCCTTAGAGCCCCCTGTACTTAATATAGGGCAGGGTGAACAGAAGGGCTACAAAACTACTGGATATGTTAGAAATGTAAAAGATCTGGCTTAAAAACACAGTACTCAAAAATAAGTAAAGTCTAAAAGACACAGCAGAACAGATTGGAAGAAAAAAAATGTAGGCAACTTACTGTTTGATTCTCTTACAGTTGATTTTTTAAAAATACTTATTATTGACCAGTATGTGTTGTATTTTTTATATGTACAAATGTTTATGAACGAAGTAAGTGAAAGAAATTACCTCACCTTTAAATCTGATCTCTGTCTTACAACTTCCTTCAGAACACCCATGAGAATGTCTGTAGCCAATGTCCTTTCATGAGCCTCATCAAGAATTATCACACCATAACGCTCCAGGAGGGGATCATTCATGGCTTCACGAAGTAACATCCCATCAGTCATGTACCTACATTCACAAAGAATGTGTCGGTCAAGTTTCTTTTAGATTCTTTTAGAGAATTGTAAAACTAAACTTCATGACATAAAAATGAAATGCAAAACATCAGGTAAGTCAAAATATGCCCCAAAGCTCTACCCAAGCAAATGTACTACTGTCTTACAATCATTTTCAAAATTAAACTTTAGAGCATATATCAAACACACTGTACATTACCAAATCTATTCAAGTATGATTGCAATATTAAAATGCATCAAGAAAAGCCTGATACAAAATATAATGATCACGATTCCACAAATACCAAACAAAGCAAAATTTGACACATACAAATAATCAACCCATAAAACAAACGAACCATTTTAAGTTGCTGTATAACATCACATCACTAAAATGTTACCGAATGCAAACACGCATTTCTTTAAAGCCTTTATAATTCTTTACTTGAGCTACAGCAGGTTCCTGGTTCGAAACAGCTAAGAGAGCAGATGGGTTTACAACCCCACTTTCCCCTGCCACACCCAATTCAATGAAATGATCATAAGGAAGCGCGCACGCGCACACACACAAATATACAGTCATGAAATGAGGAGCAGCATTAGTAATAAAAAAAATGTTGACAGAAATATATCAAGAGAGAAGCCATATGACAGCAGCTAGATCAATGAACTCAAGGGAAGGAAACTCAAAAGAAGTTGGCTAATTTGGAATCCAAGCACTTGTTGAAAGGTGGTTTGCAGAATAGTTGTATGGGTCAGCCATCTCCTGTCCATTAATTCTGGCTATTACTGTCACTAATACAAAACTATCCTTAGTTTGGCACCTGGACAAAACAAAGTCTGCCTGCAAACAATGAAGTCACAGCTCATTCCATTAAATAGAAAATCCATGATTTTATTTACAGATTTAAAAGCGGTATAAAATCTGAGGTCATCATTTATGACTTCACTATTTTGGCTCTATTTTTCACAAATTAGTCTAACCTAATCCTTCATGGACCAACTTGGTATTTTTAGCTGATGCCATCTGTTGGAGCAGTAAATTCAACAAATTCACAGTGTACAAGAGAAATAAATCCTCTATTTCACCTGAATACTGGAAGAGACACAGCATTATCTGCAAGACTGTTTTATATTAAGACCATGAAAGAAAAAAATGTGTCAATTAAATTATGACTCAATGCCTTAACGACAGTGTAGCACAGTGTATGAATCAGCTACATTATAGCCTCTAGTTGCTTTGAAACGTCTTTGATCTATTTGAGGACATTTGGTAATTTCTCCTGCCTTTAGATGTTAGTTAATACTGACAGGAGACAGGCAAACTTTTTGCACATTATCTTAATAGCAAAACATAAGTAGTTTCATCTTCTTGTGAGTCAATCTCCTTAGATTCCACAAAGCTCGTTTGTTGCTTTACATGGCAAAAAAGAAAAAAAAATTGGTCCCTCTTCCAACAACATTTGTTTAAATAGTACCAAATTTACAATCTACCGCTCAGCTTCCTAGCCTACTCATATTAACATAGAATCCTAATGTCATATTTTAAGGCATTTTAATGAGCTCAATGCATAGTTCCAAAAATGTACATTGCTTGACTGAAGTGACAATATGTAAAATTAGATCAAGTTCAAGAATTCACAGGCAATGACAACCACCCAACTGCCACCAGTTTGTAAGACCCTTATAGATTGTAAAACGCATACAAATTTCACATGTTAAAAAAATGTAAGAAAGTCACAACTGATAAAGGTATCAGACTTTAACTTGAAAACTCCTTAATACAGACCTTAAAAAACCAACCCTTTTACTTTGATCTTTTACTTCCTAACATTCACCAAGCTTCAGACGACCACAATATAGAAGCACTCAAAAGGAGGGCAGACCCAAATACTCATTCTTTTATATTTTTCTAAGAGGGGAAATGTTACAAATGGCAGACTGTAAATACTGTAAATTAAGATTAATGAAACTATTATTTGTCTTGCTTTATTAACAACTATGATATTAAATGTACTAGGTTAAACGGTCAACTAAGCCCAAACTCTATTATTCTAGGTTCCAGAGACAGACTGCAGGACACTCCTCTTTATTAAACTGTTCATCACCCAGTGAGATCCAATTCGATGAGATGCTAGTTATGCCCTGCATCACCAGTTAATATGAGCACACTGACATTTGTACAACAGAGAGCTTAAGGAAAAAGGACACTGTTTTAATTGGAAGGCCTCTTTTTAGGATAAGCAGTTAACTTTTCCAGCATCTCAAAACCAGTTTAACAGCTTACCAAGACTAGGTATCAGGGTACCAATTCCAATCCTAGGCCCCTCCTACACTAACACTTTTCCCAGAGTCTCAGTTCGTGCACACACGTGTATAGATGCCATGACCCCCTTCCTTAAAATAAATAAATAAAAATAAATAAAAGTTTTAACCTGACATAGCCCAAAAAAGACAGAATCAGATACTGGTACTCCTACAACTACAGCCTTTTTTCTTTGCCTAAGTCAATCTGCACTACATTTTATAGTAGTAATGAAATTATTTACCCAGGTTAAGGGGTGGATCACAAGAATGGGGTGTTACAACAATAAAATTGTGATTATATAATTTTGAAGTTTCAATAATAAAGTATTAAACTAAAATTGCATAAGACAGCTAAAGTCTGTATCTTACCAAGTACCCTCCCTATTATCCAGTGTTTTCCTTTTCTGGAACAAAGACCCACACGAAAGTCATCCACATCACCTGGGAAAAGGAGAAGCATAGCAATCTGTGCTCTATGGATAAAGTTTTCATGTGATTCTGCCCTGGCTGGTGTGGCTCAGTAGATTGAGTACCAGCCTGCGAGTCAAAGGGTCTCCAGTTCTATTCCCAGCCAGGGCACATGCCTGGATTGTGGGCCAGGTCCCTAGTAGGGGGTGCTCGAGAAGCAACCACACACTGATGTTTCCTTCCCTCTTTCTCCCTCCCCCCGTATAAACAAATAAACAAATAAATAAAGTCTTAAAAACAAAAGTTTTCATGTGATTCCAATGCTTGCCAAAGTGTGAGAAGCACTAGTGTGAATTAATCAAATTAAACAAGAGGTAGGAAAGGGTAGATTAAGCAAAGCAGATGTCTAAAGCAGCAAAAACATCCTTGGAGAAAGTTAAAAAGAGTTCCTATTTCCAAATAAAATAATAGTATCAACTTAGCTTAACTGCTTTTGCAATGGGCACACACAGATGGCATAGTACAACTAAAAGCCAACAACCAACTCTGACCCCAGTCGACATCACCAACTGCGAGATAAACAAAGTATGCGTGGCAAAACATTATCCACTGCAAACACATTATTGCTTTGTAGTTTTGTGTTTACCTATGTTTATGTATATTTTTTTGAAGCATCTCAAGTTGTCTGATTCCTAAAAACATCATAAATAAAGGAAAAAGATCCACAGAACGGTAAAAAACGTTTTCCAAAATGAATGCCTTAAAAAATGTTAAAACTATACATAGTATTCGTAACTTTAAAGAGTGTCACTGACTAATGTTCAAGTTATGAATGCAAACCCCAATAACTCAGCGTTATGTTATTTGGGGTGGTATGTGTGGGGATGGAGAGAGAAATGGGGGGAGGGGGACGAGGGGAGGAGGGAGCCTTCCTAAAATCCCTATCTTGAACCTCACCCCACCTCCAAAGGCCTGATTAAATCAAAGGTGTTTCAAACAAAAACAAAATACTAGAACAGAGGGATTAAGTTATTTTTTAAAAACTTTGGCAGGATATGATGCACAACCCAATGTTTTAAAAAAGTTGTTAATTAAATACTTGCACAAAAATGTTTAAGGTTTCTTCATGGCATGAAGTACTGGTGTGGGCAAAAATAGGTTAATAGTAAAAAATACAGTAATTTAATAAATAAATAACACAAGAATAACCTCACATACAACTGCAAACTTCTTTGGCCAACCCCTATATTACAAAGACAGAGCAAACTGGACAAAAACTTCACCTTATATCCCAAATGCTAATTTTGTTTTAGAAGTTCCTACCAATCAGTGAGAGGCAAATATGAACAATGTGGGGGGGTGGGGGGACTGGGACAACTGTAATAGCATAAAAAGTAAATAAAATAAAAAAAATATGACCAGATAGCAAATCCCATCAATCCGATAACATTGTATGTTTCTTTCAGATTTACCTTCTATTACTGGGATGCATTTTAAGTAGCATCTTACCAATGACTGTCAACCAGGTAGCAATATTTCTAGAAAGAAAGCCTCAGATTCCAAAAAGAAATACAAATGGCTCATAAACAGATGTAAAGATGCTCAATTTCATACAAAAGAAACGCAAATTAAAACTATGATGAGATTCCATTTCTCAATTACAACATGACAAAGATAAAAGAAGGTCCACAACACAGGGCTGGCAAGGGTATGAAAACAGATGCCATTTGCTCATCCCTTACTGGTCAGAGTAGGTAAAATCTCCATGGAGACAATCTGGCAACAGCTAATAAAATTCAAACATGCATTTTGACCCTTACAGTTTCATTTGTTGGAAACTTGTTTCACAGTTATACACCTGTGCATATGTGAAAAAAGTGTATGTACAAAGTTGTAAGAGGGTACTAAGGGCAGTAGCAATTTTTAATAACAAAACCAGCAAATTTGTGTGTTCATCAATAGAACTAGTTAAATAGTCTATATAGCCATTATAAAGAATGAGGCAATGTTGTTCTAGAACAATACCAAAATTTGATGTCAGTGAAACCAGCAGCCCTATGTCTTGAAACAGCCCTGCTTTAAACGTTAAAGTTAACTTGTTCGGAAAATCCTATTTCTGAAGTACTATTTCAATACTATTAGGATCTGATTACCTTTCAAAGTATGGGTGTTATCCTGCCATAACTAAATACGCAAATAAATCAAAACCAGGTTTGTAAATAATCCAAAATTGACTCAACATGACCCCCCAAAATTCTTAAACATCTGTTTCAAGGAGTACCTATTATAAATGACTGGCATTATTGAATCTGAGTAATTTATTATTGCTTTCCCTATTACCTAGGACAGATTTACAAATATTTACACATAGAAATTTACATGGAGACATGAGAAATGAGGATGGAAATAACATACAGTGATTAAGAACACATTCTTATTGTAAGACAAGCCTAGGTTCCAGCTCCTGCTTTCTTAGTAGTGCCTGACCTCTTGAACAAGTTCAACTTCTCTGATGCCCTACTTGTAAAATAAGAACTTGGCAGCTAGTGTTTAAGTTAAACAAAACAATGCATATGAAGCACCTAGTACATCAACTCCCTGGCACTTGAAAATTATTTGCTATCAAATTCACAGTGCACTCTTAACTTTCACCTGATAAATTGGGATCATCCTACCCTCTATAAAACATATAGTAGTATAGGCATGTACCTGTTCCTACCAGTTGGATTAATTATATTTGACATGAAATAATAAAGTCTTAGCACAAAGAGCTGTATACATGTATCCTAAGTTGCATGCTTCACAAAAGCTTGAAAAAGATGTCTCCCCCCCCCACACTCAAATGGAGGAAGGAACTGTAAAAGAGTGAAAGGTATCTAGAATTCCATATTTCTCAAAAGACTAAATTCTCCTGAATTCCAGAAAAGCAACACCTGTGTATTTTGAAAGTGTTTGACGTTTAAACCCCACCTTAAGTGGATATTTTACTGCATAATGAAACTCCAAAGGGCCCACATTCAGGGAAATGGCATTGGTCCTACATAGTGATAAGTGAATGTATAGGTTTAAAGTTAAAACCAAAGCCACCCACATGAAAATGCCTATACAAACAGGTTGGTATATAGTAATTTCTTCACAGTTAAAACAGATTAAGACTTCTGAAAGAGAATGATCAAAAGAAAGTCTTTTATTCTCCCTACCACATATTATTATTGCTTATAGCTCTGATTAGTAAAATACTTTTTGAATGACAACAGTAAGGAACACAGGAACAAAAAAACTAAAAACAGCTTTCACTTATCAAGAACTATTTTAGAAGACACACTATATATAGTATAATGACTTTAAGAACAGCTCTCTTCACTACTAAATATGGTGAGAATAAATACCCTAACCATCCTTCACAATGTCAACACTATAAAAAGGCTGGTTACCAAAAAAAGAAAACAATTTTTAAACATGCCCAGAGTGAATGCTATTAGACTTTTTCAGTAACTACAGATAAAAACCATCAAATTACCTTCCTTTATCAAAACAATTCTTTCCAATATTAATCACTTCAGTATGCCACAGATACAAAAAAATTTGCTCTAAGTATACATGTCAACTTAAAATGGAGTTATTTACCTCTTTTAAGTGATCTTTTTTGGATTCAAAATGGCTAGCACTTACACATATTTCCCAATTATATAGTCATATGAAGGTATGACAATTTCACAAACCTAATCCATGTGAACACAGCAGCTTAAAAAACAAGACATTTTGTAGTTCAATATTAAGATCTCAAGGACAGCTTATGTATAATCCCCTAGCACAATCTGAGTTTAGATTACTGTACAATAATCTTAACATGTCTCTGTACAGTCATGCACTGAATAATGATGTTAACAGACAGCATATAGAAGTAATATAACATAGCCTAGGTGTGTGGCAAGTTACATTTGTGTAAGTCCACTCTGTGATGTTTGTACAGCAACAAAATCATTTACTGACACATTTCTTGGAATGTATCCCTGACTTCGAGTGGTGCTTATAATGGTGGTTAAGAATAAAATTATTTTTTTCTTTCAATTTATGTGTGATATTTGTTTAAAAAGCTACTAAGTTGTTAGAACATAAATACTTAAGTTGTTAGGACTGAAGTACTAAATAAAAGAAATTCTGAATTAACTCTTTTGAGCTGGAGTACCACACATACACACACACAAACTACCCAGACAATAAGCATGCTGTAAACCAAGGTAGCATCATTGTAACATCCACTCTATTTAAAACCTAATCAATCTTCCTGTCAAAGTCTCTCCATCCTTCTCAGCTCAGAGAAAAAACCTCCTCCAATGCATGTGACCCTCAAACTTCCTTCCTAATGCTTCATAGCTTACCTCCCCAACCAAGGCAAAGAGCCAGTGACACCAGCAACAGTCCTTTTATATACTTAATGTTCTTTTCACTGGTAAAGGGATAAACAAAAATTTATACAGGCTCCAGTTCAATTTGATGTGTTCTTAGTAAAAACATTACACAGTATTAAGCAACACTAACCTAACTGTAATCATAACAGCACGGCAGCATGACACTGATTACAGTAAGAACAAACTAGTAGCTGCAGAGTCACACAGAAGGGTTCCATATGGTACTTCAAATAAACTGGAATCTGAAATGTTTTAATGCATTCCTAATACCAAAAAAAAAAAAGGACAAAAAAATCAAACCCTATTTATGGTATGTACCCTCCCATGATTCTTAGCTGAATCATCAGCAGCCAAAGCACACAACTGTATTTCTGTATGTTTCAGGTAGAATAGAAAAAAAAATATTTTTTTTCAAAATACACTGCCCATTCCCCAAATTTTTCAGATTTTGAAAGAAATGCTTCACCATCCTCACAAGAGAATTTACAGAAAGCTAGGATCAGTGTATGTTGTTTTACACTTATAAAGACATTGGAACTGTAAACAAAGGGCCTTTTATAACTAATACCTTGCAAGTGCTTAAGTATTAATAGAAGCACAACAGTCATCAAAAACAATAACATATGCAAACTCCAGCTTTCCATGAATTAACAAAAGCCAGTGGAATTCTAAATCGAGTGATAACAGTAACTTTTCTGATAAGAACTGCTTGGCTGGTGAATAACCACATTTACTCTTTATTCCCAAACCCTTCTAAATATCCAGTAAAACTGCCTTTACCTAATTTCAGTGCTATACATGAGTTAGAACAAAGCCTACCAAATAACAGATGTTCAGTAAATTAGCTTATAATTAACATTTGTACAATTAATGATGTCTAAAATACCAAGGCCTGTTTCCACATCTTACCTCCAACCTGAAAAAGAATTTGCATGTATTCATTCATTTCATAGGGACAAGTACTGCCAAGATTGAATTCAAGTCAAAATCCCAAAATTGTAATTCACTTGTGTTAAAAGGAATTGCCTTAACTTGGTTTTATAACCCCATTCTAATTAACTGGGATACCTGAGTTAACTGGTAATAAAGATCCAATAATTTCTCAAACTGGCCATTTACCACCACCAGCAGAATCAAGAGTAGCAATGTTGACTTACCATTTGCTGGGTGTCAGGAATTACTCTAAGGGCTGTACACAAATCAACATATCTGATGTCAGAACAACCCCGTGACATAGTTATTAGCTCTATCTTCTGAAAAAGCACTAAGCACAGGGAAGTTTATTAAGGTAGCCAAGATCACAGCTAGTAAGTGGCAGAGCTTGCACACAACCAGACACTGTGATCCTGGAGTCTGTGTTCTAGGATCTATTTCCCTTTGATGGTCTTCTCAACTTATCTATTTTTAAACAATTGCTGCATTGGAAACCACTCTGGAATCTCAGCATAGGCCTTATGCAGCTGGTGCTTCAAACTTGTTTCCACCAGCCCCAAAGAATCTGCTGTGGCAATTCCTACAAAATCCTTCCCTGATGTCAACCTTAAAGGTTCTGTGCCAGCCAGTACCATACTGTAGCAAGTTTGCCCTGGCTTCTTACCTTTGTTAAAGATTTTTTAATTCCTCTCATCTTCTTGCCTAGACTGGCTTTTGGAGATTAAAAAATCCTATTAGTTTCAAATCCATATTATGTAGGGTAGCATTTCTTTGGCTGATTTGTTCAAAATCTCTTTCCCTCAAGCTTTATGAGAGATTTATCATGCCAAGAAATCACCTTGAAACCCAAGAATATCCATTCCTCATTGTCAATTATATAGATTCCAACCAATCTTGGCTTTAAAGTTCCTTGATTACCTAGCAGCTTGTCCCAAAGTTATATATGAAATCACGTGTCCTCTGAGAATGCTGAAACATTGTGCTTCATAAACACTACCCTAGATTGGGCCCTTAGCCTTGTGACATATTCCAAAATTGAAATGAATGTGATATCCAAAAGCAAAAGATTCAGAATAAAAGGCAAATTATGTACACCAAAGCACCCTGTCACTGTACCCTCTCCACCAAGAGAAGTTTTAACAAATCAGGAAAAATAAAGCCGTATAAAAAATTCCTACCACTTTTATGCTGAAAAAGTGATAGATTTCACAGTTATCCCTTTCATTCTCCTCCGATTTTTTTAAAAAAGGGTTCCATGCACAAAGCAAATATAAATATAAAGACAGTCTCTGTTCCCAAAGAGTTTATACTCCAACCAGGCAAGAGAGATAGACCAACCTGTGATCGATCATCCATACTGTCCAAATAGCAGCCCTAATATCTCAAGTGATATGAAACACAGATCGCTGACTTACACAAATCAGTTGGAAACTTTAAATATTCGGACATTGCCTTCTCAAATAAAAAGATTATTTTCCCCTGCAGAAAAAAAAGTTTTAAAAAATGCTGTTCCTTCTACCTAGGAAGATCTACACCCTGTTAACATAACCTGAAATGTAGCAAACCATTACTTTAAATTCAGGCCTTGACTTAAATTTTCCTCCCCTTCTCCAATCTAAATTGAGTTCTCAAATCATGTTTTCATATAAATCACAACATTCTCTTTCAGAAGCCTAATCACAATTTGAAATTTTACACTTAATTTTTATTTTTTTATGGAGATAGGGACCAGATTTACTTTCTACTACTGTACCTAGCGCTGCCCAACATACAATAGTACTCAGTTATGTGACTAAATGACTAAGCATTACTTGTGTCAATTACTGAGTTCCCTCAAAATCAAACTAGATCAGTAACTGGGAGGGGGACGGATGACAAAAAGGAACCACCACCCAAAATAACACTGAAATCAGTTATCAAATTAACAACATCAAAAATTGAGACTCAAGACTATGAATTATTTCATTCCCTAAAGAAAAAAAAAAGGATGAATTTATTCCAACTACTAAGTGCTTCTTAAAATCCACTGCAAAAAAAATGTACCAACCTCTAACTTGAATATAAATACATAAAAATTAATGTAGATATTTTTCTCGGATGAGTTACAAATTTGGCAGCTATCTTTCACTAACAGATCTTGCTCCTCTTCAGCTACTCGTTGTGTTTTTTGTTCTTCCCCTCCTCCCCATAATTTCCAGGACAGCAGAAAGAAGACTTCAGGCAGAAGATGAGAGCAGGCAAAAACCATTTAGCGGGTGGTAGTTCTGCAAACTAACTTGCCTGAGGGGGACTGGTTAGCTATTTAAGGCTGGTCTAATGGAGTGTGCACTAATTCATGCTAAACTCCATCCTCGGAAAATGACACAATAGTAGACCTGTAACCTAAAATTTATGTATAGTGTCCCCAAAAGAACTGAAGAAACTATCTTTGGACGCTTTATCTGTATTGTATAGAGAGATGTTTTAACTAATGTAGCTAAAGTACTCTCAAGTAAGCTTATTTAAATAGTATCTATCGTCAACAATGACTAAAGGCCCTCGGGCAGGAACTTCAGAAGTTAGTCTTCTTTACCACCCTATGGTGAAAAACTAAAAACATCTGGCTACACAATGGACACATAAACATTTGAAATCTATATATAAAAACAGTTAATGGAAAATATCAATAGTTGTCTGATGTATTCACTCTTCCTAGCCAATTAATTATGTAGCTAATCCTCAGTTAAGGCTTTAATTCTTTTTAACATCTATGTTCTCAAAGTAAGAGTCGATGTGATGATACAAAATACAGGGTCCAGCACAAACAGCATTCCTTTTTTGTTACAATATCATAAGCATGCAATTCTGTAACAATGTCAAACTTAAGCATACCATATGACATTTTAGGTGAAATGTTAAATTAAAGCTATAAATTATTACACCCATATTATTACCCTACCAACCACACTCAAGCAGGCATAACTTACATTGGACCCTGTATATATCTAGGCTTTCACACGAAACTGTTGTTTTTTTTTTTTTAAAAAAAGGATTGTATTTATTTATTTTTTGGGGGGGGGGGGAGAAACATCAATGTGTTGTTGCCTCACACAACCTCCTTTTTAATGGAGCATCCCCGTTAGTCAAAACTATCACTAGCCCAGTGCTATTAAGTAGGATTTATCACTTAAAGATGATTGTAGGTTAGATTCTAAGTCTTCACAAGATTCTAGAAGAAATCCCAAAACCCTTACTCTGTCTGGAGTAAGTTTAGTTACAGCCTCTGGAAACCATTTCATTAAAAAACTTTTTTGAAAAAATAATGAAGGAAAACTTCCAGTCTGGTAAAGGAAATAGACTTCCAGGAAGTCTAGGAAGCTCTGAGTCTCCCAAAGGTGGACCCAAAGAAGCATACACCAAGGCACATCATAAATTACATTACCCAAGATGAAAGATAAGGAGAGAATCTTAAAAGTAGCAAGAGAAAAGGAGACAGTTACCTACAAAGGAGTTCCCTGAAGACTATCAGCTGATTTCTCAAAAGAAATCTTACAGGCAAGAAGGGGCTGGAAAGAAGTATTCAAAGCCATGAAAAGGCAAAAAGACCTACAACCAAGATTACTCTATCCAGCAAAGCTATCATTTAGAGTGGAAGGGCAAATAATGTGATTCCCAGATAAGGTCAAGTTAAAAGAGTTCATTATCACCAAGCCCTTATTATATGAAACGTTAAAGGGACTTATCTAAGAAAAAGATTACCAAAAATTCTAACACTAAAATGACAACGAACTTACAACCATCAACAGCTGATCCTAAAAAAACAAAAGTAAACTAGGCAAACAACTAGAACAGGAACAGAATCACAGAAATGGACATCATGTATGGAGGGTTACCAGCAGGAAGGGGAAGGGGGGGAGAATGAGGGAAAAGGTACAGTGAATACGGAGCGTAATTGGTAGGTACAAAATAGACAGGGGGAGATTAAGAATAGTATAGGAAATGGGAAAGCCTAAGAACTTATATGTATGACCCATGGATGTGAACTAAAGAGGGGGGGAATGCTGGTGGGAGGAGGAGGTGCAGGGCAGAGGGAAATAAAGGGGAGAGAAAAAATGAGACAACTGTAACGGTATAATCAATAAAAAAAATAAAAATAATTTTTTAAAAATGTAATGCCAAAAATACCTTCATTTTGAGTTATCGAATCTACCTGTTACTCCCTAGTAACTGAACCAAAATCCTTCACAAGCACATCTTTTCACAGCCTACCACTCCCTATCACACACAGTCCCAATACTGCATAAAACTTTCTCATTGTCCAATTTTCCAAATTCTCTTCTCTCCGATCAACCGTGGCTTACCAAGAGAAGTTCAATGCATACTGAATCAAATGTCAGAGTACTATTTTTCCTAAACATGAATAAAAACTGCCCTTCGTTATCTTCTAGTCCTTGATAGTATTGCATTTTAAAGTAATATGAAACCACAAGCTATGATTTTAAGTAATTCTTTTGTCAATTATACTGTAATTACAACCAATGTGATTATCACTAAACTAAAAAAATGTATCCAATGAAGAGTACACTTTAAGCCACAAACATGCCTGAAGCAAACACAAGTTCAACTGCTATTAAAAATGATACTGAATTCATTCATCTGAAGTTCTAATAAAATGAAATATGTATCAAAGAAACTAGAAAATAATGACATACAACCTGAAGAATAACTGGGTATGTATTTCGAATACGAAAAAATTTTAAGTTGTGATATCAGTTATATTTTAAAACCTTATCTGAGAGACATAAACTGAAATATTTACAGATGAAAGTATAATGTCTAGGATTTGCTTCAAATTATGAGACAGGGAAAAGGTTGGGATCTGGACAAAAAAGACTGGTCATGGTTAAAGATGCATAATAAGTATGTAGAGGTTCATTACACTACTCCACTTCTGCACACATTAAAAATTTTCTATAAAATGTTGTTTCCCCACATAACACTGTATTTATATTTCTGCCATCAAAGACACATTACTATCCATGCAACATTGTGTTCCAAAATTGTCTTTCAGAAACAACCTCTGGGGGAGGATTGCATGGTGACAACGACATCATTTTTAGAAAATGATTTAAATGTCACATCTATACAGAATAAACAGAAGCAACAAAAGGGAAAGCTTCAAAAGAAGTACCATCAGGCAACATATGTATCAGCACTTATATGGAATACAAGTTTAAGATAAAGACAAAATTTTTTAAGAACTAAGTAAAACGTCAGAAAGCTCAATATGGTTGTCAATCGTGTGCGCCACACTACAGTGAAGAGGAATGAGGACTCTGAGAAGACTCCAAGAGTATATTAGAGAACAAAAGATTCTCCTTTTAGCACATAACATATGTGGGGTAACAGTTGTATAATTAACACTAAAAGGCCTCTCCCCCAAATAAATCGCATCACATCCCACACATCATTCTTTCTAAAAGTAACTGTCTTATTAAGATGTGATGTCACTTTACTTTTATATATTTAAATGATATGACATTTCACCTAAGATTCAGTACCAAGTAACTAAAATCTGACCTTTGAAGTTCAATGCCTACTCTATATCTATGTATTATACCAAGAAACAATTCAAAATGAAATGTCATCTAGTAAGTTTAAGATGGTCTACTCTGGGCTATTCTAAAGTTAGATGACTTGAGACTCCAACAGCAAAGTTCCCTGTCTAGTGGCAGAAAACGAAAAAAGAAAATGTCCATGTTTAAAGATAGTACTTACTTAAGAATGGTTTTTGCACTACTGCAGTCTTCAAATCGAATGGAGTAGCCAACTTCCTGGCCCAACATCACATCCATTTCATCAGCAACTCTCTGAGCCACACTCATGGCAGCCACTCTCCTGGGCTGGGTACAGGCAACTCCTCTCTTGGGTCCTGGTAAGGATCGCATGTACTCCACACACCACTGTGGAATCTATCAAATAATTTCACATTTACATTAATTCTACTCTGCCTGCATACCAGGTATATTTAACATAAAGTATTTTATCACATTGTAATAATTGAACAAAAATTCAATTTGGCACACCACAAATTATATACGACTCAAACTCTGAACAGAACGAGCACTCTAAGCTGAGGAAAGGTCATGCATGACGACATGACACAACTGCATTCCTGAGTGGGCTGAGTCCACTGAGGCTTTGCTGAAGAATATGCTCTACACTGCACGCACTGGGGGGAAAAAACCAACTTACAAAAAACTCTGATTAATAGCAAAGGTTAGTTTCCAAGGACATTCTAATAAACTGTAACGCTAGTCCGTACACAATTTGAGTTACAAAATGCAAATGAAAATATAAATCATATGCACTTATAATTATAAAGTGATTATGTTTCCATTCAATTCAAATTTGGTTTATAAGCCAGCAGAATCTAGGAGAGGTATGCACCATGGCAACACCCTAGGTACCATACTGAAAGTCAATTTTAGTAATTGTCCTGCCAGATTCAACAGGACCTAGAGAAGCAGCAGCACTTCCACTGAATAAAGGAGGGCAGCCAAGGGGAAAGGAAAACCAACAAGCACAAGTTGGATGACTGCCATGACAACAGGGCATTTCCTCCCTATTTTATTATCAATAAAAGGTAACAGATCCTCTAATATCAGGGTTCCTCACTACCTGAGGGGAAAAAAACCATAGGAAAAAAATCTAAGTACTTACTACATTAAGTGGGAATCTACTGATACAAAAACATGGGGGAAAAGACATACATTTGGGGGGATTTTATTTTGGTACAGAATCTGTACACTGATACCTCAAGAAAATTGATTGCTATACCATTACTACATTTTAGTTAGGTTACTTCTGTAATTTGGGGATGTACTGTCACCAACAAATACCTGAAAGGAGGGAACACTTCTCTAGGGACATAACAATGCATAACTTTAAAGGACTTTAAATGAACAAAAACACTCAACTATAAGAAAAGTCGCTTTCTGGGTATGTAAACCCACAAGCCAAAGTTTAAGTGGTTTTCTTGCAAGGCTTTTTATATATGTAACTCTTCATTTCAGCAAGCCTCTCACAAATGCATAGTGTCTTTTGTAAGACCAAACAAGATGAAATTAGGAAAAAAAAAAAACACAAAACACTCACTAGTCAATAAAAGCTGTTTAAAATTAATTCAGAATTCTCGAAGCAAGAAAACTCACAGATTTATAAATTCAGTCTAGTGAAATGGATAGCTTACTCCCACTTAAAAACAATGTAACAGTTTTGGCTAATTCAGCAGTTTTGACTCTTGATCTCTGAAACTCTTTTTACTCTTAAAATAACTTAGCACATCAAACAACTAATAGATTTACTGAGGTGGGATATTAAAACTGAAATACTTAAAACATTAATTCCTAACAAAAATTCATCGAACATAAACATTTTCTATTAAAAATAACTACATTTTCCAAAGCAATAATAATTTACCAACAGTACATTAACACTTCTGCTTATCATCTCTGATGTCTGGTTTAATAGAACACAGCTGATTCTTTTATCTGCTATTTTGAATGTGTTGTAATATTTCTGTCTTGTTAAGTGCACAAATAAAAATTCCAGCAACTTTGAACCAGTTTCAAGGACTTTCAAGGATTCCCAAATAGTATTTGGAATACCGCTTAGTCAATTCATCTAGTCACATTTCTAAGAATAGCAGCAAGAAAGGAAGTAGGTCCTGAAATATGCAGGCTTTGGCTACTCACACCAGGGATCAGATTTTCTAAAGCTAGTCCTCTTTCAGCTTCTTCCCTTCCTCCGTTTGTGGATTTTTTCCTAAAAGCTGACCCTCAATCCTTTGAGTTTTCTTGTTTTATACCAAGTAGTCTTCTTCTTAGGGTACCTATATTGAATGTTAGTCCTAACTCTACTTCTAACCCCTGACCTAGTGGTCATTTCTACTTGAAGAATGGTATCCCTAATTCAACAAGTTCAACAAGGAAACTACTTCCCACCTTCCTCCAAATATTTATTAATTCCTCCCAAGCCCCCTACTTAGTAAAAGTTAACACCCTAATTCCAGTCTATCCTTTATTCTACTGCCCTGTATTTTATGATGTCCTGCATAGTCTGTCATCAACATTCTCACCAAACAGGACACTACTTCAAAATCCTAGTCTTTCCCCTCCAATTAAAAAGCTCTGATGGCCCTGGCCAGGTGGCTCAGCTGGTTGAATGCCATCCTGTACACCAAAAAGTTGCTAGTTCGATTCCTGGGCAGGGTGTACATACATGGGAGGCAACCAACTGATGTTTGTTTCTCACATCGATATTTTTCTCTTTAAAATCAATAAACACATCCTCAGGTGAAGATTAACATAAAAAGTCTTCACAGTGGTCTTTCAGTTAATAAAGAAAAAATCTCTGATGGCTTCCCAATCTACAGGAAGATAATATTAAGGCCCAACCTACTGTTCAAGGTTCACCTGCTCTACCTCACCAGCTCACTCTTCCTCTGTCCAGGGCACTCAATGCTTTGCCTTGTCTTAACCTGTGCCCTTGCTCATACTGTCCCTTGGCTGAACTAACTTGAGTTTCTCATCTATGGGTACCACATGTATGAATCAAGTTGTAACATGAAAGGTCTTTACTGAGTCTCAGTCAAAAGTTAGTCATTACTTGATACTGTTTAGAGAATTTCATTTTTCTTTTTTTAAATGTATAGGGTACAAAGTGCTTTAAAATTATTTATTTATTTATTTATTTATTTATTTATAGTTAGAGAGAGGGGAGAGATAGGAGAGGAAGAAAAACACCAATATGTGAGAGAAATACCTATCAGTTACCTCTAGTATGCCCTCAACTGGGGACCTGGTCGGCAACCTGTGCATGTGCCCCCATTGGGAATTGAACCTGTGACCTTTCAGTCCATAGGACAATACCCAACCCACTAAGTCACACCAGTTAGGGCAAGAATTTCATTTTCTGATAAGCATATAAAGATAACCAAAAATTGGCTTACTACTTATAATAGTTTTGAGTCAAAGTTTACTAACACTATACCAAAATTCTGGTGGGTAAAATTCACTATTTAACTGTTTAGTTTCCCTTTGAGTCCCCTCAAATGCTCTGCAATCCTAAGTATCTTAAATATCCAAACCAACAACCCAAATAATCATAAGCCTCTTGCTTTGAGTTGACTGGACCTTCCTACACTACACTAATTGCTACTAAATAAACTCATCTCTGAAATAAAGTGAACTATAGGACCACAGAATAGCAGTATAAAATAAATAATAGTTTTGGCTGTGAGACAAATGGGAAAGGCTAAATATTGAACCCACCTAAACCTACTATGCAACCCGGGAAAATTCACAAAACCCAAGATTCTCATAAATCTAAGCCTCATTTTGACCATCCGTAAAACGGTGACTACCAACTTCCTTGCAGAAACGTTGAAAAACTTAAATACACACCAAGTACACAGTGCCTAGCTTTACCCAATTAGATTATTGTTGTTAATACTATCCAAACGAGATGCACTAGTTGATATAATTATTATGAAACACTATATTAGTTAAGTTTCAGTTGTATCTTTTCATGTATCTTTTCTTTTTTTAAACATTTTACTTATTTATTTTTAGAGAGAGAAGGGAGAGAAAAGAGAACACTGATGTGAGATCAGTTGCTTCCCGTCATGCCTGGGCCAGGACCAAACCCACAATCCAGGCATGTGCCCAGGCATTGGGAAATGAACTAGCAACCTGTCACTCTGTGGGGCTACTGTGCCCAACCTAATCACATGAGTCAGGACCACATACTCATTCTTTAAATTTCTATCAGGTGATACAAATAAAAACAGTTCCAATTCTAACACCAATACTCAGTTGTCCTTCACTTGAAAAGAAAAATCATAGCAAGGATCAGACTTTCAACTATACACATGCATCATAGGTACATTAACATGGAAAACAAAACAGTAGGAAACAACATATTAATAATTATTTCTGCAGGAGAAATGATCATTACATTCAACACTTTCCCAAGCTTTCCAAATTGCCTACAGTGGACAGGGACTGCTACTTGTGTAATCTCCCAAGAAATTTTTAACTCATGGGTCTGGCTCAAACATATGAAAATATAATTGACCTCAGTCATAGCAAGAAAATGCAAATGAAAATTACACGAAAATACTATTTTTCACCATCAGATTTGTAAAAACCCAAGTTCAGCATACACACTAATGGTTTTGCACATATACTTTCAGGCATGCTCATGGAAAGGTAAACTAGTATGTTACCTATTATAACCTATTTGGCTATATGTATCACAATTACAAACAATCCTCTGACCCAGCAATTTCCATTTCTACTAATTTATCCTACCACTATATTTGCTCATGCAAAATAACCATTAGGAGCAGCCTAGATGTCTATAACATGGACGCAGCAAATAACAGCTCATCATATTTGAAAAATATTCTGGAGAGGGGTGGTGGGGAGAGGGGGGAAAGGGGGTGAAAATCAGGACAACTCTAATAGTATAATCAATAAAATACAATTTAAAAAAGTAAAGAGCCCTGCCTAGTGTGTGGCTCAGTGGACTATGTATCAGGCTGTGAACCAAAGGGTCACCAGTCAGGTTCCCAATCAGGGCACATGACTGGGTTGATGGAGGGGTCCTCAGTAGTATGTGTGTGTGTGGGGGGGGGGGGCGCGGGACGGCACACTGGAGGCAACCACACACTGATGTTTCCCTCTCCTTCTCCCGCCCTTCCCCCCTCTAAAAATAAATAAAATCTTAGAAAGAAAGAGAAAAAAGAAAGAAAGAAAGCTCTCCTAGATATATTACTAACAAGATACTAGTGTTTAGTTGTGACTACGTGGTCACAGCCACGTAGGTACCTAGATGGATAGCAGTCGCAAGCAGAGGCTTTATTTAGCTCTTCCATTTTTAAAAGATAATATCCATATGGTTCAAAGCAAATAAAACAAAGAAATAAGAATGACAAAAACGAAAACCACTCCAGTGGTTCAGGTTTCTCTACCCGAGCACTGGGAAGCAAACACCAGAGCCCCAATTTTGCACTACCTCCAGAGTCAAAGTGGGAGGGAGAACATGACTCTGCCAGCCATAATGCGACAAAACCAGAAAAACAGCACTACTTCCCCCCACGGACTCAGGAAAATAGGTACTCCCTACTGGTGGTCCCCACTCTGAAAGTCACCAAAAGGCGCTAAATACCAAAGCAGCTCTTCTTTAAGATGTCCTATCAGGAAGCACACAATGAGTTTGATCGCCAGCATGAAATAAAGAACACTTAATAAACTTAAACATTAATAAAACACGTAGCGTGGTATACAGTAACTCACCTGTGTTGTTTTACCAGATCCAGTCTCACCAACCAGTACAAAGGACTGATGTCTAACCAGGATATCTGTAAACCTATCCTTATATTCCCAAACAGGGAGCTGAAGCCGCTTCTTTAAAATATCATAGTATCGAGGAGTATGGGGTAAGTTGGTAAATGGATTAATGCACTGTGGAAGTGATGTGTGTGCTGCGTGTCCGGTGTGTGTTGAATGGGCAGAATGTGTTGAATGTGTTGAGTGTGCTGAGTGGGTTGAGTGAGCTGAATGGGAAGCTTTTAAAGGTGGTAATCCAGCACTGATAAGCATAGCATTAGTAGAAGCTCGCAACTCCTTCTCCTTTTCTTTCTCCCTCTCCCGCTCTCTGTCTCCTCTATCCCGTTCTCGGTCCCGGTCTTTAGACCGATCTTCACGATCCCTGTCCCGATCTCGATCCTTCCTAAAAAATAAATAAATAAGTTAAAATAAATTTACAATTCAGATTCTGAACTTTATGCAAACTGTTCACAGCAGCATTTTGTCACAAAGAAAGTAAATGTCCGACAACCACATGAATAAACTGATATAAAGTTCAATGAATTACGTTAAGTACCAGAAATAATGAAAATAACTTATAATCAAGGATTCTCCATGCCTCACCCATAAATATCCTTCCCTTTCTTGATGATGCCTCAAATTCTGTTAAGAAACTGTCTCTTTCCACAAACTTGAGCCACCAGATAACAGAGTAAGTTAGTCTCCCGCAAGCAAAATCTCTTCCCACTTAGAAGCTAAATACTGAAGGCAGAGTGGGGAAAAGGCAGAGTGGGGAAAACGCAGAGCCAAATCAGGCCGAAAATGGAAAAAAAAGGATGGCATACAGACTTCCCCAGAGTCTCCTTCAAGTTATGTAAAAAGTATTTTTGGCACTGAATGTTACATTAAAAATTTATCAAAAACAGTGCTTCTGGACAAAAACAATTCCACCTCACCTTATAATGTCAGTTAAAGGATTACAAGTGAATTTTCTTAAGTTCTACTTTTCTAATTTTGTTCAATAAGCATATATTGCTGTATAAGTAAAACTAAAATTAAAACACTTTTTATTCTTTGGTTTCATTTACTCTTGCATGATATCCTTAATAGCAATAGTAAAACACTCCAAGTATTTTTGTAAACCTATGTACACTTGGATTGCCCATTAAAGGGCTTCATTGAACACTATTAAGTTATTAAAATTACTCAGATGTGCACTATATTAAACCTAGGCCAATTTTAAGTGGTCGAGTCTAGTATCTACTTCTAGTTACTATAGATGATCCTTAACACAGTAATAACTTTTAAATATTTTAGGCTTATTCATTCTACTAATCCAGTTTCTGTCAGACCAAGTCCTAAAGCAGAAAAACTTGCTACAAGGTTATTTGGACCTACACTTAAAATAGACAATGTAGAGCTATGTAACACAAGCCACAACACAGGTCACTGTCCCTTATTCATAACACAAGACGACATACAAATTTCCCAACACCGCAATCATCGGTAGCAGAGCGGGAAAGACTATTCATTCTCTGACAGCCCGTTAGCTGGGCAACAGTAATTCCCCTTGGTGAAATACAGCTAAAATTCTAAACCCAACATGAGGAAGGGTGGTTTCCCAATCACAGAAATAAGCTAACCAATTACATTTGATCTTGTCCTTCCCCAAAAACATAATTCTATTCCATCGGAATTTACTTAAAGGATAAAAGCCGTATTATATATACACTTTTCACATATATCATCACTTGTACATATATTCACATACATGTATCTCAGTGATCACTTTCTACAGAACCACAGGACATATAAGGTAGGATGGAAGTCTCTCATCCATTAGCATAAAAAGAAAAGAAATCAAAAGGAAATAGAACACAAAGGATAACCTAATAAACATACAAAATGAAGTCTCACAATTCAAAACTTGAGCTTCCTAGCCTATCTTTGAAACATGACATCAGTCATACTTTCTTTCATCCATTCTGCCCCTGGTCTAAGGTGTCCATTAATTAAGTAAGTATTTATACTGCCCCAAATGTGAATAAGGAAGTTTATAATAGGGTAGATAGAAATGTACCCAGCAAAGTGAGAAGCACTGTAGCCACAAATGATTCAAAGACTGGATAGTTTTAAAGATCACAGAACATAAAAAGAACTTTTAAAGGCCACCTGATCTAAAGAAAAAAAATTCACATTTCCACCACTGCACGATAGGGGCAGGGTGTGGCATACAAACTGACCAAAGTTTAACGAACTTCTATACTTCTAGCACTTAACATAGGGACTTAACCCTTCCAGGCTATAAGATATGGTAGATGGAGTGATGGACAAAATAAATCATATTATCACCTTGCTTTGTTACAATACCTATGCTAACAATGGTGTTTTTCAAGGGCCCATGAAGCATAAAATGCATTCTTAAGACACAAAGTTTATCTGCTTACCATGAAATGAGGGTAATTGTGATATAAAAGTAAAAGAAACACTGAGTTTCACAACCAGTAAGGTATTGAGTTGGCCAAAAAGTTCATTCTGTTTTTAAGTAAAACTAAGACAGTTTTCATTTTCATCAGTAACTTTATTAAATGATGTATTCACCAGTTTGTTCCACTATCTTCTACCATCTTTCAGGCAACTTCGTAATTCCATCTTCCCAAACTTTATCTTTTGGAGCAAAGAATTGTTTCAGGTGCCTTTTGTAGTCTTCTAAGGAATTGATTTTTTTTTTCATTAAGAGAATTAAGCCCAATTTACTAGTCCGTGAAAAGTATTAATAAACAAACTCTTAAGAGTAAAATAAGAAAACAGGAAGGATGCAGAAGGCAAATTAAATCACCTCAAAATTCTGCTTATAATTCAAACCATCTACCATCAACAAGGAAGGGAAAATAAAAACTAAAGGTCAGTTAAGGAAGGTGCAAAGCCAGTTTCAGAAATATGTGTAGGCTTGTGCAAATGCAATTTTTTTGAAAATAGGGACTTTTATTATAAAGGAGCTTTGTTATGAAGATATACTATTTGAGGTATAATGCTTAAAAACTATCAAAGCAGTGCTTTACAATCACTTAGCCACAATAATGTCAGGAGAGACAATATGACAGCTGTTGAACATGTGGCTCTGTACTCTCCAGGCTCAATCCTAGCTCAGCACATAAGCTAACCAGAGGGCCACAGTTACTTTCCATACTTATAAAACATGACTACTCGTATGTCCTGTGGGGTACTTCAAGAATTAAGTGAAGTACTGCTTATCATTCAAGGTTTTTAAGAACTTTACAATACCAGGTTAAAATTCCATACAGAATAACAGGAACTAAAATATTGCTAATAAAAATATGAACTGGGAATGTGGGCGGGGGGTGGGGTGGGGGTGGAGGGGAGTGAAGGGGGGAAAATGGGACAACTGTAATAGCATAATCAATAAAATATATTTTTTAAAAAATGTAAACTGGCCATCAAAATAAGAGTATTTTGCACACATGATGCTTTTTATTGGGCGATCTCCCTTCCAGGAACTTCTCTTAAAGATGTAAGTATGCTACTATGTACACACAGGATGTTCATCACACTTTTTACTTAGAAAATGAAGTCTAGGAAACTACCACAGCATCCATTGAACAGGAAATGGGTTAAAAAAGTTACGGCACCCCTTTACAAGTGAAATGCTATGCAGCCAATAAAAAGGACAGTGTATACCTATTCTATAGCTTGACATATTTCTGAGCAAATAGAAATAAAACATACTGAAACATCCCAGTATTAAATATTATAAAGCTGTTCACATTTGTGAACATATATTCAGAGATCTAAATAAAAAGTT
Source organism: Phyllostomus discolor (assembly GCF_004126475.2). Taxonomy (NCBI): domain Eukaryota; kingdom Metazoa; phylum Chordata; class Mammalia; order Chiroptera; family Phyllostomidae; genus Phyllostomus; species Phyllostomus discolor. The sequence goes on from NC_040903.2 coordinate 14,006,139, forward strand.
CATCAAAGGATTAAAGACAGGGATGAAATTTTCATGGAATGTTTTGCTTTTTAATTTTATTTTCACGTGTGGATACTCTTGTGTTCCCCAGGACAAGTTACTTAACCTCACCTACATCAGTGGACTGTAGTGAAGACGTGCTTATACATATAAAGCACCTAGAATAGTTTCGAGAGCACAGTATCTACTCTACATGTTATATGATTAGTATCTTTATTTCACCATCTCCACAATTTAACAAGAAAAGCTCTCATTAGGAAGCAATATTGGAAACTAATATCAAAGTGAAAAATGTTCCTATTTTCAAAATTTTTTCCCTGTAGCTCAACAGTACAATTGTCTTTTGCAGTAATTACATATATAAAAATTTGTGGGATGGAAAAAGAAATCAGATCATTTTGTAACTGAAACCTTTTCATTTCTCTACCTGACCCCAAAATTAAAATACACTAGGAGTAAAAACAGCTATACAGGGTGGACAAAGGTAGATTTACAGTTGTTCTCTATGGAAAACACAATAATTAATAAATAATACAAGAACAGACTGTGTGCTTTGCATACTCACCACTGTAAACCTACTTTTGCCCCACCCTGTGTATGGTTTAGGAGCTTGAATGTGAAATCTCCTGCTCTGTGCTGGGGAAATGATAAAGCCATGTTTAGCAATGAAATTCACAAAAATGACAAGCCTAACCTCTCAAATAAAACCACTTGCTAACTACCAAGGCTTAAATTAATAACTCGAAAGTTAACATGACAGTTAACAAAAGTGACTTTTTGAGTTATAAAATACTCAGAGGGGAAAAAAAACCCTGAGCACAAATAAGCATGGTAAGCACACTGCTAAAGAAAATTAGTTTTATGAAAAATAACATTCAGGTGACTTAGAAACGATAATATAAAAGTCCCTCAAGTAGCTGAGAACTTCAGCTTTATTACAGGTAGATGTCATTTAATAACCAAGAGAACTGTAAGACCACCACCACAGACCCAGAGACTTCGCATTTAAATGTTTTGCAGGAGAAAGGGAGCAACCCATATACATATCATGAAAACACTTATAATCCCAAGAAAAGCATTTAAATGTTGGACATACACACAAATAGAATAATTCATTCCCTCCCAGGGTATTTTGTTCCAATCTGAACTCTTGAGACACATCAATTGCATCTCAAGTAGATAACTTATTTTTACTTCACAGGACCCAGGAACCAAGTGCTCCCTACTTTACCGACCCATCAAAAACCCATTAAAATAAGCTGTAATGACTCTTAACTACAGTGACAGTATGTGTGCTGTAACAGAAAAAAGAAGAAACTACGTGAAAATGAAAAGATCAAGGTTCCAAATCCAGCTGTGAACTGTGCATGGTTGCACAAGCCACCTAACAACTCAGGATCTCCCTTTCTCATCCGTTAGGTAGAGTTTACTACACTCTCTTTCAAAGTCTCTTCCAGCTCTAAACTGTGTGACAAGTATCTCAATACTCTCATGTTCTTTCTGGCGGAGTGGGACTTATAGCCTAAAAAGAGAGAGAACTAAAGTCTAACATGGTAAACTAAAAACTTTACAAGATTAAAATGTTACATGCTTCTGCTTCTCAAATTCAATAAAAGTACACCCTAAGCTATCCTAGTTTATACTCCAAACACAGGTATCTGTAAATCAGTAAGGGGCTCTGGGTGAACAAAAATTCATGTAAGTTATATCGATGGCCTGACACAGTAATTCTGAACATGCACACACCCAATAAAAATAAAATTTTTCAAAGTATTTGCATGCCCCGACTTTTGTGTTTTGCCTAAATTATCTAAATAAATATCTCTTCTTCAGCAATGAAAACTCACACTGGACAAGAAAGGATTTTTATCCAATTGTTATATCTCTACCTTTAAAGGCATGCTAAGGGAAAGGAATCTGAAACACCACGAGTCTGTGTATTTCGACTCTCAACCTCCCCAAGGGCGATATTTTGCCATAAATACTAAACACACTTTTTGAAAAGGGTCTTCTTGTTTGAAAAGCTACTTATGAAGGCTGGAGGAGCAGAAATCAAGAACTTATTGGAATAAGAAAATAACGCCTTCTAATTCCCAGGAGTGCCCAATAACCACTGTTTCAGCCAAAGCAGAAAATAAAGGAGATGGCGGGAGCATGGGCAGAGGGCGGAAGTTTGCCTAGTACCTACTTTGAAGTGTTTGAATGGACGGAGGCTTGCGCTCTCGCGCCACAGTATAAACGCAGAGGCTCCAAAACACCAGCCTTCCTGTCTATCAGGTATACTCCACGTTTTCCTTTCTCCCGGCAGGCGCTCTAACTCTCCCTTCCCCCGAGAACTTCTCGTCTGCACGCCTCACCCCATTCCCGCCACCCCCATACCAGCCAGCAAGAATCCACGCGCTTCTCTCACTTTCCGCCCTCCTCCCTTCTCCCGACTGGGCACCCAACCGCCCCCAAGGCCCTTTCCCCGGCCCCTCTGCCAAGGAAGTACCTGCCGCCCGCGGAAGGCAACACTCCGCCGCGCCCTCCCTTATCCCCTCCCCCAGCTCTAGGCCTCACCCGGGAATCCGGGTGGCCACGAGGTCCGCGGTTTCCTCCTGCCCGCTCCCCTCTAAGTGACTCTTCCTTGGCTCAGTCGGCGGAGGCGGCGTCCGCGTGGCCAAGACAGGCCTCTCCACCCTCCCGACTGGGCCGGGCGGAGGCCGCGCAACACCATCTCCCCGCGCCCTTGCCCGGCCTTACGCCGGAGTGGCGCCGCTCTCCCCGACCGGCCGCTAGAGAACCGAGCCCAAAGGGAAACAAAGGGTCGGGCTACAAGTCCCGCTCCGCCAGGCCGGCCCTGGCCCGCTCCCCGCCGGAACTCCAACAAAGCCCGAGCCGCTGCCTCGCGCCCCCGGCCTGGCTTACCCATCGGTCCCCGCACGCTTCTTGCTGGAGGGGTAATCCTCCCCCAGGTCCAACCGGTGCCGCTTGGACATCTTCGAGAGGACGATTATGAAGGAAGAAAAGCGGCCTCACCGGTGGAGTCGACGGCAGCTACTTAACTCTGGAGGACCCCCACCCCTCCCGCTACAACAGCCTACACCGTGCGGCCAGAACCAGGAGCTAAAATGGCGGCGGCGACGAGGGCTGGGCCTGCGCGCGCGCTTCCGCAACGTGAAGTGAGTGCGTGCGTGGTGAGCGCGCACGCATTGGAGGCGGGAATTCCAGACCCGCCCTACTTCCTTCCCGCCGGCGCTTTACGGCACTTGAGTGGCTGCTAAACTGAGAGCTCCCCTAGCCTTCACGCGCGTTTGATTTAGGAAACCGAGAGAGGAAAATGATCAGTCCTACTTAGGAGGTACTCACCATCTGTATTACTCGGACATTAGGAGAGCCTCAGACTAAGAGAGTTTGAGAAGCCAGCCAAGATCATCCCGCTGAGAAAGGGCAAAGGCGGGATTGGAACCCAACTATTTGACAGCTCCAGTTCTAGAACTTGAAGTCACTGACCAGACACGCTCAGTCACAGTGAGGAAACTGATATGAAACAAATACCCAAACTTGATGTGATCTATTCTTCTCTCTTTTTACCCAATCTGTACAACATGCACGCAACCTATTAACGTTTTTAAAATTAATATGCAATAGAGAAAATTGGCAGCAAGGACATGATTAACTTTCCCCCATCCCCCGTGTGCTATTTTTACACACTTCCACGGTGTTAACTCTAGCTCTATACTCATTCTTACAGCAACCCTGCAAGATAGGTGTTATTTTATAGATGTGAACTCTAAGGCAGAAAGAGGTTAAGAAGTAAACACGGCCATTAGGGCTGTCCCTAAAGCCATAGCAAATTTGGGGGATTAGAAGACTCATGACTGTTGTGGATCTCTCCCCCAGACCCTATCTGCTGGCTCAGTTGCATTCATCTCCAGAAGAAATGCACAACAAAGAGATCTGTGGGCCAGTCAAGCTGGGTGATCTACGTAGTATGAGAAATGGATGAACGGATGCCTGGGAAGACCATAGTCAGGTTCCTATCCAATCCTCAGAATGGCAATTGCTATGGTTAAATATAACCTTAATATTGCAGCTGATAAAGAGGGTTAAAAAAAAATCTTTGTACCAAATCCACATTCCAAGTCAGCACAAAGAAAAGTGAGTATCTTCACTTAAAAAAATATACAGTACAAGTTTCTACCCTAAATGCACATTAACAGTATATTGACTTTTATCAGAGGTCATGATTCATTAATTATTGAGTTTTAAATCTAGAAAAGAATTTCCAGCTGGTTTTCCCTTTTTATGTCATTTTACAAAGAGTAAACCTGAGCCCTCCTAGGTCATGCCCAAGTTCATACAGGCAGTTTTTCACTCCAAGTATTCCAGTATCAGGCTTCCACATTCACAGTATGAGGACAACTATAAAATACTCTAAAATTTTGGAGAAAGGAGGGAAAATGTTAGAATTCTACCTACAGAAGTGTTCTAACCTTGGAGGCATCAGCCTCTCACAATTGGCAAAGAGACTTAGTAAAGAAGGAATAGAAATCAAGGTGATGAGACTTTTCCCTTGGGCTCAGTGTATATCCATAGAGAACTGTAAACTAATCAGTTGTGTTGTAACCTAAGTGACTGAAGAGAAGCTGTATTTACCAAAGAATAATGGCTTTTCTGGAATCTACAAGGGAAACAAAGGGCCAGGACCTTTCAGGATGTTCACATTCCCTCTGATGAGGGGCAGAGGGAATCTAGGTGATCTTCCCTAGATTCACACAGAATGGTCCCTAAAGTAGAAACCAGCCCCTCTACAACATCACAGCTTAGTTTTTCCTTCTGTCTGATCCTCCTTTCATGCCTTCTCTTCTGGGGTTGATCCTGAGTCCTCGTCCATAAACTTCCTGTGCACTAATCTTTGCTTCCGAGTCTACTTTTCATGCAACCTGATACTAAAAGACTTGCTGCCTGACGTGGTCCAAGAAAGCACGGCCATTGTTAAAATTCCACCCAAGGTGTACTGGGAAAGAGCATGCAATGTTGTCCAAGTATGGAGGAAATAATAACTATAAGAACATTGGCATTTGGTTGGGTATTGCTAAATGGGCTTGACACTTTGGAGAGAGATCATGTAACTCTGAGAGTGATTAACCTGCTGCTCAAAGCTAAGTGTGAAAGCCAGAAGACCTTCCAGGGAGCATATAAACAGGCCCTCATATCCTGCCCTGGGAAGGCAGAGAAAACGGACGGCCATTCCCAGGACTTAAATATAACAGTAGCAGAAGGCCAAGTGGAAACTTCCAAAGAAGATTAAATTCTCCGCAAGGTTAGGGCCCAGGCTGGAAAGGAGTAGGCCCAGAGGCCCACACCCGGAATGGGGGCACTCACATTGACAGACCTGAAAAATTCCTAAATTCCCTTCTACCTTGTGAGCCTGCCAAAATGTCCCACTCCTCCCTAGTAGAGGCCAGTTCTCCTTCCTAGTGAGATAATCAGAGGCCTCCTCTCTGTGGGAAAACACATACCTTTCTCAGAATACTCCTCAACTTCCCCTGCTGGCCACTAGGCAATAATTAGGCTTAAGTCACAACATAGGTTATTCCAAGGACTTCTTAGGGCTGATAATATTGGAAAATGACCACAAAGAAATTGTGGGACAGCCCTGATTGGTGTGGCTTTGTTGGTTGGGCATCATCTGGCAGTCGTGCAAAGCAAAAAATCGCCGGTTCAATTCCTGGTCAGGACATGTGCCTGGGTTGTATGTTTGCTCCCTCACCAGGGCACGGACAAGAGGCAGCAATCAACATTTCTCTCTCACATTAATGTTTCTCTCCCTATCTTTCTCCCTCCCTTCCCCCTCTCTAAATAAATAAAATCAAAAGAAGGAGGGGAAGGGAGAGAAGGGGAAGGAGGGGGAGGAAGAGGAGGACCTTACCAAGAGGTACCAGCAGGAGCCAGGAAAATATGCATGGGACTAAATTCCGAAGGTTCTGGATAAAGAAGGGAGGTGAAACACAAAGTTAAATACGGGACAATTTATTATTTTGGGGGTTCTACTGATACAAGATTTAACATACACGAGAATCCCAGGCAATGGTGTGAACACACGTAGGATGTCATTGAGAAGTGTGGCAAAAACAATGGCTCACAGTACACTAAGTTGGGTAGAAATGCTAGAACTACTGTAGTAGAAGGGGATTAAATAGCTTAAAGGAATGAATGTGCTAAAGTGGAAATATTTACATAAAGGTGGAAAACCCAGCAGATAAATATATTTTATAGGAAAGTTCAGAACCACTTCGCAAATCAATAAGGAATTTGCTGGTAAGGGAGGTCAGAAATTCACTCAGAAATCCAGCAGTGGCTCTCCCTCTAGTCCAGGCTGCAGATAGAAGATGCCATTTCAGACCTGCGCTGATTGACAGCAGCAGAGGTGACAGAATTCTGTAACACAGAGGTCACACGGTGGCATTTAAACATCAGAAGCCGGGTGGATGCTGCAAAGTGTCAAGGAGGCCTGACCCACCGAGGTGATAGAGATGGTAAATAGAACATGGTCTCCGGGGCAAAATGAATGGGCAACCATCAAAGCAAGTCCTCTATCTGAATGACCAAAATAAGTCAAGAAGAGATGACCAAAAGTTTGAGAGCAATTGCCCCAGTGAAAACTTGCCCAATTTCTGGGCTTGAACCATGACAAAAACCAAATACTGCACACTGCCTAAAACAAAGCAGAAGAATGTATGAAGTGCAAGGATTTTGACCTGCAAGCTGGGAAACTCATGGTTACTGGAGCAATGAGTTCTGAGTTGCTCAAAGACTAATAAAGAGTTTTATGGGGAAAAGGCAGAAGTTACTTGGCTTTCAGTTGATTGGTTGCCTAGTGGTCTCCTTCCTTATTTGGATCAGGGCAGCTGAGTCAAGGAACAAGACAGTCCTGAGATGGCGTGAGCAGACTTGACATTTGGAAATTGGCTGGAGTCCTTTGCTGGTTTCTGAGAAGAGCTATAAACAAACTCCTGTGACTTAGGTAAAGTTGAGCTTTATTTTTCTTTAGTACACCTGCAAGGGCCAACTCCATTTTGTCCCCAACAAGTGACTCCATCTTAGTTTTGGTTCTTCAACCAGTTTTTGGACCTGGAATGCACTGATCAAAGGAGAAGCCATGCTCGAAGGAGCAAGGAGTCTGCCGCACCATAACACTTTCCCTCCCCACTCCTTACCACTGCACCAGTAGGGCTCCGCTATAATAACCATGGATTACAGCTGAAAGGGCTGTAAGATGCAGACTGCACTCGGAGGAAGGATTCCTAGGAAAACCCAGCTTCAACAGAGGAGACTAAACAGGACACTAGAGGAATTTAAAAACTCCAGCACCTACAGTTACAGCAAACATGAAACACAGCCCACCTGCTAGCCAGATTAAAATAAAACCTCATTAACATAAAGCCTGAGCGTTGACTTCAGTTTCTATACATTCTGCAGGCTTTCAACAAAAAATTACAAGGCAGTGTAAAAGACAAGAGGAAATTCAGTGTGAAGGACAAAGCAAGTAATAGAACCAGACTCAGTCATGACACAGACTTTGGAATTAGGAGTCAGATTCCTAATACCAATCCAAATTCCAATCAATGTGGAATTGGAATCAAACAGAAAATTTGAACTAACTATGATTAACATGCTAAAGGCTCCAGTGGACAAAGAAGATAAGGTATAAGAGAAGATGGGTAATATAAGTAGAGGGATTAAAACTTAAAAAGAAATCAAAAGCAAATGTTAGAATTTTAAAACAGTGTAATAGGAATGAAGAATGCCTTGAAAAAATATGAAAAGAAGTTCTTTAGGAAAAAGAAAGTGATATCGGTCAGAAATCTACAAGTAGAAAGGAAGAGCATTGGAGAAGGAATAAATGAAGGTGAAATAAAATCTTCCATTTTTCTTATTCTTAATTGATCTAACAGATAACAGTTTATTGCTAAAGTAATAATAGAACAATATATTGAGTGATTATAGGAAATGGATAAGGGAAATGAATAACAGCAATGTCTTAAGGGATAAATGAGAGACAAGAATTAGGATATTCCAAGTTACCTGTACAATGCATGAAGCTGCATGGCATTATTTAAAGGTGGACTTAGATAAATTAAAATGTAAGACAATCACTAATTTTTATCACTAATTGATAGCGTATCAATTATAAAGTATAATTGATACGCTATGAGAAGAGCTAGGATGGAATCATATAAGATGCTCAATTAAAACCAAGGAGAGGCAGGAAAAAAGTAAAAGGGGAAATAAAGAACAAATACAATAAATAGAAAACAGTTGCAAAATTAACCCAGGGAAACAAGCAAAAAACACAAATAACTCACTATAAAAATGGGTAAAGGATTTGAATAGACTTTCTCCAAAGAAGACACACAGATGGCCAACACATACAAAAAGATAGTTAATAGCACAAATCATTAGGGAAATAAAAATCAGGACCACAGGGAGAAACCACGTTCCCACTCACTGGGATGACTGTTATAAAGACAGACCGTAAGTGTTGGCAAGGATGTGGGGAAAGTGGAACAGGAGTACATTGCTGTCAAGAATATAAAGTGGTATCACCACAATAAAAAGCAGTATGACAAGTCCTCAAAAAATTAAATACAAAATTCCTATGTGATTCAGCAATTCCACCATTGAGTCTGTGGCCACAAGGACTGAAACAGGAACTTGAACAGACATTTGCATGTCTATGTTCGTAACAGCATTGTTCACAATAGCCGAAAGGTGGAAGCAACTTAAAACGTCCTCGACAGACGGACAGATAAAGAGGGTGTGATATGTGCATACCATGGAACGTCATTTAAACTTAACGAGGGCACGTACAGCACAGAGGAGCCTTGAAGACGCTGTGCTGAGTGAAACGAGATGCTGCGAGTTCTGGAGACGGGTGGTGGGGATGGCCACACGGCAGCATAAACGTACTTAAAGCACTGAACTGTGTACTGAAAATGGCTAAAATGGTAAATTCTACGTCATATATATGTACCACAGTAAAGAAAATGGAGAGGAAGGTAAAACTGGTTGCCTTCCTTAAGACCTAAAAGATGGATGGTGGTAGTCCCATCATACCTCCACTTAACTGACCAGTTTGGCCTCTGTAAGATCCAGACGGATCCTGGAGGATGGCGATGGACTGTCGAAACCTAGACAAGCGGTGCTCCCAACGGTAGCTGCTGTGCCAGGCATGTTCTCTCTGCTAAAGCAGATTCGTATGGACTCACATGTGAACATGGCGAATGATCCTGCAAATCCGCTCTTTTTCTGTCCCTAGTCCAAAAGAGAATTTGAAGCATTTCTTTGGACTATACAACAGTATCCACTTATAGCCTTGCCTCAGAGCTATGTTAACTCCGTTGTCCTCTGTCTTGACAGAGTCCGAAGAGACGTGGACCCACTGGGCATCCCACAGAATATCACACTGGTCCAGTAAAATGATGACATACTGGATGGACCAAATGAACAAGGAGTTGCTAGGAAGTTGGAGGCCTTGCTCTCTTGCAAGAGATAAACCTTAAAAGATTCAGATGTAATTTTTTTAGAGTCCAGTGAACTTGGGTATGCCGGAACAGCCCATCTGAAGTAAAGGAGAAATTACTGCATCTTGCAGCTCCCATCATGAGTGAGGCAGCACACTGTCTACACACAGGCCTCATCCAGTCCTGGAGCAACATCTCCCAGAAGTACCCCTCCAACTCACAGAGCAGGTGACACAGAAGGACACCATTTTTCAGGGGGGCCTGCAGCAGGGAAGGACTCTGCAATGGGTCTAGGCTGCAAGGCAAACAGCTGGCTCCTTGTACACAGTCCAGCAGACCCTGTAGTATTAAGGGTATCAGTGGTAGAAAAAGATGACATGTGGATTTTTATGCAAGCCCCAGTAGGAGAATCACAGTACAGACCCATAGGGTTCAAAACCATGCCAATTGCAATAGAGGATTAACCATCTTTCAAAAAAACAGCTCTTAGAGTATTACTAGGCCCTGAGAGAGACCAATGCCTCATCATGGGCCATCAACTGACCATGACACCTGAAGTACCCCTCATGTGCTATGTTCTATCACACTCTCCAAGCCATAATGTGGGGGTGGGCTCAGATGGAAGAGGTGCACCTAGGATGTGGAACACCAGTAAGACCAGAGGCACAAGCAAGCTTCAAGTGCACACATAGCGTGCAGGTAGCTCATATCACCCACCGCTGTTGCACAGCACCGCTCTCTCTCTCAGCTCTGGCGGTGGGCTCGAGCCAGCTCATGAGAACTCATTGCTAAATCTTCAGGATGTTGACATCATGTTACTAGTTTGAAACTGACCACAATGGAAGTATTTACACCATGAAAATTAGCTAATGCTACAAATTGGACATTTTTCTCCTTTTCAGAAAACTGGTTGTTAATTATACACCTGTACGTTACCACTCAGCTCCTACTGCATGGGGAGATCCTTGATAAGCAGTTGATGTAAGAGGGAAACCCTTTTGTGAACTTGATTCACAATTGGCTCAACGTAGTTTGCTGGTGTAATCAAGGAAGGGGTGATGGCTGCTAGCTACCCCACTTGGCCTGGACTTGAAAGACAGTGGTAAGAGGAGCTCCTCCCTCCTGGTCAGCCACTTTGTGTAGAGAGAGACGTGCCCTGAAATTAGAAGATGCAGGGACTGGCGGGCAGTGCTGAATGGCTTGGTCATCGGGTCAGGGGTCTTGGAAGATTGGGGAACAATGAAGACTAGGGGAAAACCATGTGGGTGACTCTACGGAAGTTGGTATCAAGTGTGAAGATCTTTACTTCACATATCAATGACCATCAGAGAGCATCCATTGTAGAAGAGGCACTAAAAGACCACATGTTCGGTTGAAACAAGCCACCCTCTGCCATCCGCCACTCTGGGGCGTGCATGACAGTCACATGAATGGAGTTCCCTTAGTAGCTGGAATGGAGACTAGATATTGATGCAGAAGCATGGATCTCACTTAACAAGGTGATCTAGCCCTGCCATCACTGAATGTCCAAGCAGCTAGTAACAGAAATCCATGCCAAGTGCCCAACGTGACACAATTGCTTGGAGACATCAAGCAACCACTTGGTGGCAAATTGACTACATCGGATACCATCTACCCTGGAAGGGGTAGCCATTCATTATGACAAGCATGAATGCATTTTCTATGGATTTGCCTTTTCTGACTGCAGGGCTTCAGCCACTTCCATTATCCAAGAACAGAGAAAATGTTTCATCTTCTGGTGTGAAATTCCACATACAATTGTGTCAGACAAAGGGACTTAACATGAAAGGAAGTGCTGGAACAGGCACATGACCATACGACCCACTGTTCGTATCACAGGCTGCAGGAGAACTAGCCTGACAGAAGAACCAGCTCAGAGACAAGACCTGAGGAAGATGCATGCCCATCCTCCATCATACAGCACACATTCTAAATAAATGACCATCACATGGCGCTGTTTTCCCAGCAGGTAGAATACATACATCTGGGGATCAAGAGGTGGAAGCAGGAATACTTTCATTTTCCTTCACTTTTAATGATCCATTATGGGAATAGCTGCTTCCCCTTCCAGAAACTCTGGGTTCTCAATAGTTAAGAGTCAGCCTGCTTCTTAAAAGGGAATCAGTACCACCACCATGGCTGCCAATTGGGCCCTTTAAGCTCCTCATGTTAAGTGATGAGCATAAGAAAAGGAATCACCACCCTGGCAGAAGTAAATAACTCTGGTCCTGAGGAGGAGATAAAGCTATGGTTATACAATGGGGGAAAACAATGTGTTCACATAGATGATCCACTTAATACGCCCTTGTGCGGTTTTGACAGTAGATACACACAAGTCGCAACTCTATCCTGAGAGTAGTAGCATAGTGACTGGGGACTCAGACCCTTAAAAGCTGAGGGTCTGGGTTATTCTACAAGGTAAGTGACCAGGGCACCAGAGGCGCTGGCTGAGTGTGGGGGTAAAATAGACAGCTAGTTGAGGAGGGAGATGCTGAATGTCAAGTGACATACTGACATGCATCGGCTGTGTCTGTGGATGGTCCTCCTGAGTCACCTCCTCCCCACGGTGGCCTGTGTGTGGTGACTGACCATCATGAGGGTACAAGTTCTGTCTCATCCTTCACGATCTAGGCCAGGTTGAAAGGGCTATTGAGACTCACTTAGGCCTTTTGAGGGACTGTCACAGCCAACCTTTTCTCTCTGCCAGTTCTATTTTCTTCCCTTGCCTTCCACTGGCATTGAGCCCTGGAGCACGCCCTAGTCAACTTCCTGTAGGTTAACCTCCGTGTCAGGGTCTGCTTCCCAGGACACTCAATTTAGGAAGTAGGGTTGGTTTCTTTATTTTAGATATCAACCACCTCCAAAGAAATTCTCAGTGAATTGTCAGAAAGTTTGAACATTTACTGTATGCATGCATGCATACATTCAATCAACAAATATTTATTTAGCACTGACTGTATATCAAGAACTATTCTAGATCCTAAGACTACTGCAGTGAACAAAATAGGAAAGGTCCCTGACCATGTGGCAGCTATACTCTAGTGGAGGGTAACAAACAAGAACTACGAAACAAATAAGACAATTTCAAATATTGGTGAGTGCCACCAAGAAAATGATACCAGATAGTATGATAGAGAGTGACAAGAGGTGCTAAAGGTGCGAGGGGTGACCTGGATAAGCTGGTTAGGAAAGGCTTCTCTTAGAAGACAGCATTTGAGCCAAGATAAGAGGAAATCAGCCTTTCAAAAACTGGGGAAGAGTATTTCAGGCAGAGAAAGGAGCATGTGTGAGGAAGGAAGTGAGTACAAGTGTGAAAAGTACATAGAAGGAAGACCAGAGTGGATAGAGGTCATGAACAACAGGGAGTTGAGCCAAATTGAGGTCATTGACCCAGACAAGGGCCAGACTGTGTGGGGCCCATAGGTCATTCTAAGTAGTTTAGATTTATATTAATCTTGGTAAGACTCCATTGGAAGATTTTAAACAAGGGAGCAATATTATGTTTTTTACTTTTTAATAAATCGCTTCAATTGCTGTTGGAGACTCAATTATGGGGGAAAAAAGGCAAAAGTGGGAGCAGAGAGACTGGTATAGAAGCTATTGATATAGCCCAGGTGAGAAATGACAGTGACTAAACCTGGGATGGTGGCAATGAAGCAGGTGAGGTATAGTCAGCTTTGGGTCATATTTCAGAGACAGAGCCAATAGGACATGCTAATGGATAGTCTAGCAGAAGTTCAGGACAGCAGAGAGAAAGGAGAAGAATGTAGGATGTCTGGTCCACTGGGTATGTTTATGAAGATGGGAGGACTGTGGTGGCTGGTTTGGAGCGAATGAATGAAGAACTCTATTTTGGTCACACTAAGTTTGAGATGCTTATTAAGACACCCAAATGGAGATATCACACAGGCAGCTGAACAAGTATCTAGAACTTAGGGTTGGGATATATATTTAGGTGTCATCAGCATAGAGATGTTATTTAAAAACATGCAACTAGGTGAGATCACTTCACGCATATTAGGAAGAAGAGTGAGGACCAGGCCCTGGTGTCCTCCCAGTGTCTTTCCATTTGCCAGTAATAGAAACTAAGAAGAACCAACCATCAAAACCAGGTCTCTTGCCCTGGCAGATGTGGCTCAGTGGATTGAGTGCCAGCCTACAAAGCAAAGGCTCACTGGTTTGATTCCCAGTCAGGGCACATGCCTGGGTTGTGGGCAAGGTCCCCAGTAGGGAGGCGTGCAAGAAGCAACCACGTATTAACATTTCTCTCCCTCTCTTTCTCCCTCCCTTTCCCTCTCTAAAAATAAATAAATAAAATCTTAAAAAACGACAACAACAACAAACAGGTCTCCTAAGCCAAGAATAATTAGCATATCGAGAAGAAAATGTTAGCAACTTCTGGTCAAGGTGGAGGCCCAGGTAGACACATTTTGCACACATTTTGCCTCCTCATGCAACCAAGAGAGAATTACAATTATGTCTCAAAACAAATGACAACCAGAACTGTCAGAAAATTGAGCTGTATGGAAGTCCGGCAACCAACCAAGGATTTAAAGAAGCCACATCCACCCACATGGGTAGGAGGACTGGAGTTGTGGAGACAGGTGGATAGGCATGGAGATGCGGTGTGGCACAGAGAGGCAGTGGTGGTGGAACAGATGGTCCCACACTCAATGTGTGGTGAATAAAAGTCTGAAGGAATTCCTTGGGAGCAAGTGATCCCAGCCCCAGTCCAGACAGTACAGCCCAGGGTTCCAGTCCAGGAAGATAAATCCCCATAACTTCTGGCTGAAAAAACCAGTGGGTGTTGGGGTGGCAGAAGGAACTGCTGGATTTTCAGGAGAGTCCATTTAAAGGGCCCAAAAAGACTTAGAACAAATGTCAAACCCACCTGCTCTGGGATTCATCCCAGGGCAAGAGCTGGAAGGGTGCCAGTCACATATGGGAAATGGGTGAAGTAACTGCTGATGGGGCAAGTGCCGGGCAACCCTCCAGAAGCCAGGCACTGTCCCCTCTCTGAGCCCTCCCTACCCACAGAGCCACAAAGTGGTGAAGCGAGTTGCCCCACCCTGGTGATTACCTAAAGCCCCATCCCACACAATTTACAGATGCCTTTTCTAAGACAGGGAGTCAAGGCAGTTTTATCTAATACACAGAAACAAACACAGGGAGGCTGCCAAATTGGGTAGACAAAGAAATATGGCCCAAATGAAAGAACAGAACAAAACCTCAGAAAAGGAACTAAATGAAATGGAAATAATCAACCTATTCAATGCAGAGTTCAAAACACTGGTGGTCAAGATGCTCAAATAACTCACTGAGTATGGCAAAAACAAAAGGGAAGAAGTAAAGGCTACACTAAGCAAAACAAAGAAAAATCTACAGGGAACCAACAGTGGAGAAGATGAAGCTGAGAATCAAATCAATGGTTTAGAACACAAGAAAGGAAAAAACATTCAATCAGAACTGCAGGAAGAAAAAAGAAGTAAAAAAAACGAGGATAGGCTTAGGAACCTCTGGGACAACTTTAAATGTACCAACATCTGAATCATAGGGGGGCCAGAAAGAGAAGAAGAAGAACAAAAAATTGAAAACTTATTTGAAAAAATACTGAAAGAAAATTTCCCTAATTTGGTGAAGAAAATAGACATACAAGTACAGGAAGCATAGAGAGTCCCAAACAAGTTGTACCCAAAAAGGACCACACCAAAACACATCATAATTAAAATGCCAAAGGTTAAAGATAAGGAGAGAATCTTAAAAGCAGCAAGAGAAACACAGAGAGTTATCTACAAAGGAATTCCCAGAAGACTATCAGCTGATTTCTCAAAAGAAACTTTGCAGGCAAGAAGGGAATGTCCAGAAGTATTCAAAGTCATGAAAAGCAGAACCTATAATCTAGATTACTCTATCTAGCAAAGCTCTCATTTAGATGGAAGGGCAGATATAGTGCTTTCCAGACAAGGTAAGGCTAAAGGAGTTCATCATCACCAAGCCACTATTACATGAAATGTTAAAGGGACTTATTTAAGAAAAAGAAGAAGATCAAAACTAGGAACATTAAAATGGTAACAAACTCACAATTCTCAAAAACTGAATCCAAAAAACAAAACAAGCAAACGACCAGAACAGGAACAGAATCATAGGTATGGAGATCACATGGAGGGTTATCAACTGGGAGGTGAAAGGGAAAGCATGGGGGAAAAGGTGCAAGGATTAAGAAGCATAACTGGTAGGTACAAAATAGACAGGGGAAGGTTAAGAATAGTATAGGAAATGGAGAAGCCAAAGAACTTATATGTATGACCCATGGACATGCACTAAGTGGAGGGGGAAATGCAGGAGGGAAGAGGGATGCCAGGCGGAGGGAGGCAAAGGGGGAAAATTTGGGACAGCTGTAGTAGCATAACCAATAAAATATAAAATAAAATAAAATGGCAAAATTAAAACAAAAAGAAGGGACTGCTAAATGTTCCTAAGAAGCCCAGTGTCGTGGGCAGGATTCCGGCTCCCTGGTCTTCTCCCCCTAATGTTTCACCTGTATCTGTGAATTAGGTGACAAAAGATACCGGTGTTTGCAGACAGAATTAAGTTTATAGCCTTTAAAACACAGAGATTATCCTGGATTATGCTGGCAGGCCCAATGTGATCACATGGACCTTAAGAAACGGTTGAGGAAGGCAGAATCGTCAGCCAGACTGATGCAAAGGACGAAGAAGCAGGGGAGTTTCAAAGCATGAGAGGGACCTGACTCACCCTTACTAGCTCTGAAGGTGGAGGAAGGGGGCCACAAGTGAAGAAAAAATGGGCGTGCCCTCTAGACTCTGGGAACAACCATTAGCTGATAGCCGGCAGAAGAAACAATTGGCAACCACAAGAATCTGAATTCTGCAAACGACCTGAATGAGTGAGGGAGCAGATTCTTCCCTAGAACCCCCAGAAAGGTTTTTATTTTAGCCTGGTGAGTACCCTGTCGAACTTCTGTCTTATATAGAACTATAAGATAATACATTTTTCTGGCTTTGACTTGCTAAGTATATAGTAAAATCTGTTCCAAGCAGCAACAGAAAACTAACACAGGGGTAATATGGAAAGGACATCTGACCACTGGATTGGAATGATAAAGGCCTTGGTGACCTTTATATGAGCAGTCAAGGAAGAGTGGTAGGAACAGAAACTCAAGTGAATAGGAGGAGATAAAAAGACACACAGACAATTCTTTCAGTGGAAGCAGACACATGACACAGTGACAGGTAAAGCCGTGAGTTATGTAATACACTGTTCAGGTCGCAGAGGAAGGGTTCATGTTGGTGAAAAATAATATTGGGTTCCCCCAGCAGGCAGAGATGTGTATTAGTGAGAAACACAATCAGGCTACCTCTGGACAGCCATGCTGTCCTCTGCTAACTTTGAGGTGTCTGGGGTGAGAAGACAAATGGATGCCCCTGGCCTGTGGCACACACACCTTTTCTCCCCTCCCCGTGTGCACATGCCAGCCTGAAATCTGTTGTTTTACGTATTCCATCTAGGCATTTAGTGGTGTAGGGAGAGGGCTACAGCTGGACCCTATGGCTCAATCATGGCCAGGAGCAGAAGTCTTAGAGTATGTCACTAGAGTAAGTCTATGCTGTAGACTCTCGGTATGCCCCGATAACTGGTAGGGGAAGTCTTCACTCATTTTTCTTTTTATTTCAAAATTTTCTTGGCTATTTGGGTCCATTCCTCTTTCATGTGAATGGTATAACTAACTAAATTCCCTTAAAAAGTCCTGTTAGGATTTGGATAGGAATTGAATTACATTTATATACTAATATGAAGCAGAACTGATATCCTTGCATTTGCATGTGCCTTGCCCTTGGATGAGAAAAGTTAATGTTGTAACAGCACTCCTCAGATGCTAGATGCTGCTGATGGCCTGGGAGGTAGGACACACGACACGACCGGACGGTGCCTTTGCAGACCCAAGGAGGGGGCAGGCTGGCCAGTTCCAGGCCCATGAGCTGGCAGGGGGTGGGAACTCCACTGGATGAAAACGCTAAGATTGTATAGATTCAGGCGATAGAGTGATCTCTGAGATAGTGTGTTGAATGAGGAAACAAGGTGGGGTGAGGTCTGCCTGCTGTCTACCGTAACAAAGAGGAGACACACATGCGCAGATACACATCCTGTGGATGTGTACACAAGCGCATAAATCTGTAACCACTTAAGTTAAAAAATGCAAAGTTAATGAACTGTAAAAGCAGTTTTAGTTCTATTTTTTTAAGATTTTATTTATTCATTTTTAGGGAAGGAGAAAGAGAGAGAGTGAAACATCAATGTGTGGTTGCCTCTCTCATGCCCCCTGCTGGGGATCTGACCTGCAACCCAGGCATGCGCCCTGACTGGGAATCGAACTGGTGACTGTTTGGTTCATAGGCCAGTACTCAATCCACTGAGCCACACCAGCTGGGGCAGCGGTTTTAAATGACTTCCTGCATGGGAAGTAGTGAGCCAGCTGAGACAGAAGCTGGACTTCTCTGAACACACCTTATTTTTTAGATTTGATTTTATAGCCACATGTATTTTACACAATTATACATCAAATGTAAATTTTTAAAGAGCAATCCCCAAACGCTCAAAGTAAAAGAAAACAAGTGAACTGAACCCAACCAGAGTCAGGTTGGTGGCACAACTGCACAGACAGACCCAGTTTAAAGTGACTTTTGAAGCAGAGTATTTTGATAGCCCATCCCTGGTGGGACGTGCCCTAAGGGCATAAATAGAATTGCAAAACACGTCTTAGGCTGCACTCAGGAATCTCACATTTTAAAGACAGTGTGCAGACTGGTATTTCTGAGACCCTGCTGCTGAAGAGTGGCCTGAAAATACACAAGTAGTTCTACTGGAATTGTCAACAACCAACATTTTTCAGTGTGGCAGAAAGGAGATGATTGAGTTAAGTAAAAATGTTACAGTCTTCCATTTGAATTGCAATAATTAGTATAAACACAATACATATGTATTCTCATCAACAAATTCCATTTTCTACTCTGTTCACTGAAAAAGTCCAGAGACAATGGCTAACCCAGTAACGACAAGCGCCCAGATGGCTGTCCCAAAGTCCACTTCCCTTGGAAGGCAGCAGGCCCGGGGAATTTAAGCCTGGATAGGTCTGAGGGCGGAAAACGCACCACCTGCCCTGAGCACCCGAGCTTTCTGCTCTCTGGGGTGACTCCAGGGCTGTGTCCAATGGCCTCACGAGCCAACCCAAAGAGGCTCCCACACACCACTGAAACATTAAAAATAATTACTAAAATAGGTTGAAACACATTCAATCTCTTTATGCCCACTAGTTCTCAACAAAACAAAACTCAGTGGTCACCTTCACAGAATTCAAGGAGAGCAGCTCATCCGAAATAGTCATTTAATTATATCAAGAAACCGTTAATTTTTAAGATGTGATCATGCTATTTCTTTTTTAAAGAAATACATACAGAATTCTTACAGATTAAAAAAAAAACAATTCTTCCCTAAATAAATGTAATGCAACTTCATTTTTATTCCAACGGCTTTCTTTTTGAGGGGTGGAGGGAATTTGATAAAATTATTTTAAAATCCATATGGAAATATAAATGCCTAAATAGCAAAGAAAGCTATGAACAAGATAAATAACGAGAGCCTTGCCTTCAACTGAAAGGCACTGTAATAAAAATAACTGTAATACAACCAACACGGTATTGGCATAAGAGAAGACAAATCAGTGGAACAGAAGAGTGGATCCAAAAATAGATCTCAGTATATATCATAATTTAATATGTGACAAAGGTAGTATTTCAATTCTGTGGGAAAGAATGGTTTACTTAATAAATAGTGCTGGCATAACTGGTTATTCATCTAGAACAAAATGAACTTGCATCCCAATTTCACAGCAAATCCAAAAATAAATTCCAACCACATTAAAAACTTAAATGTAAACAATAAATCTTGGAAAAACATTCAGGTGACTACATGCAAATTGAGGGGTCAGAGAACACCTTTTTCTTTTTCATTCTTTTTTTTTTTAACTAACATCAGGAACCTGGAAAGTATCAAAAATAGTCACATTTGATTACATAAAAATGTAAAACTTTTACATGGCAAAAGATACCATAAAGAAAGTCAAAAGTCAAAATATGCATTTAGACAAATAAATGAAATGCAGATAACAGATGAAAGGTTACTATTTCTTATATACCACAAAATTTTACCAAATGATAAGAAAAAGATAAATCCTTCCAGTTTTAAAAAGGGATAAAGGTATAACGAGGCAGTTCCAAATCCAAATGGCTGATGCACGCCTTGAAAGATACCCAAACACACCAGCAGCCAGGGAACTGCACATTCAAGTAGTCATGAGACATTCCTCTGTGCCAATCAGACTGGCAAAAATTAAAACGAGGGATATTATCTAGTGTAATCTCATGCACTGCTTGTGAAAATGTGTTGTCGTTGCCTTTTGAGGAAAAAAAAAGTCTAGCAGTATCTGTTAAAATAAAGAGTCCATATATGCTTTGACCCAGTGATTGCACTGCTGGGAACGTGTCCAGTAGACATAAAAGAACCAGTACAGAGGGTTCAATGGAAATTAGTTTATTGCAGAATCATTGTAATAAAACCTACAACAAAGTGAATATGCCTCGATAAGGAAATGGTTGAACAAGTTGTGTATCTGCGTCACCAAGTGCCATGTATGCAGCTGCTAAGAAGAAGGAATTGGAACCACCGCCCGTGGATGAGAAGGCTCTCTACAGGATGCTGAGTGAGAAAGGGAAGACGCTGAGAATGTTCTGTTACGGTTCCCAGTGACAAACTACTATATGTGTGTATGAGTGTGTGCATGCATAAATGCATACATTTGTATGCAAATCTGTTTGTTTATGATTCTGTGAGCTTGGGGGAAAACAGCACAAAATGCCCTGCGTGGGTCTGTTAACAAGTGCTATGCCAGAGTGGGGGTAAGGGTTTGAGATCTGGGTAGGTGCTGGAAGAAGAAAATCTGATAGACATTTTAAAAATGTATTTAGCATAATAGTAGCTAAATGATGTCCTAGAATAATGATATTCTATTTGTGTGTGTATAATATACAATTATCACACATATTACATATTATGTACATACATTAATGTATGTATGCATTATATATATACACATATTTAGAGTATGCATGTATCTGTATGCCATATACTAGGGGAAAAGCTAGAGTTGAATCTGCATCTACATTATTTGCAGAGATGTCCATGATATGTTGTTAAATTTTTAAAAGCTAGTAATGTGTATGGTAGGATTCTATTTTATCCAAACAAAGCACCAACAAAAGCCCTCTATTTCCGCGGGCTGCATAATGCTTGTAATACTGAATGGGCCGTGAAAAATATATGAAGGGGTAAATGCCAGGTCGTTAACGTTTGTTACCTCAGAGGGGATTCAGATGGGGATAAAATGGTGATTAACTTCTTCTTTACACATCATAGCACTGTTTTACTTGTTACAATAAGGCTGTATTGCTTTGTGATTTGAGAAATATCAAGCAGAAAAAACAAGTAGAAATATATATTGGGTCTTCCACCTAGAGAACACGATATCCTTCATAGTATACTGAGGTCTTTTCTTTCTCCTTTAATAAAGTTTCCTTATGTTTCTAGCCTGGTAAGAATGTTCTTGCTACAGTTGTTTTCTCAATCAGGAATGAGCGTTTAAAGTTGATCAAAACCTTTTTTTGGCATCTATTGAGATGCTCCTCTAGTTTTTCTCCTTTAACCAATTAATCATTTTACTCTTCCACACCTATCTTGCCCCACGTAGTAATTGTATCCAGTCTCATGGCCTTCAACATCAAACATATGCCAATAACCAGCAAACGTATTCTCCAGCCCACACCTCTCCTCCGAACTCCACATTGGATAGCTGTACGCTTGACTGTCTATTGATACCTCAAACTCAAAACATCCAAAAAGGAGCTCATGACCACCTCCCCCTCTCCTAAACTTCAGTCTACCTGCGACTGTCCTCATCTCAGGTAGGGACAGTGACCTAACCCATCTAACCATTTGCTCAGGCCAGAAAACGTGAGTCACCTGTGACTTCTCTCTCTCACACTGTATGCCCGAGGTGTCAGGAAATCCTGTTAGTTCTACCTTCGAAACCGATTCGGAACTGATTGTTTTCATCACTTCCATGGCTGCTATCCTTGCTAACCCGAACTACTGGTCCTCTGTTGTCTGTTCTTGCCCTTCTACAGCCCTTTTGCAACATGACAGCCAGAGTCAAGCCCTTGAAAATGTACGTGAGATCAAGTCACTCCTTTGCTCAAAACCCTGCACTCCTCTCTCTCCTCAACACAGACTCCCAATCCCCCGATACTGTCCCCATTTTGGCTACATTAAAACCCAAGGTCCGTGCAAGGGCTACACAGTCCGGCCCCCTCTGACCTCTTGCCCGCATCTCCTTCTGCCCTCCTCCCAGCTGGCTCCTCCACAGGCCTTCTGGCGTCCTTGGAGCCCATGGAATGTGCTAGACACAGCACTCCCGTCCTAGTGCCTTGGCACTTAACTCTTCCCCCTGCTTTGAGTGTCCTTTCAGAGAGCTGCTTCGTAACTCTCTCCTCCTTCTCAATGAGGCCTGCCCTGGTCACATCATTGAATAAACAGCCCCTCTTTCCCCCACACCCACACACCTCCCTTGCCCCCCTTTACTCAGAGCAGCCACCCTTTTCTGATATACGAAACGTTTACCGAGTATCTTTCATTGTCTCATTCCACTAGAACATAAGCTCCAAGAGGGCCAGAGTCTTGTTTTGTTCACTGATCCGACAACCCAAATGCCTAGACCAGTGGCTGGCACCCAATAGATGCTCAGTGAATATTCGTTGAACAAAAGAACGAATTAGTGAATGGCTTTAGCTCTGAGCATGCGCTCCCCTCAAACGTCTTCCCCATGCTGGTTCCCCTCGTGCATGTGTTCTGAGCTGTGATGTTCTACAGGATATTTTTTTTTCATTGAACTATGACTCCTTTTGCTTTTTTCTCTTTTAGGAGTAATTCCAAATTTCTGGTTTGTTAATGAAGGTTTTATTGTTTTCCCCACACGGTTACAGATCTATTCTTTTTTTAGATTGTTGTTCTCTTACAAATGTCTCAATTTCCCCCCTTGCTCTTCCCTCCCCGCAGGGCTCCACAATCAATCCCCACTCCGTTGTCCGTGTGCGTGGATCCCAGTCGCTCATTGGTTGATTTCACAGGATTTGGTGAGGAGGAAAAGGCAGATATGTGTGCTCACTCTCCCCGCACTTGACCTCAGAGAGCTGAGAGTTTGCAAGTGTGAGTCAGACTCTGAATCTGAGCGAATCTAATGAACATGAATTTCTGGTCCTTGGGCCCTGGCGACCCCACCAGTACAGTGTAGCCTTGTGAGGCCCAGCTTGTATTGAGGGGCTTGGCCACCAGCTGGCCCTCCTTTAATATCTCTAGCGCCAGGCGGTTCAATGTAACACTGCTCACATAACCGAGATATTATAAAGCGTTTTTTGAAAAATTCACAGAGGAAATGAGTTGCATGAATGCTAGATAATAAAAATGAGACTCTAATGCTTGACACCACATTTCCTTTCTACTAATAGACCCAATCTTAAAATTAAAGATATCCACCCACATCCTTAGGGAACTCATTGAAAAATCTTATGCAGCTGAAAAAATTTCTAATCTCCTTTTACCATGGCTCTACCAGTCAATTAAGGACTTTTCAAAATGTAAAATAAGCCTTTTCTATGCCTGTTTTCAAAGTCACTAAAGACCAGATTGTGACCATTGACTCAGATGCTGAATATGCCTGCCCTAGGAAATCTGGGGAGTTTGGGAGCATGGTAAACTATTTTTATCTAACTTTCTGTGAGCATAGCATTCCTAAACCACAGAAAAACATGATTTTTAACCCCTCCTTTAAAAAAGTTATATTTTCAATGTCTTTGGTTTTTCACGTTTGTGACAGTTTGTGACTATGTTGGATTTGGGGGGAAAAGTGTCTACCACAAGTCCTTTTGTCCAAGGCCCAATGTGCACTAATACAAATCACAAAATCATGAAACTGTGGCCAACGTTACTACTTTCAATAAAGGAACTTGCACTTTGTCTCCTAATGTCAGCCAATGCTGAGAAGAGGCCTTGAGCTTATCAGCTGGGTCCTGTGCCATCTCCCCTATCTGTCAACACCTCGTCTGCCAACGGGATGAACCAGTTTTTCCAGGTCTTTCTGTTCAACCAAGGGACTCCAGTCCTTGGCCTTCTGCTAACAGTCTTATCCATTCCCCTTACCGTCCCCAAAGTACTCTAAGTAAGAATTCCAGTTTGTGACCCACTGACACAAATGCCTTCTGCTATCTAGGGAAAACCTATGGGAATGGAGGTCCTCATCTTATTTTGAAGTTTACTTCATTGTTCTAGCACCCTGACAGCAAGTAAGTTCTTCTTCATGTTCATCCACAACTTTTACACTTTGCTGTAAACTCATTTTCTCTTAATCAAAATTATCGGACATGGAAAATCATTGCTCATTATCCTCTATATTATTCTTGGAGATAATGCACAAGTTCTCTCTTTGGTCTGTTCTATTTTAATTTTTACTCATGAAAAAATGGAAGCTCACTTTTCATTTCTCATCATTTTTGGATGCTGTTCAGCAATTCTATGTGATTACTGAAATGTGGTGGCAAAACTGGGACCCCATTTACCAAATCTTTGTAGAGATGGTAGTTTTTTAAAGATCAGAACAATAGGAGAAATTAAACAGGAAACGACAGCTTTAATTGTCTAAGATTTTTGAATCTCTATACAGTGAAAAGTATTGAATCTGGCTGGCACAGTATTTGTATCACATATAGCCATTGAAAATTCCTATCTATACTATTTAAATAATTCACTCACATGTATAAATATTTTTATATATAAGATCCAATTTTTAATGAATACTTTTGTATTCATTTTAAAATTTTTAATTAAAACAGTATTTTTGGGTAACATCACACACCAGTAGATAGATGAATGGATAATACCTTCATTAGCCAGTACACCCTTTTCCTCAAAATTTAGTCGACACATCATGTCTTGGTAGCGCGCAACCAACTCCTAAAAAAGTGAGCTCTTTTTCAAACTCTCTGATTCTATATTCCATAACATATTGTACTGCTCTTGTTATAGAGGTCACTACACTATTCAGCAATTTCTTACGTGACTGTCCTTCCTACTAGAAATGACCATCTGATAAGGTATCAGAGCAGGGACCCTGTCTTGGCTTTATTATCTTCTTATTTTCTAATGTGGTATGTGGTACATGCAGTAGGTGCTTCTTAATTGCTGATAGAATGAATTAATTCATATTAAAACAATGCAAACAGTAATTATAGAGTTATAGAAAAGATCTCCCTCCTCAAGTTCTAAACCAAAGATGTGCAACATAATGCAATAATATTTTGTTGAAGAAGACCTTAATATATTGATGGCATGTGTACTTTTTGCACAGGAATTAAAAAAAACATAATAGTATTAAAAAGATAGGAATTCTTCTGAAATTAATTTATAAACTCAAGGTCATGCCAGTCAGAATGCAAGGTTTTAAAAAAATTTTAATAACATTATTCTGAAATTTATCTAGAAAAACAAACATGAGAGAAAAGCCAGGAAAAAAAATTCCACAGATAAAAAGTAATAATGAAGGAAAATAGTCCTATTTAATATTTAATATTTTTGTTAAATTATAGTAGTTAACATTCTCCGAACTAATATGAAAACAGAAAAAATTCTATTAAATAAATAGAATGGTAAATTCAGAAATGACCAGAAGTATATGGAAACATTCTTATACGATAAAGTTAGCCTCTCAAAAGGAGTGGTAAAACAATGTCCTGTCTCATGAAGTATCTTGTAAAAAATGGAAAGCCATTGGACAGAGGTCTGTACATCACTTTTCTCACCAAAGGAAATACAGTGGCTTAA
Organism: Phyllostomus discolor; assembly: GCF_004126475.2. NCBI lineage: Eukaryota > Metazoa > Chordata > Mammalia > Chiroptera > Phyllostomidae > Phyllostomus > Phyllostomus discolor. The sequence continues at coordinate 14,031,671 of NC_040903.2, forward strand.
AATTCCAAAGAAATGTCATAACAACAACAAAAGCCCTAGAAGAAAACATGGGTAATTTTTTAAAAAATAAGGAAGTTCATATGACTCATGACATGAGATTTAGAAACCACCGATGACAATACGATTTTTTTAATCCTGAAATATTCATGCAGTAAAAACCCCTCAAAAAAGTAGATAAACAAAAACCCTCCATAGACAAAATGAAAAGACAAACAAGAATCAGAAAGAAAAATGTTGGTTATACATGATACAGGAAGGCCTAACCTCTTTAATATGCAAAAAGTTCCTACTAACCTGTCTGGAAAAGATGAATGGCCCAGTACAGAGATGTACAAAGGACAGGAACACCACCAAATTCATAAAAAAGCAATACATTCACAGGGGATGGAAAAGGATATGAACACAAAATTCATAGGACAGCCAATAAATATATAAAAAGATAATAAGAGTATCAATCAAAATAAACTGATGAAATTACATTTTTTACCTATCATATTAACAAATACATTTAAAAAAAATTGGACACATACAGTGTTTACCACAGAGAGGGAAAATATAACTCTCAAAACAATTAGCAAAGGGTGAAAAGAAATAAAAGTTGGGGGAGGGCAATTTGGCAATATGAATAAAAATATAAATTAGAACCAACATGCGAAAATATGTTTAAGCATTTTGTTGTTGTTTCATTGTTTGAAATGATAAAAACTATACACAATCTGAATGTCTATCAGCAGAGAAGTGATTAACTCAGTTATGACGTAACTGCTGTGCAGTGGATTTCTGTACAGCTCAGATGGAAGGGTATGGAAGGTGTCTGTTATACCATTAATTGAAAAAAATAGGCAAGTTCAGAACAGTGGTATGATATGATCCCCTCTATTTTTTAAAGTGTATACATGTGTACTTTGCCTGTCAGTCAGCTGCTGCTTAACGACGGGGATACGTTCCGAACCCCGAGCAGGGGTCCGTGCATACCTGGCCTGTCCTCAAGCAGGGCCTTCCGTTCAGTCCCCCAGTCCACCCACAGCTTGAACTTTGGGACCCATGGGCAGAACAGGTGCTCTGGGCCTTCCCTGGCTTCATTAGCCACCCAGGAGGACCTCTGCCTGGTCTCACATCTTCATCAGCAAGTCTCGAATCTGTCCCCTGAATCCGTCTTCCTCTGTCATTTCCTCCGTATCCTCAGTCTCTTTCCTTTTCCATTAACCCTGCTGCTCCAGCCCTGCCTTCTACTTCACCCAGGGCAGGGTTCTGTTGAGGCTTTCTCTGCAGAGATATTCCGCCCCCCCCCCCCACAATTTTTCCTACCAGCAAGTCTCAGGATAGCTGACTGTTAGATTGTGAGGAGGTTGCCCAACCGGTTGACCTCACGTGGAGGTCAGCCTGGCCATGGTAGAGTTGCCATATCCCAGCCCTGGGAAGATCCCAGAGCAAGTTGTCAAATGCTCACTAGCACACTACTGTCCACCCCTTTGTGATTTTATTTTCTCTCCTCTTGCCTCCCCTCCCCTCTGTCCGAATTTAATTCAGAAGCCATCATTTGCACTTGCTGTGGAGTCACCGAACACTTGCATTTGAACATATAAAATGGTTGAGAGCGAGTGGCTTCCCCTCTTGAAGCCTTCGGCTCCCGTCTGGGAAGCGGTGATAACGACATCTTCCTCATAGATTGTGGTGGGACGAAACCAGGTTGTATGTGGCTGTGCTCAGCAAATACTCCATGTTGGCGGCTCATATCACTCTGGCATTCCCCACCCCACCCCAGCCTCCTGATACTTACTTACCCAGATACTTTTGAAAAGCTGACACTAATGATTGATTCATTGGCAAAGTTTAGGTTGAAAAATTGTTTTAAGGCTGGAAAAAGTTCATGACAATCAGTCCACACTCTTTTACACTTCTGGGACGAAGTGAGGAAGCCAGGTCTCTTTCCACAACGCCAGACTCTGGGCAGCTTGGGGGTACTCCGAATGGGAATTCTCGGTTTATTATCCATGCTGGCATTCTCTCACTGGGAAAAAAGTTATTTTTCCAGGAATAGTCACCTAGCATTTGCCTATATTTGACTTTGCCCCAATTTTGTGAGATCAGTTTCTCTATGTGTCGAGGTCATTGTGCATAGAGGTCGGATATGAAACAGCTGGACGAAACATGCTGACAGCCCTCATCTCCTCTGCTCCAGGGTCTGAAATACGCGCACCTAGTCCTGTGTGTCATCCTCCACAGGTCGTGGCTTTTGCCCAGGGGAATTCACACCCACTTCTTCCTAAAAGACTGATTTTGTTTGGACAAACAAATATTTTCTTATGCCAGTGGTAACTGTATTTGATGAGACTAATTGCACCTACTTAAAACATGCTTGTTTTAATGGCTAGCAAGAAGGTCAAGGAATGCATGCAGTAAAAAGAAAAGACAGGAAAAACTAGAAGTTATTTCTTTGCCTTTGAAAAATGCTAAGTTTCTTTTTCTGCTGCTCCATGGTCCCTCTGGACCATTTTATTACACAGATAGGTTTGCTGAAGTCTAATTTGCATGGAGTAGAACTTACCTATTTTAGTGTAGAGTTATATGAATTTTGGAAAATATGTACTGTGTAACCACCACAATCAATATATGGAACATTTCCATTCCTTCCCAAAATTCCCTGGGGCCCTTTGTAGTGACCCTCTTCCCCCAACCTCAGGCCCTGGCAATCGCTGGTCTATTTTTAATCCCTGTAGTAGTTTTGCCTTTTCTGGAAAGTCGGGGTAATGGAATCATGCCCTGTGTAGCCTTTTGAGTCTGGCTTCTTTTTCTCAGCTAATGCATTTGAGAAGCAACCCATGTTGCGTTTGTACCGGCTGTTTGTTCTTTGTTTCTGCTGAACAGTATTCCATTCTGAGCCCGCATCACAGTTTGTTTATCCATTCACCAGCTGAAGGGAATTTGGGTTGTTTCCAGGTTTTGGTGATCATGAATCAAGCCACTGTTACTATCTGCATACAGACTTTGATATGAACCCAGGTTTTCATTTCCACTGGGTACATCCTAGGGACCGTTTTCTCGGCCCAAACTCCTGTTACTACTCCAGATCTGTCTGTCTTAACCTCGGGAGCCCTCCTGCCTAGAGAGCTGAGCTCTGTTCTTATTTCAAGCCTAGATGTGTGAGTTCCAGAACCAGGGAGCAGTTTCAGTATTTAGGTCTCCATACAACTGACAAACCCTCAGAGATAGGGAAAGACATAATACTCAGAGAAATTGACGGGTGATAGGTTGAGGGAGGAGTGGTGAGAAAAAATAAGGCAGGTCTCCCATGGCAGGTGCTGTAATTGAGGGCTGCGTCTTAATCAGCAGCCCAGCTGCCTATAAAATCGCATTTTGCTTCTCTGCTTATCAGCTGGAATCGTGATTCACTGAATTATGATTTACTTAAACCCACTCGTGCCATTTGTGCCTATGGGCTAATGTATTGCAGCTGATATCTGGACTAGAGCGAGATGATTAGGAGGTCTCTGGTCATCAGAGAGTTCTATTAATAATTCTGTTCAAAGAACAGTAATAGCTTACACTGAGCGCTTGCCATGTACCAGATACCATTCGAAGGAATTTACACATGTCAACTCCTGTAATCCTCACAACCGCCTTAAAACCTAGCAATAATCCACCCGCCCTCACCCTTTACAGATTTTACAGAACAGGAGGCACAGACAGGTTAAGGATCATTAGCCAGTGGCAAAGCGGGAACAGAAACATGGGCCAGGCGGCCTGTGAGCCTGATCGCTTAGCCGCTGGCTATCCTGCCCCTGCACGCCTGCCATTGTGAGCCAGACACTTGGTGTCTCTTCTTGGATCTTCGTCCTTGCCCAGCAAGGCGACTTTTTGTTATCTCCATTTTACAGATGAGGGAATTGAGACTCAGACAAATTAAGTAACTAGGTCAAGTCCCCTGGCTGGTGGATCATGGAGTTGGGAATAGAATCCGAGTTAGCCCACGTGATCCCCACCGCCTCTCCACGCCTCTAATAAGATCACTCGGTTTGCCTTGGACTTGACCTAAAGTGAGAGGCTGTCAAAGGCATGAAATGAAGATGAATTGGTCTGGGTCTCTGTTAACCTGCTGTCCAGGCTCAGCACGTGCTCCCTGGGCGATCCTGCTGGGCGCTCACCCCCTGCAGCCGGCTGGCCCCAGAGAGGACCTCTGTGGGGGTCAGGAGACACTGTAAAAATATTCTGACTTTTACCAGTTCCTCCTCAAACACTAGACTCCCAAAATAAATACTTGTTAAGGATATATTTATAATAGATATCCTCTTGCTTTCATTTGACTCAAATTTCCTTAATAGGCTGCTTATTCTGGGCACCATGCTTGCTCTAATTAGTTTTTCATCATGTGATGGTTGGCCTCTGGAGGAACAGAGAGCATCAATGCACGAGCAGCAGCTATGGCTGTGAAACTGCCAAATTAGCCCGCCATCCCCTTGGCTGCGCTTCCCTGAGGTGGAGGTGACGGCCAGGCTGGTCCTTATCGAGCTCACCTTCCACAACGATGCCCCGGCACGGGGATGCTTCGTTTGTGTCACGACCAGGCATCTTCTCTGTGCTCAGCTCTGTGTTCAGCACTTTCGCAGGTTTGCTATCGCTAGTTCCCACAATAGACATTAGGCGCGCATCTGTCTCCCTCTTGAACGATGGGCCCCCGAATGGATGCATTGGGTCTGGTTTTCCATCATCCAGGAGCCCCTCGTTCCACGGGAGAAGCCAATACATGTAAATAATCTGACAACATGGCACACTAGGACAGCGCGATGATATGATAACAATAACAATTAACATTTAAGGAAAGGCGATCACGGTCCTGGCACCGTGCTAAATCCTGCACGTGTTGCTGTACTCCTTTAATCCTTAGTGAAATTGGTGCTGTATCCGTTATCTATGACCATAATGATGCTGTGCAATGGCCATAAAACCTCAGTGGCATGCAATAACATTCATTTCTGCTCACAAGTCCGTGCATCGGCTGGGAGCCTCTGCTTCTGGGGCAGCTGCCTTTGGCTGAGGCACCTGGGCTGGGTTCTTTCGTGCATCTGGGTGCCTGGGGGCTGGCTGGTGTAAAGAGGTCTCAGAGGAGACCACTGGCCTCCGTTTCACTTGCTCTCGCTCTCCTCCAGCGGGCTAGCTCTGGCTCACCCTCATGGCAGAGGCAGGCTTCCAAGGAGCACGCGGAAGCACGCAAACCTCTGGAGGCCTTAACTCAAAACTGGCATTCGGTCAATTCTGCTGCATTTGCACTTGGCCGAAGCAAATTCGCAAGGATAACCCAGATTCAGGTAATGGAGAATGGGCTCCATCTTCTGATGAGAGGAGCTGCGAAGTTACGCTGTCACATGCACGGGGACCAAAGGGTGAAGAATTGTAGCTCGTCTTGTAATCTAACACAGGGACTATTATCCTCATGAGAAATGAGAGAAAAATCTCTGGGAAAAGCCAGAAAGAGGTGATTGATTGTGCTGCATTCCTGGATGCTTGGGTGAGAGTTTTGTTTTGTTGTGTTGTGTTTTTCTCATTAAACTTTGTTTAACAGGTCTCAAAATTCTGGGGCAGATTCTTGCTCAAGTCATTTCCATTAAAAAGTACTGATTTGAAACACTAATAACTTAAAAACTGCAATACACACAAAAATCCCAAATGGTCCACAAAACCTTCCGAAGGTTTTATGATGTTCTGTGGTCATTAGCCAGTCTTTCGCTGTTTAATGGCCAATGAGACAAACAGTTCTGAGACCGTCTTCCACCCCTGACTTCTCCCCAGTTCACAGGTATTGGGGAGAATATTCTTCTAGCTTTCCGAGCTAAATTTCCACACACCGTATCACCCTCCCCTTCGGAGAGGCCACCTGCATGGAAGCCCTTGTCTCAGGCTTTGCTTTTGCAGGAATCAAACCAAGATACTTTGAAGAATGGATAAGAGAATGACAGATGGACGAGGCCGGTGCAGTATTCCAGGAACAGGATCTTGCTTGAACAAGGTCTTGAAGTCATTCTATCGATAAACTAATGTTTTTGTTTGTTGAGAAGTGCTTTTCAGAACCTGCTACTGATTCCATAGCATGTAGCAGGCAGAGCAAACGTGAGGGATACCGCTTACTAACTCATCCTGCAGGGTAACATTTTCTTCTTTAAAAATTAACTTTCCAGTGTCGCAGTTTCGATTCCCAGCCAGGGCACATGCCTGGGTTGCAGGCCACAGCCCCAGCAACCACACATTGATGTTTCTCTCTCTCTCTCTTTCTCCCTCCCTTCCCTCTCTAAAAATAAATAAATAAAATCTTTTAAAAAAGTAACTTTCCTAGCTATAAAAGCAATCCAGGTACATTGTAGAAAAATTGGAAATGCAAAAAAAAAGTGAAAAGAAAGAAAAAAAACACATAATCCTACCACACAGAGGCAACTCTTACTAATTTTTTTCTTATTCCCTTTTGGTTTTTCTTGTATGCATATTTGAATATAGTTTATGTATCCTGTATATTTAATTTTGGATTTTCCCTTTCTCCCTTAATGTCAGAACAAAGGCATTTTATAATATGAACAAGTTTCCAGAAATCTGATTTTTAATGCTTGCCGTATAATAGATCATGTGAATGTACCATAGTTTTACCTAATCATTCCCCCACGTTTGAACATGGTGTCTGAGTTATTTCTGTGCAAATAGTTCTCTATGTGCTGGCAGCTGGGGGCTCTCCAGAGGCAGAGTGAAGTCCCTGCGTCTCCCTCGGGCTCCAGTCTCTCACTACTGCCCCCCAGTGGCTGAACCCAGGCGGCCTGAGAGATGCAGCTGCAGGGGTCTGCTCACCTCTCACCCTCTTAACACACACGCCCTGCGGGAGGCAGCGCAGAGCAGGGGAAGGATGAAAAACCAATCTTAGCATGGCCACCCCCTTGCCTTCAGTGTCCGTTGCAGACAGACCTTGGCCTTTGTATCCGTAATGCTCAAAAATTCTCTTTCTGTATTATCTTTAGGGAGGCTTGGCTTCTCTCCTACTGTTTGCACACTTGTCGTTTAATTTCTTGGACCCGTGACTCTGTCTCTCTATTCTAAGCCCTCTTTCTATTGGCCGCGATCCCGCCCAGGCAGACCGGGGTCAGCTGTGGTTTCTGCAGCTGAGCCAAAGCCTTTGAAGCCCTGTATCGTATTTGCATTGGGCAATGTTTCTATTGTGGCTACATCTTTGGGGTGTTAATCATGCAGTTCTCCCCCCTCCCTGGTCTCTTTCCCAAACTTCATCCTCACACATGTGAGCCGTGTTTTATCCCTTTGGTGGGAAGGATCTCTTTTCCCTTGGAACCTGGTGTGAAGGCCGAGTCCCCGTTGGGCAGTGCTCTGGCACTCCCCATGTCCTATTACTGAAGACAACCCTAGCATCGTCCCTGGGGATGCCGCCACTACGACCCCTTCATGCCCAATGGCCTGCAGCCTGTGTGCTTTTGTGGTCTTGCATCCCAGAGCAGGCATGCTGGGGCTTGGCTTCCCATTTTTCCTGGAAAATTATTTTTTTTTCTTGTCCACAGTAAAGAGACCAGAATATTTGAAAGTCACACATTTGAAGTAGGGTTGGCGGGGGAGGGGAGAGCAGTAAGCACCCTGTCTCAGGATGACTAAATATTAGCTTTCTAGACATCCCCAGTTCCCTGGGGATGCCCTTTAAGATTTCAAGAAGATCAGCGCAAATTCCTATATCATTTTCGCTGGGAAATCAGCACTGTTCCCAGCATGCTTTGCTATTTATTCTCCTTTACTATTCTTCTAGTCACCTTTGGTTTTAATTTTCAGTTTCCATCTAATTCTCAGTCTGCATTCTACAGCCTCCCTTTCGGGCACCCTCTTCCTTCTCCACATTGCCCCGTTGATTTTGCCTTTAACAGCACGCAGGTCTTTGACCTTGGAGGCCACGTGTTTCAAATGCATGGCCGAGAAATGACTGCCCTGTCCTCACTGGCCTGCGACCAGAGAGACACAAACCCGTGTCGTGTTAAGGTTTATCTGCTGCCGCAGCTGGTGTTGCTTGCTCCAGTACGCACTCTTCCCTAGAACTCTGGGTGGGCACAAGGCATAGCCAACCTTTCCTGACATTTGAAGGTAGGGAGGGTTAACTCGGTATAGTACACATCCCCCAGCTGAAAATTAAACATTCAACATCCCTAGTTTAAGAGTCCATTGGCCTTTCTGGTACCATGAGCTTCTTACTAGCCAATCTCTCGTATGACAATAAAAGTCTCTATTTTTCATATTACATGGCTGGATACCTTCCGGACAGACCTCGTAAGTCTAATCCTGAGACGTCAAAGACGAGGGCTATGGGGAATGGCGGCCAGAGTTCATTCTGGTCAAAATATAATATGAGAAAGGCCCCCAAATGATCCCTTCAATAAACACTCTCTCTCCTTCATCTCCATAATCTCTATTCTTTCTTTTTAAAATCTCTTTTTAAAATTTCTTTTTAAAATCTCTTCTTACTTCTTCCTTTTTAGCAGGTAGCCCCCAACCCAGCCATCCCCTCATCTTGATATTTACTTAAGCCAAACAATTCACCTCTCCCTTTCTTCCCTCCAGCCCAGGCAGGCCACACCCCTTCGTAACCAGCATGGTCCATTGGAATTCTCACTCAATACAAGACAGCTTTCCCTCTTAGGTACCCCCCAGACACACCACTGACAGCCAACGTGTTAGCAGATGTGGGTGGGGGTGGGGGGGGGTGGCAAGGACATCAGAAGAAGGTTAGATAATACTCGTCCCTTGTAAAAGGGACAAAATAGACACAGTAAAGCTTGGGAACAACCAGGACACTTTGCTGTGCCCCTGAATACCCACCTCACAGCCTCTAATTCCGTGCCTTGTTCTTTGGGACTCTGAAAGCTTTGTGCTCGGCAATAATTCTCAATTAAAATGCAAATACTTACTGGGAGTTGTTCGGCCTTATCAGTTAATAGTTGGCTGTGGCATGAACCTAGGATCCTGCTTTAATGGGGCCAGAGTGGTAGAGGGGTGGGGTGATGCTGAGGAAGGGCAAATAGATTCGGGAAGAAGGAGAGAGAGTGTTTATTGAAGGGATCATTTGGGGGTCTTTCTTATATTATATTTTGACCAGAATGAACTCTGGTCGCCATTACCCATAGCCCTCTTGTTTGTCTTCTTAGGATTAGACTTACGAGGTCTGTCCAGAAGATATCCAGCCATGTAATATGAAAAATAGAGACTTTTATTAAAGATACAAGATACAAAAAACATTGTACTTAGGACAATGAAGCTTCAGTCCCCTTCAAAGTAGGCACCTTGGGACCTCACACAGTTCTCCCAATTGCCATCAGCTGCCCTATTGTATTTTCCCTGAGTTTCAGCAACTGTCTGAAATCCCTTCCCTTTCAAAGGTGATTTTAGTTTGGGGAAAAGTGAGAAGTTGCAAGGTGCCAGGTATGGGCTGTAGGGGGTCTGAGTCACCTGGGTGATTTGATGTTTTGCCAAAAAACCTTTATGAGACATGAAGCATGAGCTGGTGCGTTGTCATGATGAAGCTGCTAATCACTAGTTGCCCATAGCTGCGGGCTTCTGAATCATCTTAATAGTTTCCATGGAGAAATGTTCGAGCTTAATGAAAAATTTGATGCAGATTCGTTGCTCCTCTTGCTCAGTCATTTTGAATGCAACAGCCACACAGTACACATGCTCACTCAATGGCACCCACCGCCCCCATTGACTAGCATGGTAAAGTCGTTACTGTTCACGCATGTGCATCCCAGTCCACTCTTTTTGGCTGCCAGATTACAATGATATTGTGGAAACTATTCTTGTTATATTAACAATGGTTGGACTTTTTCTGGACAGATCTTGTAAGGCTGTTCATTTGCTTCTGCTTGACCTGAGCATAAGTTGAGTTAAGGAGGGATGCTTGACTTTCTCTCCTCTATCATGCCTGAATTAGGAAGAGTGGAAGTAATCCAAGGAAATAGCTACAATGGAACTTCCTCCAATTTACATTTAGCTCCATTTAATCACATCAATCCCATGGCACATACTTGGCCTTGGTGGCTCGGTGGGTGGCAGTGAAGCCTGGATATGGCCAAGAGGATATACAGCCCTTCCTCTGTGTAGGAGGCGAGCCGAGTTCCTACCAGCGGATTTGCCAACGTGAACCCATCAGGAAGGACCAAACCAAAGCACAGAGGCACACTGCTGGGCATCCAAACTCCTGGGGATGCTGCAGGAGGCCAGAGTGACCTCTAGAGGAGATGAAGGTGTCCATCAGCTGAGTCCCCAGCAGCTTGTCAGCTAGAGGACCTTTGTCATCACCTGGGTGCTCTTACCTTGTCCACTGAGCACCTCCTCTCTCCCCTGCTGGACCATGAGTGCCTTGGCCAGGAGCCAGCATGCCCCCGCTCCAAGTGCAAGCCCAAAATGCTTTCAGAAAAAATGCATCCGTGTAGAATAAGTGACCATGTAGGCTCATTCCAAGGCAGAAAAGGAAGATAAGTGTTTGCCACCCTCCCATGTCTTTCCCCCAGGATTCTGTTGTCCCTTTCAGGGGTGATATTCAAAACATGCAGCAGTCTATAAGGCACCAACACAGACCAATCAGAATAGAAGCAGCCTCTCTCAGAAGCAGGGTCCTGGAACCCTCTGCTGGGCAGCACCAACGCTTTAGTTCCTGAGCATCAAGTTCTAAGGGAGAGACTGAACTGGCAAAGCCATGCCCAGTGGGCTCAGGATGGCATCTATGTCCCAACCAGCGTGGAAGCATCCCCATATTTTAACAGCCCTGAGGCTATCCTGGGTGTCCTGCCTGAGTAGCAGCCAGTGTCCCTTCCTGAGCAGCCTGCTCTACGCTCCAAAGCTGGGGGAGGATGGCCTATGAAAGCTCAATCATTCGGTCTATGCTCTTTGGAGGAGGGGGTCAGTGAGCTCAATCCTAGGGCAGGTGTGGGGTCATATTGAAGAGCCCTAGGGCCTGGTGACTCAAGAAGCCAATGCCTGCATAGCTCAGAGCTGGCAGGACAGGCCACAGCCTCCCCCAGGCCCGGCAGGCAGGGTCACTGGCTTTGGGACCCCAGGAATCCCTGCTGCCTGTCACAGCCCTAGGGAAGCCTTCCTCTGGTACTGAGACTTCAGCTTTCTCCTCTTTCTAAGTTCTGTGTAGCTGAGTCCCACATGGATGAAAAAAAACTTTCCTTTCCCCCTCTTGAGAAAAATTATCTTTAGGCAAGCCCGCTTCCACTGCTTCCTGGGGAAAGGAGAGGAATCGTTTTTATTGTGTGTAGGTGGTTATCCCACACAGGGCTCATTTTTACTGTCTCTGTGCCCACTCATGCCTCACACCTCCCAGGGTAGTGCAGGGCTAGAGAACTGGGGCTTACAGGGGTCTTTGAATGTGATCATGGTCCTGGTTGGGGGAGGGGACAGGAGGAGAAGTAGAGCAAGAAAGTGAACTATTATCAGTTTGTCAAAGATCCAGATGGAAATTACAGATGAACGCAGTACTCTGTGTGCTACTATGGAAATTCAACTTGAACCAGCTTAGGGCAAAAAGAAATGGAACTAATTGGCTCATGAAATCAATCCACAGGAAGAACCGGGGGTTGCTGAGCCTCAGGGATGGCTGGAACTGGGGCCTTAAATGTCACCAGGACATTCTCTCATTCCCTAGTGGCCACCTGTGCACTTGGACGAGTGTGCCCTGGACCACTGGCCGTCCAGTTGCTCTCCACCAGGGATGGAGGGCAATTTTACCTCCCAGGGGACATTTGGCAATGTCCTGAGGTGATTTTTGGTTGTTGAAGCTGGGGGCGAGGGTGCTACTGACATCTAGTGGGTGGAGGCCAAGGATGCTGCTAAAGGTCCTACAGTGCACAGAACAACCCCCCAGAACAAAAGAATTGTCTAACCCATAATGTCAGTTGCAGTTGAGAAACCCTTCTCTAAGATCAGCTTCCTCCTTGTGGCTAAAAACATGACTGCTGGCAGCTCCCAGGCCCGCATCCAACAACTCTGGCAGCCCAAGAGGCACGGGGACTTGCTCGTTTTGATCCAAATGTCAAAACTCCCAAGGGAGGACTCTGATGGGCCCCACCTGGTCCAGAGACTCACTCCTAGATTAATCCGTTGGTTCAGAGAGGGGGGCTTTTAGAAGATCATGGAAGCCCCTTCTAGGACCTCCTGAATGGAGTTGGGAAGGAATACTCTCCGAATAAGGCAGAAAAAGGGCATGTGGAAAAAAATAGATGACAACAAAGTTAACCAATGTTACAGCTGGGTAAGTTCGGTTTGTTTGGAAGACAACATCGTTTAAAATTAGGGATATGGGGCAACAGGCAAAGGGACGAGATCTTTGGTGGAGTAGAGGTTGGGAACTCTATTAAGAGACAGAGTGGGCTAAAGTAGGCTTACAGTTATGAGTCCATGAAAACAGAGTTTATCCTTGTATTATTTACTTATTTATTAATTATTGCAATACTTATTGTCATTGTGTTAGCCTACTTTTGCCCACCCCGGAGAACCTTCCCCTAGCACACTGCACAGGCCAAGCCAGCTTCCCGTGCTCCAGACCCTGTTTTCCTCTTCCTCCCATGAAGATAATTCCTGGGAGACCCATTCTCCACTCAGAATCTATGGGTGGTAAGTGGCTATTCAAATAAACTAATTAGCACTAATGTTTCACAAGCTAATGAGTTATTCCTTCCAGATGACATAATGCCTAACCCTGTTACAATGTGCATATCCTTTAAAAGGTCTTTAAAGAGGAAAGTAATTGTAGAGATTTCAGGCAAATGGGAGCTTGGCGGGAAGATATTTTTGTTTTGGAGGCCTCTGGATACAGGTTATTCATGTAGGTGGCAGGTTGTCCTGTATCTGATAACACAGGTTCAAGGTCAACACTTTCTGAACTATGTTCTATGGAACACTGAGTCCCTGGGATGGGAGGGTTATTGAAAATAAAGATTCCATAAGGAAATCAGTTGAAATGCTCTTTTAGAAGACATTTAGTGGGTTTCTTCACCATAGAGCTCAGGACTTTGCATCGAAGAGGTGTTATGACCCTTAGGGATAGCACTATAGTATACAGACTTCCCAAATTCGGGGGCCAAGTAACCCCCTTTGTTAAGACATATTTTACATAAGGTGACCAGTTCCGTTTTGCACCTGTTGTCCTTCCGTAACCGTTGAATTCGCCCCCCTTCATTCCCCAGAGTGCACCTGTTTGGAGGGTAAATTATATGATGACCCTATTCTAACACGGGTATGTTTGGGAAAACGTTTTTTGTATTGTCATTCTTATTTGTGGAGGGCAACATTTTGTACCACCTTAGATCAGCCTTAGGAATTCCTCTTTCATGGTGTATTTTTATTACGTAGGCATTAAACTTAGAGGTGGAGTTGATTTGTAGTGATCTCTAGATGAGCTCCAAGTGAAAATTAGCTAGAGCAAGGGTTCCCCACTGTCCCCCAGAACACTTCTAAATTGATCCCTTTCCCCATTAATGTTAGTTTTAGAATCCCAGAATCAAAGCATATCCTCTTTAAAACGGGACAAATTAAATTATTGCATTATTAAGAAATTGTTTACTTGTAAGGGACAGAAACTAAATTTGAACAGGCAAAAACAAACAAATAAACATAGTAATTTGGGAAAGAAGCTTATAGAAACAGAAGAAAACATTTCAAGAGCCAAAGCACCTTCCAGTCCAGTGGTGGGGTGCCCAACCCAGGGTGCAGACAGGTACTGTTAGGAACAGGGCAGAGAGCAAGCTCACCTAAGCTCCGCCTCCGGTTGGCTCCTCCCAGCCCTGCTCTTCCACAAAACCCGTCCCAGGTGCCAAAAGGTTGGGGATGGCACCCTTGGGAGATGGACCCATTTTCTCGATGCTTCCAGGATTCTCTCTCAAACACAGCATGTCTCTGCCTGTGCTTCAGTCTGTCCCAACAAGGAGCATGCTGCCTCTCTGGATGCTGGTGATTGCAGAAGCCAAATTCATGACCTTCAAGTAGTCACGTGACCAAAACAAAGACAATTATTTAAACACTAAAACCATGACAAAAATGTTACATAGAGTGGTTTCAAAGGAGGGGAAGCCCTGGACTATGATTTTTAAAATAGATTTTATTTATTTTTAGAGAGAGAAAGAGAGGGAGAGAAACACCCTCCTGAGAGATAAACATCCATTGGTTGCTTCTCACATGCCCTCAGCCAGGGACCCAGCTGGCGACCCAGGCATGTGCCCTGACCCGGAACAGAACCAGCTGGGGCTCAATCCACCGAGCCACATCAGCCAGGGCGGGTTTTGTTTTAATATCACAATGTAGGACAAGAAAAATTACCCCTGACGGCCCCTTAAAACACTTAAAAAGAACAGTACAGTATACATGGTTTTATGTACTTGATTCTCAATGTGTACAAATGACAGAGGCATATAGCAATGGGCAGAAAATAAATAATGCACAGAAAAATAATGAGCACATATGCAAAAAAAGTTCTGAATTTTTTACTCATATAAAAGACAGATGAGAAATAAAATAAAGAGGAAGAAAATAAACGCTACCTACGGCTTCTTCTGCTGAGTACCAACCACATAAAGAACTCAGGGGCATTGGGGGCATTGTGAACCAAATCCCATCTATCTTTAAATACTGCAGAACTATACTTGGGGTGAGCCGCCTTCAGGGAGAAGGGCTGTGTCGAGTCTCCAGTCTCAGGCTCACGCTGGGAAAGGCTGCCCCGCTCTGACTGTTTACTTTTCCTTTTTGTTCTCTCTTTCTCCCCTTCCCCCTCCCCCTCCTCTTTCCTCCATCCCTTCTCCTCTTCCCCTCACCTCCCTCCTTTCCCTTAAACCAGCGCAGCGGGCAATGCAAGAGAGCGGTGAAAAAAATGAGGGACACGATTGCATAGAATTAAATCCCATCACTGGCACTGTGGGACCTTGGGAATTTTACTTAATCTTTCCACTCCTCATATGTTAGATGGGGGCACTGATAGGCCACACCTCGTAGCTTTATTGTGATGATGAAATAACGCACGTGAAGCACTTAGAATAGGGAGCATCACCTGCAACCACGACTCCAGCTGCTGCTGCTGCTGCTGCTGTTAGCACTGTTAGAATAAAACCCATAGGGCCTCTGCTCTCTGGGAAGCTTTGTTGCCTCCTTCTTCAGAAGTCACACTCCCTCATTCATTCATTCATTCATTCAGGCATTCAGTTAACAAGGATTTATTAAGAGGCTTCTATGCCCCAAGCATAGTTCCAGGACTTGGGGACAGACACATCCATACAAATCCATGCCCTTAGTACCTCCCATCCCGGTGGGAGAAGGCAGCTGTGGAGGAAAAATGTGAAGCACTCCCGCTCCCAAGTTTAAATGCCAAACTATGGTTGTCTTTCTCCCCTCTCCTGCTCCAGCTAACTTGTATCTAATTTCCTGATGCTCCTTCCTCGATGTACACTTTTCACAGGTTTATTTGTGAATACCTTAGGCTGTTTCAGTAAGGACTTCAGGTGGCTTCCTTGCTGCTGGGCCTCGTCGCTTTCCCACGACTTGTTTCCTCGGCCTCATGCTGTGATGCCCTCCCGGGTTCTGTTGGCCTTGCCCCAGCTGGATCCATCCAGCGGCTTGGTCTCTCCAGAGTCCCTTCCTGTGGTACAGGCGACAAATCCCCATTTATCATCACTCGTGATTATAATTAATGTGCCGTTTACTCCCTCTTCCAGGTCATTAATGAAGATGTTAAATGAGACAGAATGAAGCCACGCCCCGTGGCACCCCGCTAGATACCTTCCAGCAACTTGACATGCCCATTTGCTCTTCTGTTGCCCTTTGTTTGCCTTGGGGGCACAGGCCTCTGCCTTTCAAAGAGGCAGAAAGCTTGATATTTCTGCCACTGCAGTAAAGCCACTCGAGGCGGGAGGTGGGGATATTAAAACCTGGCAGATTGCAAATATATCCTTTTTGAGTTTGAATTAAATGTGGATTATGAACAGAGCATTGTCAGTAAACACTCGGGTGCTCCCCCTCCTCTCAGATGCCTTTGTTTTCCCTGGACTTTCTGCAGCTGTTCCAGCTCTCCCAGAGCAGAGAAGGGTAGATGTTTGCTGTGTGCAAAGATGTTGCTTGGATCAGCTTAACTATGAACTGGAGGGTTCCTGTGTTTCATGTGAAAGCTGTGGTCGCTGGATGCATCCACAGCTGGAGTTTCGCTCCCCTCCCTGGATGCATGGCCTCCCCCACGGAACCTTGCAGAGCTCTCCCGCTGTGACTCTGGCCCAGCCATGCGACTTTCCCTGACAGATGGGATTTCAGCAGACATAATGCAGGCACATGCTTGAAAAAATCACTTGCATGTCTCTGCTTGCACTCTTGCACCTTCCACAATGGCTATGAAAACATGCCCAGGCAAACCTGTTGGGAGATAGGACTCATGGAGCAGAGCCCAGTTGCCCCGATTGTCCAATCAGGACCAATGGATGAGCTTGGGGTTGTGAATGAGTCCAGTCCAGATCAGTGCTGAAACCTCCCTAGCTGACCGCCAGGTGCATGAACAGCAAGCATATTGCTTCTGAGGGCTTGTTTGTCATACAGCATTAGCCAGGGCAATAGGTAGCTGACACAGTGGCACCCCTTTGGAGTCTCAGAAACTGAGAACTCATCCATCTCCTGTTTTCCACACAGTGTGTCCCTGTCACAATCTTTTACAAGAAAAGAGAAGAAAAAGTTTTCTTCAAGTAGAGGTTTAGCAGCACACTGGAGTCTGGCTTTGGGCTTTAAGAAGTAAATAGCAGAACACGACCCCCGTGTGTTTTCTGCTCAAAGCAATCAAAGCACTTATTGAGTGCCTACTGTGTGTGGCGTGCCAGGTAGAATTCCGGCGGGTATAGTAACTTTATGCAGGGGGAGGGGCTGTGGGAGACAAGAGCCTCCGTGGAGAGCTGCAGAATCCGCTGCGCGCTGAGAAGCTCCTTTTTTCCAATGGAAACGGAAAAGGAGGACATCCTAAGGAGAACGGGGGTGCCCTTACCCCCCTAAACAATGGTTTGCTGTTTCTTTTCAAACACTTACCTCCCGAAACTGCGCTATCACTCCGCCCACAGCTGAAAAATGCCCCTTTGATTTGCTGCAACAGTGACAGGCGACTTCAGGCGGACGGGTCAAGCCCGGTTATACCGTTGTTTATCCTTCCTGAGTGAAAGCCACAGGCTTCTCCGGAGCAGAAGCAGCAGCTTCTAATTGCTCCCCGGGGCTTTTCTCCCCCAGCAGCCCCCGGGGCTTCCCCGTCACAGCTGACACCCAACCCTAGGACCTCGCTGCAGAAAGCGTGGCTCTGGGCCAGCAGCATCACCTGGGAGCTCGTTAGAGGCGCAGGACCTCAGGCGCCGCCCAGGTCCTCGGAATCTGAATCAACACTTCCTCAGGAACCCAGGGGATCTGTGTGCACGTTCAAGTGCGAGGAGCCCTGTCCTAGGGGACTTAGCGCTCTTCCAGAGGGGTAGATAATTTATTTGGCCATCAGCTCTCTCGATGGCGGGCTTCCTGAGGGCAGGGTCCGCCACATCTTGGGGATCTTTGTATCCCCAGCACCTGGCACTGCGTCTGGATATAGCAGGAGCTAAAACAAATTGGTTGAACTGCAGTGAGCTGCTATCACTGAGCAGCGAGACGCATCCAGCCTACTCCACCACCTAGGGACAGACCTTTTCTCTCCAGGATTCCTGGGCGCGGATGGAGTGAGCACCATCTTGAATGTGCCAATTTGCCCAAACGAAGCAATCCGTGCACAGGCTCTGGGCAGCTCTGCACACTTGGGAAATTTAGGTTTGCATGGAGTGGTCCAAAGTACAACATCAAGTGCATTTCAATAAGCAAGTTTGGGACCAGGATCCTGCATATATTAGAATGTCAACACTGAACCTAACTTAGTGTCCTGCCTTAGTGAAAACCGGGCTGGGCCTTCAACAGGAGACACAGAGAAGAACAGTTCAGGAGAGAGGGAAAGAGAGGAGGAGGAAGAAAAGAAAACGTGGAGAATGTCAGTGGGGGAGGGGAAGAAAAAAAATGAGCTAGGGCTTGTGGGACGTAAATTTTACCTTCTTTATTTTCTAGTGGAACTTGGAATTTTTCAGCCCCCTCTCACGGCATCGTCGACATTAAATATCCAATCTTCTCTGCCCCACATCAACTTGAGTAATATACCACAGCCAAGGTTGGCTGCGTCGGCCCTCCTCCTCCTCACTCGATTCCAGTTAGGAAGGCTCCCTCCATACATGACTACTGGGATTTCAAAAATGATTTATTTTGCTACACAATTCAGGCCTTTAACCATACTGGATGCTGGGTGCTTTGTTGACACAGTAGTTAGGGATAAAAGGGGGGTTCGGGGGATTGTGCAATGCTGACTTTCTATAAATCACTAATTTTATTGTGGTAAATAGAGGTCACCTCCTGGAACTTCAACAGTCTGTCTTGAAAAGTGATATGCAACCGTCCAAGCCCATCAGAAGGAAAAAACAGGACAAGTGGAGCAGAGGGAAAAGAATATTTTCTCAGTTTCACCCAAGGCCGCAGCCAGAACACGGCTGCTATGGTCAGAGCCACTTCAAATGGCGGTCCAGGAATTGTCTGTCGTTTCTTGGAGAATATTTGAAACCAGAAAAGCCAGCCTTCATGCTGCCTGCCTGTCGCCTACCAGACCTGATAAGCAGAGACAGGGATTAAATCTTTATGGGCGCTTTACTCAGATGGCCGGTGATCCGAAAAGACAGAGGGTTTGTACCCTGACAGACCGTCTTCAATTCCATTTTTAAATGGTCCTTTTTATAAGGAGAAGAAAAGTGTAGGTAAGGGGTTTGGAATTTAGGGGGAAAGCTAATCAGATGAAAGCTGCAGCATTCCTTCGTGTGAGTCCTGGGCGGTGGTCATCACCTGTGTCCTGGGTGGTGGGCATCACCCCCTGGAGCACACTGGCTCACATACCATCCTGATGGCTTGCAGGCCTCCTGGGACACAAAGGTGGAACTGCTCATGGTCTCCTGGAGCCAGGGTGGGTCACACCTTCAGTTCCTGAAATGATAGCTTTTTATGTGCATCTATTACTAAGCTTATTAGCTATTACCTGAAACTAAAATTTTTCCAATACTTGAGTCCCCCATCATATTGTACATTTCTCCTGCCCTCGATGAGAAGTGAAAAACCAAGAATGGGACAAACCAGCTGGGGAGGATGAGGCCTTGGAAGTTCGGACCTGCTGTGAGCTTACAAAGGCCCAGGCAGAAATAAGAAATTCAAGAGCCGGACAATGCTCAGCCCGGCCTGGACTAATGAAAACAGGCGTCGTATATGTCAGGAGCTGCAGCACGGATGCATGGGCCCAAGGGAAGGTAAATGATAAACCTGCCTCAGCAGGGTCTCTGCTAAGCTGAGATACTCCAGTTGGAGCTATTCAGCACCTGCCCAACTCCCTTCTTTCTTAACTGTAGAGGCGATGATGAGTTGCACACTTTCCCAGCCAAACTCGCAGCAGTACGACTGCTGTAAGTGGTCAAGACAACTCACTTCCAACCTTTAAGATGTAAGTGGAAGTCACTGGGAAATCTTCTTTCCCATATAAACAGACAAAGCCTTGCTAGGATAGATTTTTGTCCTTTGCCCCTTTACCTTCCCCACTTTCTTTTCTTGCCTGAAGCGCAAGTGCTGTGGCTGGATGTGCAGCAGCCATGTTGAGATCATGAGGACCAAACACCACATGCCAAAGATGGCAGAGCAGTAAGACAGAGAAGCCTAGGTTTCCGGTGACAGTGCTCAGCCTCAGTGCCAGCCCTAGGCTGTGGACCCTTGGACATCTTGCTGCACGAGAAAAATGAACCCCTTCTCTCCCTGATAGTCGGATTTTCTGTTGTTCGCATGGAGATAGACTGCCCCCAAGGGCTATCCATTGTTGCCATGTAGGAATGCTGGCCCGGGGTCACCAGATCTGATTTTCCAAGAGAAGGTATAAATCTAGATTTTCTTTTCTGCATGAAATACTCCCATTGGCAGTTGAGAATTGACCCCAATAGAGATAATTAATTGAATTTCTTTTTGTAAACATACTTCCAGGTTACAACCTCTGATATATAGAATGTTTACTCTGGCCCAGGTGCTTTTTTCGTAGATTGTCTCGTTTAAGCCTTACATCGAGGCCGAGAGCCATGTTATTGTTACTTCTGTTGTATAAATGAGGAAACTGAGGCTCCAAGGTTAACTTACCCAAGGCCAGATAGCTAGTAGGGAAAGAGCCGTTATTAAAGCTCACTCCTGACTTTGGGTCAGGTATTGCTAATTACAATTGAATCAGCCATCTATCACCACAATGTTGCTGCTTAACCAACCACCCCAAGCTCAGTGGCCTGTAACCCACATTTTCCCTCATGTTTTCGGGTCTGTGGGTAGAGTGTGGTTTGGGTGACCTGAGCTGGACTCCGTGGGTGACTGCTTCATGCCACGGGTTCTGTGGGATAGATTCAAGTTGACTCCCAGGGGAAAGGGCAGTGGTCACACAGGGTATGCTCTTCCCTTGGGGGACACCATGCTTAAGAAGTAAGCCAGATGGGCTGATGCATTGAAGACCTCTAGTCATGTGGTGACTAGCATTCCATTGGCCAAACAAAAGAAGTTAGGACGCTAAGCCCGACCTCTATGGAGCAGGGACGTGTACTTGGCCCACAGAGCGAGGGAGAGTGAGTTTTGCTCAACAAAACAATGGCAGCTACGCTGCACAGTCTCAGGAAAAGCGGGCCTTCGTTGTGGTGAAACAAAGACTCCTTTTTTTCCCATTGCCCATTTGCAAAGCTGGCAAATGGTGCGCAGAGCTGGGAAATGGGGCACAAAGCCATGTGAACTCATCAAAAATAGTTTTTTCAGAGAAGTCATCTCTCTGCTGGAGAAAGAGTGAGAACAGAACTGGAATGATCCAGTGGAGCCTACTTGTAGCAGTGGTAGACAGATTAAAATAAAATCTCCTCCCAGACAGCCCCTGCGCATATATGTGTATAATGTAATATATACATGTGTAACGTAGTAATACTGTTAGTAATAAATGAACCTCATTTAAAATGGAGGTGGGAAGCCCTCATGGGGGTGCTCTCGTGCCCTTCCACTGGGACCCCAAACAGGAGGACAGAGCCCAGCGAAGCTCCTCCACATTTGTCAACTGTTGCCCGAAGCTCTTTAGCTGGTTGCCTTCAGGTTTGGGCTCCTGATGACAACCAGGCAATGAGAAACTGCCACGCTCAGCCAGTGAGAAGCCATTACTGTCCTGAATTCTCCAAAACAGTCCCTCACCACTTCCTCTTCTTCCACTGCAAAACCAAGTGCCTTTCCTCTGTTCTTTGGATTTGCCTGTGGTTTGACACATTTTCTTGTCCTGAATTGCAATTCCTCTACTATCCCGAATAAATTCATTTTGCTTATAAAATAACCAGCTCTAGTGTCACAGGTTCAATTCCCAGTCAGGGCACATGTCTGGGTTGCAGGCCATGACCCCCAGCAACTGCACACTGATGTTTCTCTCTCTTTCTTTCTCCCTCCCTTCCCTCTCTAAAAATAAATAAATAAAATCTTAAAAAAAAACAGCTCTTTTTAAATAAAGGTAAACTATATATACACATATGTAACATATGTATTATATACATATAGATAAAGATGTGTGACATATACATCCATGCATATATTATATTATACATGTATATATCACATTACATGTTACATATATTCAATATTATACAGTTATATATTACTTACATACCACATATATGCTATGCACATATATATATATGTATATGTAGTGGAGTACTACTTATATATTCTGATTATTTGTGTTCCCCTCAAATTCGTATTTTGAAACCCAATCTCCAGTGTGATAGCAATTGGATGTGGGGTCTTTGGTAGGTTAGTAGATCAGGAAGGTGGGCCCTCATGAGTGGAATTGGTGTCCTCATATGAAACAGAGCCCACTCTGGCTGGTGTGGCTCAGTGGACTGAGCACCAGCCTGTGAACCAAAGGGTCACTGGTTTGATTCCCAGTCAGAGCACGTGCCTGGGCTGCAGGCCGGGTCCCCAGTAGGGGGCACTTGAGAGGCAACCACACACTGATGTTTCTCTCCCTTCCTTCCCCTCTCTCTAAAAATAAATAAAGTATTTTTTTAAAAAAGAAAGAGAGCCCCGAAACCCCAGGGATGTCCCTCGCCCTTCCTGCCATGCGAGGACACAGCGTACAGATGGCTGTGAGCCAGGAAGCAGCTCTCATCGGACACCAAATCACCGGCACTTTGAGCTTGGACTTCCCAGCCTCCGGACCTATAAGAAATATATGTTGTTCATAAGCCACGCAGGCTGTGGTAAGTTTTTTAAAAAGGCTTTATTTATTTATTTTTAGAGAGAGAGAGAAACATCAATGTGTAAGAGAAACATCGATCAGTTGCCTCTCACAGGCTCCCAACCGGGGACTTGACCCATAACCAGGCATGTGCCCTGACCAGGAATTGAACTGGCCACCTTTTGGTTTGCGGGACCACACCCAATCCACTGAGCCACACCAGTCAGGGCAGGCTATGGTAATTTTTGTTACAGCAGTCCAAACAGAATAAAATAATATGTATGTATGTATACATATATACATGTAAGTATGTGTACACACGTATCTATATGTATACACATAAGGGTGTAGTATATGAATATGTACGTGTGCATCTATGTTTTACATAGATGATAATATTTTGCATCTTGCTCTTTCATTTAATTATATATCTGTTCATTGTTCCTTATCAACTTAGAGAGCAATCTCATTCTTTTATTGGCAACACTGCATTTTATTGTTTAGCTGTACCATGCTGGATGGACATCAACACAGAGGGCTGTGTTGATAAATATTGATGAAGTGGCTATCATACATTGGACATAATTCCAGTGGAACTGCTGGGACGTGAGGTACGTGCATTTAGAGTGTTGATTGATAGACATTGGCAGAATCAGTCTCTGTAAAGGCTATACCGATTTATACCTTCTCACCAGCAAGATTCAGGGCCAGAACTCAGCAGTAAAAAGATGGCGCCCAGTGTTTCTGTTGCCCTTGCTTGTGCTTTGGTCTCTTCTGTAACCTGAAGGCAGGTGGATGTGAGCGTGGAACTCCCAGGTTGCACGGGAAGGTGTGTGCCCACACATGCCCACACCAGAGCCTCCATGCTCATCTAGCCCGGACCCTTGTTGGCTAAGTGTTATTCAGACACAGACTCCTGAACTCATCAAAGACCAGGTTGCCAAGTCAGACTCAATAGTGAGATATTGAGGGGATATGTGCATTTCCCTTGATGGAGCCCCCATGAAACTTAATTTTAAAAATGCATCCTAGTGCTTACTGTGTGCCTGGCAGAGAGACATATGCTTTCCTTGCTTCCTCTTATCACTTCACAACAACCCCATACCGAAGATGATGTTCTTATCCCCCGGTTTTTGCTGAGGATGTTGAGTCACAGAAGTATTAATTGACCACAGGTCAGTAGAGGGAAGCAGTTCACAGCATGGCCTCCATGCCCCGCATGGCCTGGGCTAAAACTGTGACTCTCCCTCTCATTAGCAAACTTTAGCACGTGGTCCTTTCTCTCTGTGCCTCAGTTTGCTCCTCTGAGAAAGGTATTTGCTCCTCACCTTGCTGTGAGGACAGGTAAATTAATAGACAGACAATGCTCAATAACATTGGGTTGTCATCACCGTCTATCTGACTCTTCAAGCTAGAATTCTAATGACTAAGTTTTTATGTATCCTAGTAGTTCAGTTTATGTTTAAGCTAATGGTAAAGCCTGTATTTCTAAGAGTTTAACATAATAAGTGAAAGAGACAAAACAAAAGTTTTATTCCAGAAATTCTCAAAATGTGCTAAAAAATGCTGCTGGAACCATCACCTTCTTCCCTGAGCAGCACGGATGGCTGGAGGTTCCTGTAGGGAGCAGATTACACCACTGTGAGCGGCAGTGACGGGAGCAGGAGTCCGCACCGATGCTCAGGCTCATCTGCAGAAACCCAGCCTCTCCGCAGCCTGGAATAATTTGATCCACACCATCTGGCAGCTTGAAAGAAGAAGAAAAGAAAGGCGAGGAAGAGGAAACAACAGCCATGTAGCACAAATGTAAGTCCCGGTCTAAGTTATGCACTCTCCTTTGCTCCATGCGAGAGGAGCCCAATTTAAACGTGTCAACATCTCAACAATTGCTGATTTTTCAAGGGCTGTGTGATGCATCAGGCAGGCAGGCACCCACTGAATGTGCTTCAATGAGGGCGATGTAAATGTATTTACTAAAATATTCGGTATTGAAAAAATAAACAGTATATTGGCACTCTGAAATAAGTACTTGAGATTTAAAAGAACAAGACTGTTTTTAAATGCTCAAAGAATCATAATCCTAGAGCTTACAAACCACATAGCCCATTTCCCTCATTTTAAGTGTAGGAGAACATAGCCTGAGATTGGTTTTCGATAATGAATGAGGGAGCCAAGAACCCTGGGTCCCCAGTAGGAAGGAAAATGGGGAGACAGGTGAAGGGCAGTGGAAGCCGGACCACCCAGGCTCCGGAATCCCAGGACACGGGAGCACCCTCCCTCCCCCATCCCTTTCTCTGTGACTTCCTAGACAGGAAGCAGGGCTGTAACTGCTCAGCAGGTGTAGACTCTCATCTTTCTCCCCTTGAAATTTGCTCCGAGGTGGGGGTAGCACGCCTGAGGTTTCTTAGGAAGGGCTCTTGGGATCCGTCCTATAGAAGGGAAAGGAGGGAGCAAGGCTGGGCCGAAGTAGAAGCTGAGCTGTGATGCCGTCTCTATGCAGTTCCCAGACAATGCTGTGGGGTGTTCTGAAGCCTGGATGTCCCTTCAGAATTGTCCCAAGCTGAGATAAGGGGCCTGGCCCTTTATATTCCCCCACTGGTCAGTCATCGGATGTGGGCCGCCCCAGGGGAGGAAGCTTTCCTCTCTCCGGTGGGTCCTGGAGGGAGTGGGTAGGAGGACTGGCTGCCGGCAGCACCCTCAGCAGCCAAAGGAGAGCAGTGTGTGCTCGAGGGGTCTTGGGCAGCACATCCTAGTGCCCCCCACATCCGGGTAGTACCTGGCACAGAGGGAGCCCTCTGCAAAGGTCCGAGGAATGAATGAACCCATTCAGGGCCTCGGGACCAACACACAGGAGGCTGAATACGTTGTCACCTTTACAGTGTGATTTAGGGATAGCGAGAAGTGATTGGCTTTCCCTTTCCCTTCCCCTTTCCCCAAGGTAAAACAAAACTCCATCATAGCTGTCTTACCAGTATCTGGAATTTCTCAGTGTTCGGAGGCAATGCAGGTATTCTTATGCAAGGGCTGCCCCTACGGTGTGCAGATCTCGGACCCAAGTCAGGGTGCTGTGTTGAATGTCCCTAGTTACAGTCCCTTCTCCTTCTGGGCACTAGAACACTCAAAGCTAAACTCGCAGCTCATCGATAGCAATGCATGGGACACGCTGGTTTTCCAAACTATGCTCTATGTCCCCCGACTCCCACACTTGACACTCCATCCTAATGGATGGTTTCCCTGATTCCTGTATTTTAGCATTTCTCTTTGTCTTACTATTTTATTTGTTCCCAAAAGCTTTGTGGAGCAAGGCCAAGTGTGCACGCATGCATGCTGTCTGTTTGTAATCTCCTCACAACACTCGGTGGTTTGGGACCCGGTCTCTCTGACACTGATTCGTTCTGTGACATCGAGGCTAAAGGGTGAGATCGGCAGAATTACTCTGGGGTCTTTCACAGATGCTTCTACTTTGGAAATCCTCCTTTTTGGCTCAACAAAGCTATAGTCATCCTATCTTTCAGCTGTGGCAAGCATTCCCTGCAAGAATTAGTTGTGTGAACTTTTTATGTAATGCAACTTTATTTCCTGGATTTAGTTTATATATTAAATATAGATTTTAGAAGCACTGTTGTTGTCCTTGAGGCATAAGTAACTTTTCAGTCATAGCTTTTAGTGGTTTTGCCTAAAAAGGCCAACATCCAGATTCTTTGGAGTGGGTGACAATTACTTCTTGTCCCCTGGTGTCTGCAGGGTGGGCAGCACTGGTCTCAGTACGTCACAGGGGACCTTGGGCTCTCCCCTTGAGGAGACAGCAGCAATGACATTGTTAAAGCAAAACTGTTCCCAAAAAAGGCTGCCTCCCATCCAGCGTTCTTTTAGATAGCTGAGAAATTGAGGTTTTCATTTATTGTAAGTCCAGGAACAACTTGTTTGCATCATGTTTGAAGTGAATAATAAAAGCAAATCAAAAAGTATACATTTCTGATGAGACTTAGACCTGGTGTTGCTGAATGGGATAAAACTGTAGGAGGAAGAGTGAATCTTAATTTACAGCCACTGCCATGTACTGGGCTTTCAGGAACCCAGCCCTGTCCCATGGTGGCCTGGTGGGGCCGAGCCATTCTTGGGGCTTGCAATCCACCCGGGGACACGTGTGTCCTTTGAGCCTGGGGACTCTGGGTCTCTTTCCCAGAGCAGAATTAAGTTCTCTCAGGTGCACAGCTGGCTACATATTCGAAAGACCTTTCAATCCTCTGGAGCAGGGATCTTGAGCTTTGTCTTTCATTTGTTCATTTACTTCTCTATTCATGCATCACTTCTGTACTGAGCCCCTCCTATGACTCAGGCACATCCGTGCGAGAGGCGGAGGACTGAATGAGAAGATGCAATGGCTGCGACAGGGTTAGGACGGAGGACACGTGGGGCAGCCTGGGGGCCCAGAGGAGCATCGGGGACAGGACCTGAGCAAATAAGGCTGAGATGAGGGGGGGAGGATGTTGCACGCAGAGGTACAGTGTGCGTGAAGGCCTGGAGGAAAGGCTCTCTCAGGACTGACATCTCTGTGGAGCAAGAGAAGTCCAGTTGGCTGTAAGAGAAGGGGAGGGAGGGCATGGAGGAGGTAAGCCGTGGAGTTAGGCAGAAACAGGTGACGGAAACTGGACTTTGTTCTAGGGTCAGGGGGAACCACTCTGAAGGGTCTGAAAGGCTAGGACACAACTGGAATTTTGTATTTGATAGGTCAAAAAGTAGGGGTAGAGATTACTGTCACCTGGACTTAGGTGGGGACAGTGGCAAGAGAAGTGGATACACGCTGAAGGTGTGTAGGGGCAGAATGCCAGACTGGGGTGATCCTAATACTGGGGAGTTGGGGATGAAGGGCTGAAATGCCGGGGACACAACCCTCCTAGCCTGGACTGCAGGGTCTCGGCGCCCCAGGGTCCCGCTGC
This sequence comes from Phyllostomus discolor, assembly GCF_004126475.2. Lineage (NCBI taxonomy): Eukaryota > Metazoa > Chordata > Mammalia > Chiroptera > Phyllostomidae > Phyllostomus > Phyllostomus discolor. The sequence goes on from NC_040903.2 coordinate 14,058,971, forward strand.
TGCCAGAGTCCCCAAGGAGGTGGGTCTCCTGTTGGATTGTGTCCTATGTAGAACCTGTTTCCCAGGAGTTGTTTGAAACGAGGATGAGATCTCTGGGTGGACTCACGCTCAGGAAAAATTCAAAAAGGAACCTGAAGTTTCCCTGCATCTGACTCTCCAGCATTCCATTTTTCAAAGTTGGCCCAAGGTCACTCCTGCTCTGACCTTGGTTTCCATTGCAAACCCGCTTCATTCTGGGCCGGGGAGATTTCCCTCTAGAAGAAGGCTAAGCCGTCAGTCTCAGCCCTGGGGCAGGCAGTTAACAAAGAAGTGTGCTGGCTCCAAGGACAGGTGAGAGTGAGCTCCAAGGACAGGTGAGAGTGAGCTCCAAGGACAGGTGACAGCGAGCTCTGGTAACAGTAAAGGGCTGCATGATGTAAGGCTGGAGGCTACTCCGGGCAGAGCAGGCCTTCCTCACACTGTGTGCATAAGAAGGCGACCCTCCGTAATCTGCTCATTAAACCGACATGCATTGAGCACCTGCTATAGGCAAGGTACCCTTCGAGGCCGAATCTGTACATTATTTACCTCTTTGTTCTCAAACCCTTGCACAGGCCAGGAAGAGAGCAGTAGGGTGTTGCTGTGCTACGAAACGAGCCTCAAAATCCTCCAGGTGCATCTCCAGGTCCACAGGGGCACCTCCATCTTCATGGTCAACCCAAGAGCCCTGGGGCCAGGCCTGAATTAGGTTCCAGGTGGCTCGCTCACTAGCTACGTGGTCCTGGGAAAGTCATCCGCCTGTAACATTGGGGGAGCCCCTAGGTTGAAGGACACAACGTTTTCATTTTGTTTAAGTCTAAAGTCAACAATTTCATGTGGTTCAACCACCTTCGATAAAGAGCTGCTATAGCCCTGGCAGGTGTGGCTTGGCTGGTTGGAGCGTTGTCCAGTAACTGGAGGGTTGCAGGTTGGCTTCCCAGTAAGGGCACGTACCCAGGTTGTAGGCTCCATTTCCTGTCCAGGCGGTTATGACCCCCAGCCCAGGTGCGTATGGGAGGCAACTGATCAAAGTTCTCTCTCGCATCAATGTTTCCCCCTCTCCTTTCCTTTATCTCTAATAAAAGCAATGAAAAAAAAAGTCTTCAGGTGAAGATTAAAAAAGGGTTGTTATAAAAATTAAATGAGATTATGCATTAAAAATTTTCATCTAGTCCCCATCACGAGGTAGGGAAGAGCCCTGTTGATCTTCCTCTTCTTTTTTATAATAATAACAAATAAAAATAAGAGTGAAATTATAATTATTGTTTACACCTGGGTAGGAGACTTGAGAACTCGAGTGTTGGGGGGGCGGGGTTCCTTCTCCATCGCTCAGATTTCACTGAGTTTTCCCTGAGCTCTCCTGGCCTCTTGCCACACCCCTCACCCCCCTCCTTGGAGATGGAGCAAATTACCTGGCTGGTGAGTGACAGCCATTGGTGTACAGTAAGTAGTCCATCAAGAATACTAAAGGTGTGTATGTGTGTGTGTGTGTGTGTGTGTGTGTGTTTGCATCTCTCTGCCCTCTCCCTGCCACCCCCACCCCCATCCTGCCTTAGACCAGTGTCAGATAGCAGTCCTGGAGAAGTGTGTCTGTCCCACAGACTCCACCTGTCCCCTGCAGGTGCCCAGCTCTGGAATGGGGGTGAGGTGGCGCAGAGGCAGGGAGACGGAGGAAGCCCACCTCTAGGCTGCACCCTCCAACTCAGACTTTAGCAGCAACACAGCAGGTGTTCTGGCCTCCGTGTCCTTCTTCCTGGCTCTTCTCTGGTTGACAATGTGGGCACTGAGGAAAGCCACGTAGTTAATTAGCTCCCTCGGCTGGCTCTGGGAAGGTGCTGTGCGCGTCTCTGCTTGCAGGTTCTGGAAGGAAGTCTAGACTGGCAGGGCAAGGGAAGTGACTCACGGCGTGGCCACAGTCGGTAATGTCCCATCATGGCCTGGGGGTGGGGAGGCAAAACCTAGTATAAGGAATCCCAGTTGGGGGCCTAAAAGTTTCCCTGGGCATCCTAGCCAGAAGGCGTTTCCTCACTATCTATTCCAGCTTTCTGTCCTTCCAGAACCTTCTCCTTCCCCATCCAGATTCCTATTACTTCCTTGCCTAGAGCAGATTAGCCTGTTTTTAGTCCTCCACCCAGCCTGCTCCTCACCTTACACAACTTCTCAAAGCTCTCCTGGGTGCTCTGCTACACAAAGGACCCTGTTCCAGGTCCCCTGCACCCCCTTCCCCCACCCAGAGCTCAGGGGCTCGACAAACCTGAATGAGGGAAAAAAAAACCCACATCTTTATTTTCCCTAGCCTTTAACTGAAATTTAGCATTTCCTTTAAAGTTGAACATAGGCTACAAAGCACAACAGTTTTAGCGGAATTTATGAATTTGTCGTCCATGGGAATCTCAGATATTTCTATGTATATATCACAAAATATCATTCGGGTTCATCGAAGCTTTGAAATTACAGTACTTATTAGACCTGTTGCTAGAGCTTGCTACATATTACTAAATTATGATTTAACTGACTACTTCGGTAACTGGTTTCCATATAACTGATTTACTTTAAAATGCTATGTCTTTATTTTTTATGCACTTGGAAACATTATCCCGAGGAGTCCATCCATAAACTTCTCAGCACATTGCTGAAGGGCCCCACGGCACAGGGAAGATTTAGAATTCGTGCTTTGGCAGGAAAAAGCACTGCAGAAGTTACACAATTAGTTTTCCTTTAACACGCTCAATTCCCAGCGGGGGCTCCCATCTGCAGCCGGGGCCAGCGACCAGGAGGGCAGCCATGCGAGAACGGACGCTTGGCCTTTTCCTGAGAAGGTGCCGCAGATGGCTGTCCCCACGCTCGCTCACCCCGCATGCTCCGGACCGGATGGCGACTCTCTTCCTGTCCCTTCCGCTGGAGACCGGGAGGGCGAGGACTTCTGTGTGCGCTGCTGAATGCACCTTCCCAGGCCAGGTTCTGCAGGGGGCGCTACAGCCTCCTCCAGGCAGGCCCCTGCTGAGCCCCAGTCACACCAGTCTCCAGACACTGGAGGGAGGACGCTTACTCCAGCCCCTTTGCAACCGCACCCTGACCGAAGAACCGCCTCTCTCAGCCCAGCCCCAGAACCTGGACAGAAAGTCAAATGGTCGTTGCTGCTTTAAGGTGTCAAGTTCTGGGGTGACAGGAATGGAAGGCGCCTGGAATATGTTGCCCCCTTCTCCCGGTTACACTGTATGTTCTGGCCTGTAGCTGTCGTGCGGAGCGGGAGGCGTCTGTAGCCACTCTTGGAACTTCGGGCTGGATTTTGAGGGAGGCGTCTCACTAATGGCTTTGCACTTTTTGTCTCATCTAGATCGGAGCTTTCTACAAGGACGGCAGTCTTCCCCGTGTGCCCGGTCTAGCAGGGTAGCCACTAGTCACATGTGGTCATCGAGAACCCGAAAGGTGGCTAGTGCGCCTGAGAAACTGGATTTGAAAATTTTATTTAATTTGAATCATTTAAATGTCAGTCGCCACCTGTGTTGCTGGCTGCTTTGTCGAACAGAACAGCTCGTGGGGGGCTGCACTCCTCATGTCAGCCCTTGTGTGTATTCTGTTCCCAATGTATTTAGTGAAGGAAATAATTACCTGGCAGGTAATTATTACAGAGTTTGCTTTTGGCAAACAAAACAAAACAACAGACCATTTTGCAAAGCTAGAAAATCAACAAGTCCATTAAATTGGTCTTCTGGTACCAAGTGGCTGTGAAAATTCCGAGGCTGTCTTGTTAGAGGGTCAAAACAGCGTTTGGCCACCGGCACCTGAGCATGGAAGGGTCCCCGCCCAGGGCCTGCCGTCCAGACCCAGAAAGCGGAGGTGAACGGTAATTCTCTGCAGAGACAAGGCTGGACAGACCAGGAGTCCTCCGCTCTCGTTCTCGGAGACAGGAGCGTTGGCTGCGGGCTTCCAGTATTGTTCACGTTATTTTTCACTCGGTGAGCGTGATCAATACTCTCATTCATACCTTGTATTCTGCAATTCACAGTGAAGAGAAAAAAGTTTTGTGTTTTGAAAAGTGTGGTTTTATTTTGAAGAGCGCTGCATTGGTCCCCAAACACAGTGAATTCTGAAAAATTAGGCTCTCCTAATTTTTAAATTCTCCTAATTGTAGGATGGGAAGACGCAGTCAGGTCCTGGACAGGTTCTGCACTAGCGAACATTCCGTCGGGCAGAGGAGCTGTGTGACTTTTGGTGCTGGCAAGTCACACGGCCGCCTAGGGAGCAGAGTGCCTGCCAGGGGGAAGTTCTGCCAGACCCACTCAGTGAGTTATAATCATTTGTAATCAGCCCATTAATTAACTGGGCACAAAAGGATGTTGTAAAGAGTTCAAAAGTATTTTCCCAAGTAGGTTAATTACATCCCTCCCACCTCATTTGCTTACATGGCCACGCCACTCAACAAACCCTAATGTCATTCAAACACAAAAAGTCACTTTCAGTCTTCTCTAAATTTTTTAAATTTGACTTAAAAAGGGTCCAAAGGAGTAAACTTCTGGTGTAAGGTAGGAGAAAAAAAAAACAATAACAAATCCCAACAACCCAGAATCAAAACCGCAGGAGGCCTTCGAACAGCCGTGAATATTCATTGAGCACCACAAAAGGACTTGGGTTAAAGAGGGGAAAAGGACACGTTTCTGTTTTCAGGCGCTTACGTTTTAATCAGAGATTTACAATGTAATTACAAAGAGAAACAATATTGGCCAACTGTCAGTATTTGGCTAGGATTTCTACTTCTCCTTTCAGTAGTGGCTAAAGAAGAAGAGAGATGTTTCCAAATTCTGGGCCCTCAGGCAAAATGTTTTAGAAAGCAGCTTTCTAATCATTCTAAAAATTGCTCCTAAAAAGAAAAAACTAAAACAAACCGCTCAAGGGACGGCAAGCTCTTTGTAGAAACATCTTCTAAGATGCAGAGAAGCAAAAGATGGGGAGCATTACCTGCCATCCTACTATTCAATGATAGACTGTACAGTTTCACATTTTTCTTGATTTTTTACATGCATATATTTGCCTGTGTATTTACTTGCCAAGTAGTATTCTCCGTATTGCTTGAAACCTGTTTTATTCCCTCTTAAATAATAAGTCAGCAACATGTTTCATTGGCAATTGGTGAACAATCACATTATCTATAAAGTATGTCACTTCGTAGGTGGTCCATAATTAATTGAACACACGCTACTACTGGATATTTATTATTATTTTTTTCATGTAAAATAACTTCTTTTTTTTCTCTTTGTCAATTGATATTTATTATTTTTGCCATTAAAAATGATGCCATAACTAAGGCTCATTGTTGCGTCTTTGTGTACATCTTTGATTATTTTCACAGGAAATGATACTAACAGGTGGAAGAACAGAGCATATACGTTTGTCTTCGGTTTGAACGAAATTCAACATACTGAAGCAGTTTGGCTCGGGAAGTCTGAGATCAGTAGTGTGATCTCAGACAAATTAACTGTGAAGCCTCACTCTGATTGGATGGTGGAGAGAATGGTTGCTGTGTGGCTTACCGGGAAGTTTCAATGAAACAGTACAATGAACAGTACAATGAACAGTACAATGAACAGTAGGTGTTCCCAGCAACTCAGGGCCAGGCACATGATAGGTGCTTTATCAATGCCAGGTCCTTTCCATCCTCAGTCCACGTGTAATATAAGTCCTAGTCCCACCCACAGGGTGAGGGGTGCGGAGGGAGGCAGGGAGAGAACAAGAAAGAGGGAGGAGGAAGAAGAAGAGGAAGAGAGGAGAGAGGCAGGGAGGGAGGAAGGAAGGGGAGAGAAAGACAGAGGGGAGAGAGAGGATTGGCAGGAAGGAGGGATTAAGGGACTGGAGAAGGGGGTCTAGCAAACAAAGAACGGGGGTCTACGTGCTTCTTTTTAGGAGAAAAGGTTCATGATAGCATTTCATGCTTTTTTATTTGTTTGTTTTTCACGGCTAGCGTTTCCCCGAGCCTAGCACGGAAGCTTTACGGTGCGTTGCTTCAGCCTTTCAATCTGCCCTTTGGGTATTATGAAAGGTTAAAACCCACACAACAAGGCAGAGTAAAGCTTGTTTACTGCAAGATTCATGTTTGGTCTTGAAAGGTACTTTCCTCCCTTGCCCCACACCCGCTGATGAACAGGAAGATGGATGCTACACGGAGGAGGGTGTGGGTGATGCATGCAAATTGGGTTCTGCATGGGCAGGTTGGGCCGAGAAGGGCTTCTTCCGGACCCATTTGCACACCTGGATGCATGCCCAGGTGACAGCCAGACAAGCTCCTTCCCCGCCCTCATCTCCCAGCCCCAGCTTCTCTGGAGACTCTTTCCGGTGGCGCAGGGATCTCCTAGGAGTCCCTTACGCGTCAGAACGCATTTCAGTCAACGGCTGCCTTTCCCGGGGATATCCGCGGCTCAGGCCGTGGCGCTCTCTGCGGGCTGCAAGGGTTCTCAGTGTCAAAATGTGTATTAATCATTCAGGCAGCCCTGGCTTCCTCCCCATCCTTCCTTCCAACAGCTGTTTCCGAGCATGTGGCATTCTCGGCGGTGTCACGCGCGGAACCACCGTGAACGAGACAAACAGGCTCTCTGCCCTCCTGGAGCTTATGTTTCAGTTAAAAAGTCAGACGAAACCCAAACACACATGCATGCCCAGTTCTGAAGTCACCAGGAGGGTTTGCTCTGGGTCAGAGGGTCCGGAAAGACCCCTCCTCCCCAGGGGCAGTGATATTTCAACCCCGTTGTATTGTCTTAAATCTTCTTGTTTCTTTTTGTCCAGCAATGAGCATGTCTTCACTAGGGGAAATGAATGCTTTGGTCTATTTTAATAACAAGAACTTATATTTATTGAATGCCTACCATGTGCTAGGCAGGCCAAAAGGTTTATTGTTGTATCTAGTCTTTTTGACAAACTCTGACACAGGACTCATATCGCCCGAAACTCAGAGAGGTTTTCCTGAAATCAGACCAGAAATAGGGGCAGAGCAACGGTCCGCCCCCAGCTGTGCCCGGCTCCACCGTCAGCAGCTTCTCTGTAGCCACACATCTCGTCCTTGTCCCAGGAGGGAAGAGGCTCCTGGCGGCCGTTTGCCCTTCAAACTCTTGTTCCACCAAAGGTGACTGGTTTAATTGAGAGTTCACCTACTTTAGTTCCCATATAAGGCTTTTTTCTTTCACCCCTTTGGAAGTGTCTACAAGCCTTGAATTTCCCCCTGATTCTCCCTGAGTCTTCCTTCTGGAGGAAATAATCCAGCTGGGTCAGCTGATGATCACTAGTGTTGCCAGAAACACAGACCACGGGTGTGGGGGGGCCCCCCCCTGCCCCCTCCCTCCCTCCCTCCCTCTTGTCTTTCCTTCCCTGTCCCCAGATTGGTTTGCGATCTCACTGACATCACTGTCTCGTGTTTGCACGTCCCTCTGTATCCGGGAGCTCATCCTCATTACAGATTCCAACAACGGCCCTGCACTCTGAGTCCCCCGTGATGACATTTGTGGAAATGATTATCACGGAACTACTAAGAAACAGGAACACTGAGTAGAAAGCAGGGCACTGCAAGGAAGCACCTGATATTTTACCACTAGAAATCTGTTCCGAATATTCTCCCATAACACAGACGCCCTTTGAGGAGAAACGCCTTGAGCATTTCCAGCTAACAACTTGGGGATGAGTATCGATTGCATTTACATGTGTGTGACACTTCCCCAGGCACTTTAACTTATATGAAGTCCTGTGGTCTTCCCAGAAATGATGCGATGGGCCGCAGACCATTGTTTTCACTGTCGACAAAGGAGCATGGGCAATATCTCTCTGTAGGGACAGTAGTTAAAAGTGACTGGCCCCAGATCACCCAGCAGGTGATCTAATGCAGCTGAGACTCACCTCTGGGTCTTTCAAAGTCGAGGTCAAGTATTCTTCCTAACAGTGTTTAACACTACAGGTCAACGTGTCAGGGCCTTATCGTGGGAGCTGGCTACAAGAAAGGGTCCAAGTAAGGTATGAGATCAACAGAGACAGTCAAGTTGTGAGAATTGATTAATGGATGAACGATTAGTCCACTCATTCACGTATAAATTTAAAATTTACGGAACACTGTCACCTACTGTAAAATACTGTATGGTAGCCTAACACTTGCATATGGTAGAGACCTGCTAGCATTTTCTTCTTGTCTCTGGCTGCACAGGTCAACTGCGTTTCCCAGGCTCCATTGAGGTAGGCAGGGGCCCTCCGCCTGCATTTAAACCCATGGAACCTGAGCAGAAAACCTCTCTCGTCCCTGCTCTTTCCCTTTAATGCAGATGGCTGTGGACAGCTGGGAAGCGCTGAATTATTTCACTCCTGCCAATTTAGAACACCCATTAGACATAAATTTCTATTACACTAAACCACGAAAAGTTTGGAGTTTATCTTTTATAATGACTGGTGTTACCAGCGCTTCCTAATCAGGTTGCAGGAAAGAATTCAGCCCTAATGCCCTGAAGGCATCCAGTGTAGCAATGAATTAACTTCTGTCCTTTGCATCTAACATGGTACTAGTTTTATATCATCCTTAGGAGAATTGAGAAAACAGTCACTTACCTAATTTTCCATGGAGTTTAATTCTCTTGTGGAAACTCTGTTGAGACAAGCTGGATACGCTCTCCAGGGGTTCATCATAATCTAGTTGTGGAAATTGGACAGACACACAAATCTCTTGCAAGGGAACGTGAGAGGGGAACTCATATGACTTCTCTTTCTCCTTATGACAAGCCTGGGGAGAAGACTCTACTATTGTCGTTTTACGGGTAAACAGATGGTGAAGCTGAGCAAATGTTAAGGTCACTAAGCTGGGAAGAGGTGGAGCCAGGGTTCGAATCTATGTCTAAAGGACTCTTGCTCATGCCAGGAGGGACTCTTTGTTTATGCCACTGCCAACTAAGCAAGTTCAATCTGACCCACAATTCTCTCTAGGGTGCGCACAAGGCCTGGGGGCCCAAGACCTTTCTCAATGTTCAAGGGCAAAGTTAACACTTCACTCTGGAGAGGATAGGACTCTTCCCAGCATCTCTGGGCTTGGTCACCCCTGAGATGCTATCTCTTCATCAGAATTTTCCTACCTTGGGCCTGTTTCTAGGAAAGTGGTAATAATATCATTGAAAGCCACTTATAGAAGCAAATTAGTAAAAGAGGAGTCACGCTACTACACTCTGATTTTAGGAAAAGTAGACTAAGTTATGAAAATTTGGGAGGTGTGATTAGGAAAGCAGAGGGTTGTTAGTTTATGGAAGGAATTAGGTTAACTAACAACCATCTTCCAAAAGCTTAATTAAGTCTCTCAGCCCTCAAGTGAGGCCAGGAAATAATTGATTGCGGTTCTGGTGGGGGAAGTGACGGGGGAGATAATTTGCCTGTGGCCAACAAGGGAACCAGCATCTGTCCTGGGATCGACATCTAAGATTTTCCTGGCTCTCTGGTTCACCTTTGAATCTGGAGTGCTCAGGCCCAGAAGAATTTTGTGTGTGTGTGTGTGTGTGTGTGTGAGAGAGAGAGAGAGAGAGCCCCAAAGCAGGACCATCAGCCAAGACACTCCATGAGAATAAGAGACCAAATAATTAAGGATTCATTCCTTAGTAGTTTTCTGTCCTTCAAAGAAGTAACACAAACAATGCACTGTTTGCGAGAGGCGAGGCCGCCAGGGCATGTTTTAATAAGTGCAGGCATTTTTCATTATAAGGCCTGCCCGTCACCCAGTGCGGGGACTATCTGGAGACCTCGTTTACAACAACGTCTGGAGCACACTAGAGAGAAAGAGAGGAAGGACATGGGGAAAAGGGAAAGGAAACTGCGGTACGGAGGAGGGAGGAAAGCATCCCAGAAGAAGAATTACAGAATTTACCAATTATTGAATGCTCACTCTGTGCAAGGAGCTTTTCAAACATTTCCTCACAAGAACTCCATGTAGTAGATGTTTAATTTCTATTTATGGGTGTGAAAACTGAGGTTTGCCTGGGAAGCATTTTGTCCAAGGTAAGAGGGGACAGGATCAGCATTAACATCCAAGTTCTGCAAGTCAGTGAGTGACCTTAATGTATAAAACAAACCAGAACCAACCCAGCCCGGTCCACCTTCTGCGTGTCTTTCTCCTTTAATACTCATCTAGAACACTTCGCTTCTGACTCTTGCGGTCACCAGATGTGCGGGGTTTTCTGCCACCCACAGTTCCCAGTCACCAGCTCAGTGTCCCACAATTTAACTCAGTTCTGACACTGTCCACTTCAGGTACCAATCATAAGTGACGCAGACACTGGCCTGCAGTGTCCACGTCATTATGGATGAAAGGAGACATCCACATGGACTACCAAGTCTGGTGGAGGAAAAGGGACAGCATGGCTTTTTTCCTAAGAGGAGCAAAAGCCTTGGCCCTTGCCATAACTGGCCTTTATTAGGTTTCTCTGCCCATTAGGTGATGGTCCTCATTTACTATGCACAGGTTCCCTTTAGGTGGTTCCCTTTTACAGAAAACAAAGGAGCCAATGCTGCTAATCACATCACAGAAGAGGGATATTTGCAAATGAAAAGGCAAAAGTTGTTGAACCCAATACACTCATCCTTGGAAGGTTTAGCATGGATTTTAGGAAGTTACTTTGCAGTACATGTCCTCAATTCAGGGTGAGGGAGTTTTTTAGCAAGAGCAAGACTCAAAGTGGCCTAGGTACACTGCAGCCCTGATTCGCCACGGGAGACCCTATCCTAGGGTGTGGATCCTGAGCATCTCCAAGTGGGAGCTGGGCCCACGCCATGCAGAACGGTCTCCTACAACAAGCAGTAAGTTTCCAGACTACCCACAACTTCTGTTCGACGTGGCTACAAATCCAAGGGTCCCCTGACCTTCAGCTCCTTGGATTTGATTCATTTGTCCGAGAGGCTTACAGAACTCAGGAAACATTTACTTAGGTTTACCCGTTGATTATAAAAAGACATGGAAAAGGATGACGATGAACATCAGAAGGAAGGGGTGTGTAGGGCCAGGTGTGTGAGAAGGGGTGCGGAGCTTCCCCACCCTCTCCAGGTGGGTCAATTCCCCTGCACTGACACCTGTTCGCCAACCTGGAAGCCCTCTGAACCCCAATCTTCTGACATTTTAAAGGAGAGAATTGGTCATCAATATCCTTTTCAGCCCTTCTCCTTTCTCAAGAGAATGGCGGGGAGGGGTGTTGATCATTCTTGGCTTCTAATCACGGCTTCTTCTCTCTGGTGAGCAGCCCTCATCCAGATGTCATCCCGATGTCCACCCAGGGTCACTTCATTGTAACAAAAGACACTCCTATCACCCAGGAAATTACACATTTTTTAAAAGATTTTATTTATTTATTTTTTTAGAGAGGGAAGGGAAGGAGATAGAGAGAGAGAGAAATATCAAAGTGCAGTTGCTGGGGGTCATGGCCTGCAACCCAGGAATACGCCCTGACTCGGAATCGAACCTGCGACACTTTGGTTCGCAGCCCGAGCTCAATCCACTGAGCTACACCAGCCAGGGTGAAATTACATGTTTTTTTTAAAAAAATAATTCATTTTTAAAGAGGGGAAAGGGAGGGAGAAAGAGAGGATGAGAAATATTGATGTGAGAGAGAAACATTGATTCATCACCTCTCGCTCCACACCCTGACCCAGGAACCGAATCTGCTACCCAAGTATGTGCCCTGAGTGGGAATTGAATTTACAACCTTACGGTTGACAGGGCGATGCCCAACCAACTGAGCCACTCCAGTCAGGGCACAGATTACAAGGTTTTCAGGAGCTCTGTGCTGGGGATGGGGTCGGGCGGCAGAGACAACTGTCTATCCTATTATCTTGCACTCAGCCACTGTGCTGTCCTGCCCTCCCCTACAGATTCCACTGCAGGAGAGGGAGAGGGGCCGTTGGAATCCATGTGCTTGCATGTCTGTTTTTCTTTGCACAGCTGGAAGCTCCTTGAGGACCAGAATCAAGATTTTATGTCTTTCCTGGCTGGTGTAGCTCAGTGGATTGAACACAGGCTGCGAACCAAAGTGTCGCAGGTTCAATTCCCAGTCAGGGTACATGCCTGGGTTGTAGGCCATGACTCCCAGCAACCACACATTGATGTTTCTCTCTCTCTCTTTCTCCCTCCCTTCCCTCTCAAATAAATAAATAAATAAATAAATAAATATTTTATGTCTTCATCTCCCCAGAACTTAAAAGTAGTTCGTGAAAGGCAATAAATGTCACATGAATGAATGGACACTTGCAAAGGCTGAGGATTAAATATCTCACCTTCTCACTTAATCCTGAAGTCATCTGTGGTCTCTCGGACTCTCAAAATATAGGTCAAATTAACTTGCCTTCCTCCCTCCTCCCCACAGCCAGCTCCATGGCCAAGGAAGTCTAAGGCTCTGCCTGGATTGTCTTGAAATTCTTGGGTTCAAGGGCAGCCTTGTGTTCTCATCATCTCCCTCAGACCCCTCACCCCTATGTCAGCCCGGCTGCTCCCTCTGTGCACAATGAATGAGGTCCCAGCTCAACCACTTGCCGGGTATGCGGCTTGAGGCGGGCTGTATTTGGATTCTGAGACTCAGTTTCTTTTTCTGTAAATGAAGGTCTTGATTTGGATAAGGATGGCACACTCGAATGCCGTCAAGGGCCAGGCAAGTCTCGGTGCAGATCTTCAGTGTAAGATAACAGGGGAGGTAAAAACTACGGCCGTCGGGAAGGGCTGCCCCTGCCAGAGGTACCGCGGCCTCCTGCTGCTGGGCGTCTTCAGCTGGTGGTTCAGTGTGGAGATGAGGGCTCGGTGCAGCCCTGTTTCCAGTATTTTTCACGAGATGCAGGAAGTCCGGATTTTTATGTGAAATCTTCCAATTCTTAAATGTTGGCACAAAAAACATGCAGAGATACGAAGAGAGCCAAACTCACCATATCTGGGCACCGAGTTCAGCCCACGAGCCCAGAGGGCGCAGCCCCTGGCCCGGATGATGTCCGCCGTCCTCTCCACCTCAGAGAGGCTCTGGCCTGGCAGCGGGCTGTCCCTTCCGTCCGTGTGTTTTTGGCTCTCTGTGCTATTCCTGCCGCAGTTTAAGCAGAGTGGACGAAGGCTTAAGTGTAACTGTGTTTATAAAACACCCCGAAGAATTCCATATGGTATGCCGAATGTGAAGTTGGCTTAATTTGAAAAGATTAAATGTACTCAGGCAATTGCAGAGTTGTCTGTTTTGTAAATCAATGCAATTTGTCAGCGGCAGGCCAGGAAGGGATGAGCTTCGGGAAGTGCAGCTGGTGAGGCCAGGAAGCCCAGTGGTAGGAGCCGAAGAGGCCAGTCGAGGTGGCAGCAGCTCCGCTGAACCCTCCGTCAGGTCGTCCCTGCGCCACACCCACGCACCCACGCACCCACGCACACACGCACGGGTGGAAACCAGAGCACATCTTTTAGGTTCTCTCGACACGGGGCCAGCCGCTTTCACAGGCGCGTGGTGGAGCAATGAGCAAACCCTTTCAGAAGGGAAGCTAGCAGTGAAGGAAGGCACGGAGACTTGCAGCCATCACCCCCTCTTGCGGTGCGGGCTGAGTTGGAGCCCACCGACATACACTGTCTTCCAGATGACGGCCCTCAAGTCACACCTGGCGCCCGGAGCGTTCTATCGAATTTCCTGGCAATGCCATTACACTCCGTAAACACAGCGTCAGGGGGAGCGGGGGTACCAAGGGCCCCTATCACGCCACGGGAGGGCACGTCTTGCTACATGCCTCCTCTCATCCTCTTGAGTTTCTATTATTTCAAATGTCAAATGCACTTTGCCTCAAGCCTTCCCGGCCTTTAATTTTTAAATCCACATGCATTTAATTTATTTATTGGATTTCTATAGGACTGGAGGGAAAATTTAATCATATACTTCTGGTTCATCTTTGTTTAAATCACTAGATGGCCTAAAAAGCTTCGTTGGCTCCCTTAAATAAGAATTTTGTGTGTGTGTGCAGTTTCTTTCCAGAGACGGGATGCTCAGAAGGGGCTACTCTTGTTGAAAAAAAATAAGTACAAATCTAGGAAAGTGATAGACTAGGGGAAGGGCAGGCTCCCAGCCATTCTCTAAAAAATCCAATTTATTATTTATTTTTTCCTTTATATTTTGTGCTTCTTTATGTTGCATTTTTATTGTTATTGAGTTTATTGGGGTGACATTGGTTAATAAAATCACATAGGTTTCAGGTGTATGCTTCTATAATACATCGTCTGTATATTGTACTGTGTGTTTACCACCCAAAGTCAAGTCTCCTTCCGTCACCCTTTATCCCCCCTTTACCCTCTTCTCTCGCCCCCCCGCTTTCCCTCAGGTCACCAGATACTGTCTCTGTGTCCCAGCCATTCTTTGTTCTTCAAAACATTCTGGCTAGAAAGGTAGGAATCATCAGTAAAGCAGTATCTTCTTCCTTGGACTCATTCGTTTAATCTGAGAGCCCACCACCACTGCAGGCATGTTCCTGGAAGCTCGGGGGCATCCCAAAACTCAAAATATTCTCCTTCAAGAAAGGTAATCAGTGACGTCTGAACTCCCCAACCTGTTCTTCTTACTCAGATAGCTGAGTTGAGATAACTCCGGCCCAAAGCAGCAGCCAAACTTGCTATTTTCTTATTGTTTCAACCTCAAGGTGGGCACATAGGCTATTTCCTTTAGACATTTCATTTTCTTTTCTACTTGTTATGGGCATTTTCAAACATTCATAGAAGTGGAAAGAATCGTATAGTGAACACCCGTATGCGCAACACCTTCACCCCACAGGGACGAACGTTTTGCGCATATGCTGGGTCACGTATCAACCCATCTCCCTGTGCCGCCATCAGCCCATTTTATTTGTTAGTGGATTTCAAAGTAAGGTGCAGACATCAAGTGTAAGTCATTACCTAGAACGTGTATTTATTTCATTTCATCTTTTTCCAGGAGAAAAGTATGCAAGTGAAATGCACAAATGTTAATTGCACCATCTGATGGGTTTTGACTAAGTACCTCTGAGTAACCCAAGTCCCATCAAAATATAGAACTTTTATGACTTTTTGTCCCTTTTTTGCAATTAACCCCTCCCCACCCTTTGCTCCAGACCCTGTTCTACTTTCTACCCCCGTGTACTGGTTTTGCCTGCTCTGGAACGTCACACAGATGGAGTCATACTGCATGAACTGTTAACTTAGTCCAGTTGCCATGGCTTTCCGTTACTCGTAGCTATAAGCTTCCTAAAGGAAACAAGAAGTAGTCAAGGTTGACCTTTCTTGCCTTATGTCATCATTGGAATTTCTCAGGAACACATAAAAATGGAAGTGAGGCATCACTTTATTACTGGAAATAATAACCTAGTTAATACCTTGCTAGGATAATATTAAATATGCTCTGGGATTATTCTCCCTAATAAACTCCCGCTCAGCAGAGAGGCTTGTGAGAAAAGTGAAGCTGTATTTTGGAAAGACTCTGCCCCCCATCCTCACAAAGTCACAATGGCCTGCCCTGTATTCAGCATGCTGTGATTTTGTCTCTCTTCATGTTACTTCAAATACCGGAGTTGGAGGTCAAAACCAAGATGCTGCTGTTCTCCTTAGAAGACCTCCACCTCCCCTTTTGACCATGAACAGGCAGGTGTAAGCCCAGTTGTAGTGGCGTTGGAGGTGGAGCAGGTCATCAGTAGGTGGCGCTCTTCCTCTGAACCACAACCCAGACTGGCTACCCCACCACCAGCTGAGACTGGGAAGGATCCTACAGCAAGTCCCTGCCTTCTGAAAGTGACAATAAAAGGAGCCTTTAGATGCTATCACTTTTGAGACTTTTTAGACAAGCGCTTGGCTGGAATCCGTTGAAATCTGAGTTTAACCATTCTTAGGGCCTTTTACCTGCAGGCAGCCGTCTTAGGCATCCTGAGACCAAACGTTATGTGATCCCATTGGAAGAGGATGCTTGCTACATATCGGTGTTAAGAATCAGCACTAACACATTTGGGAAAGAAAAATCTGGGAAGGAGCCCTGTCCAGGTAGCTCAGTTGGTTAGAGTGTCGTCCCGATTCACCAAGGTTGAGGGTTTGATGAATGCCTAAATAAGTGGGACAACATATCAAAGTCCCTGCCCCCCTAAAAAACAATAAGCAAAAAAATCAGTATGTTAAAAAAATCTGGGAAGAAAATGGAAGATGATAGAATCTGAATGTGAATCAACCATGTTAGAATAAGTTCACTAGGGAAGATACAGACAAATTCAACCCTTTATTCTTTCACTTGCCTGTTCAGTGTCCAACACTGGGGAGGGAATGGAGTCCAGGATTTGTTCAGAAACAGCTGTCAGAGTCTAAGCTGGGTTTCTACCTGAGTCTCAACTTTTTCATCTGCAAAATGAAGATGATACATATGCTTACAGGGCCTTTAATTCCTTAATTCAACAACCACATCTGCTATGTGACACTCACTGCTTCAGAGCTGTAGGTACTGTGTGTACAAGGCAAGGCCGCTGCGCTCAGGGAGCCCCCTGGCCGGCTGTGCTGTCAGAGGCGCTGTGTCACTATCTGCCATGCCACAGTCCCTTCTTCTTCTTCTTCTTCTTCAACTTTAGTTTCATTTCATGTTAAACACCCTTGCAAACAGTCAAAACAAACCAAATCATGAATAAATGTCTATTGCTTTCTGAAAACCACTTTTGAGGTGTGCTTGACACACACAAAAAAATCCATGCATATTTAATGTACACCGCTCGGTAGATTGGAAGATAAGTACACACCCATGAAACCATCACCACCAAGACCATAAATACAACCATTGCTCTGAAGTTCCTTCCCGCCTTCATCATCATCATTATTGTTGTTGCTAGAGTACTTAATGTAAAATCTACCCTCTTAGCAAATGTTGGGTATACAATAGGGCATTCTTAGCTGTAGGCACTATGCTGAGTGGTAGATCTCCAATACTTACTTATCTTGCAGCACTGAACCTTTGTACCCTTGGACCGTCACCTGCCGTTTCCCCCTCCCCTCAGTCCCTGGCAACCACCCTTCCACTCTACGCTTCTGTGGGATGGCATCTCCTGTAAGCGAGAGCATACAGTATTTGTCTTTCTGTGGTTGGCTTATATTGCTAAGCATAATGTCCTTCGGGTTCATCCATATTGTCACAGATGGCACAATTTCCTTCTCTCCTTTTTTTAAGGCTGAGTCACGTTGCATTGTATGCATACCACATCCTCTCCTTACATTGTGATGCTGGCAGTCCTCCACAGAGAGGCGGGGTCAATGGTGCCGCCCCTTGAATAGGGGCAAGTCTGTGACCATGGCGGACGTGATTGATGCTGCATAACCTTCAAGGCCATATCATAAAAGGTGAGATGGCATTCTCCTGGCCCTTTCTTTTGAAACATCTGCCTTGGGATCCCTGAGTTGACATATAGGAAGCCCATCTGCATGTTTGCTGCTATGTTGGGGGGAATCACATAGAGAGACCACATAGAGACTGAAAAAGATGCCCAAGGAGCCCCAGTTGTTCTAGCCTGCAGCCTTCGAGTTTTCCGGCTGAGGCCCTGAGAGCTCAGCTGTACCCACTGTACCATAAGATAACAGGAAGTGCAAAGGCCCTGGGGCAGATGGGAGCTCAGCACATTCAAAGAACTAAAAAATAGCTGGTGCCCTGGATTCTAGAGCAGGGAGGATGACAGTCCAAGGTGAGGTCAGGGTAGACCGGGTCATCTCATATAGGGACTTGTAGCCAGCCATAGCTAAGGGCTTGGATTTGTATCCAAGTGTAATGGGAAACCATTGAAAGATTCTTAGTTGCTCACGGATATGGTTTTATTTACACATAAACAAGATCCTGTTGCTGGCTGTCTGGTGAAGAGAGGAAGGGTAGGAGCAGCAGTAGGGAGGCTAATTAGGAGGCTGCAGCCTTAGTCCTAGTAAGAGCTTGGACAGGCTTGGAATTAACAGACGTAATAACAGTAACAACGACTCTCACTGCCTAACTGGTTTCTGCACTCAGGCATCCTTTCCAGCGCTTTGAGTGGATTATTTGACTTTTTTTGTCTTCACAACAGCCCTGTGATATAGGTTCTACTTTTATCCCAAATGAGAGTTCCAGTACTTTGCCCATTGTTGCATGATGCATAACGCACGGGGGATGCAGGCTCCTAACCCAGGCCAGCCACGGCAGAATGCTGCTTTCTGGGAGAGAATCCAGTGGGAGGACTCAGGACTGGTTAAATGTCTGGGTTTGGAGGGGGGCAAAGGAAGAACTCAAGGATGGTACCTTGTGTTCTGACATGAACATTTACGAGGCAGGGGGTTCCATCCACTGAGATGGGAAAGTCTAGGGGAGAAGTCAGAGTCAGGAGAGGCCAGAGTTCTCTCATTGTAAGAATGAGCAATAACAGTGATAAAATGGCCATAATAAAGGTGAATACGTATTGAGTGTCTACCATACGCAAGTACTCTACCTAAACCAACTCATTCAATTTTGCAGCAACTCTAAGAAGGAATGCGCCCTTATCTCCTCTTCACACTGACGGTAGAACTAGGAAACAGAGAGGCTGAGAAATTTGTCAGAGATTACAGAGCCAGGAAATTGTAGACCCGGGCACTGGCTGCCTCCTCTCATCACTGCGCATACTGCTTCTCTTTAAATCAGCAAGAGTCTGGTAAGCAAGAACCACAGTGCCGGGTGCGCAGTAAGTGATCAATACGTGGTAGCTATTACTATTATTATTAAAATGCAGTTGACCTTCCCTGGTGTATATGACATCGTGTTACTAGGAAACAGAACACAGCCGGTGCCCTCTGGAAAGGTGCCCTGTTTACGGCGACTCCAGAGTCGTACGCATGGAAGTCTAGATGGTCCAAGGCGACCACACGCCACCCCAAACAGCCACAGAAGAGGCGCCGCCGCAGCGTGTGATGAAGTGTTGAAGGCGCGGCATATATCTAGCTGCACAGGCTTTTTCCAAACATCTAGAGGAATATTAAAGTGTCGTGCCAGGATTATTAACACATGTGCTCACAACAGGGAGACTCCTTCTCTATGATTCATTGGGCCCTGTCAGGACCCAAACCAAATGTCAAAGATCAGAACAGTGACATTTACACTGTTTTAATTACCCGGCGAGATTAGTGTTTGTGGACTTGTTAAGTAGTTCCCAAACAAAGCAGTGAAATTTAATGGTTCAGCTGTGCAGCAAAACTCACTCCCTTTTTTTTCTCTTTCCTTTTTCCCTCCCTCCCTCCCTTCATTCTTTTTTTTTCTTTCTTCTCTTTTCTCTTCCTCCTCCTCCTCCTCTTTCTCCTTCTTCCTGTCTCTCTCTCTCTCTCTCTCTCTCTCTCTCTCGGCAATGAAGACAAGTTTTTACTAGTATAATCAAGACAAATCCTTTGACGTTTTGATATAATAAAAGTGAAAAATAAGAGGGGCTCCCACCTTTCTTGCTCTTTATATACATTTTTTTCTCTGTTGTTCCCATAATACCAGAGAATAAATTCAGTAAGTCAAGCTATATTTTATTTTCATATTTCCTTAATTTTTCCAAAATACAAAGAACTCAGAAAATTTAAAAATAGAGAACATTAAAAAAACAGAATTACACCACTCCAATACAACTGATACTAACTTGCTGCATTCTTTATAGTTTTTATTTTCCCATGCTTATTTTATATGCTTGTAATTCTAGTGTACTTACAATGTTGTAGCCTGCTTTTGTATGTAAATGTTTGACAGGCACACCTTTCTGTTAAGTAATCTTCCAAATTTTGCTGGAAGAGTCCATTGAGCAAACCTCCCTTAATGTCTTTTTTAAAAAGATTCTATTTATTTATTCTTAGAGAGAGGGCAAGGGAGGGAGAAAGAGAAAGAGAGAAATGTTGCTATGTGAGAGATACATCAATCAGTTGCCTCTCACATGCCCCTCAATGGGGGACCTGGCCCATAGCCCAAGCATGCGCCCTGACTGGCAATTGAACCAGAGACCCTTTGGTTCACAGACTGGCACTCAATCCACTGAGCCACACCAGCCAGGGTAAACCTCCCTTAATTCCCAAACCACATAACTCAGACACTTTTAGAATACAGAAAGGAATCAGTAAAACAAAATATGTAAATTAAACAGTGTTACTCTTTCTCTTACTGTTGAACTTGGCTAGGTCTCATGTGCAGGGGTTGAGAGCTCTGACTCTGAGCTCTGCCGCTTGCTAGCTGTGTGACCTTGAACCATTTACCTAAGCTCTCTGGGCTTATTTTCTTCACCCATAAAATGTAGATAATGACAGTGCCTACTTCACAGAGGTGGGATAATGTCATTGCAATGCCTACCCCCATACCTGTCATGTGATGGGCACTCCATAACATCAGCCATCACTGCTATAGTGGTCATTGTCATTATTTAAGCTTCCCAACATGACTTTGGTAGAAGGAGCACTGGATTAGGGATCATGAAACTTGAGCTCCAGACCTGGATGAGCTGTGCCCTTGATGCTTATCTCTACCTGTAAAATCAACAGTTAAATACCTGCATGTCTCTTTCAAACAGAGCCTGGAACAAGATAAAAAAAAAAAACTCTATAAATGCAAGACCTCATGCACCAAAAGTCACAGGCATTCTTGTGATCCCGAAGGCAGAGTGTCCTGTGGCTGTGGCTGCGGAGACCTCGTGGCTGGGGAGCTCTCCACGCTTCTCTGACCACCAGCCCTCGTCACAGAGCCACTTCCATGACTTCGAACGATGCTGGCGGAGCACAGTACTGTGCAAAGGTCAGCAAAGGCTCGTCCACCTCGGGCCTTGGTGTCTCCTTCCCTCTCATTCTCAGAAGGCTCAGAGCCACATGGTTCTGCTGTGTTAAGGAAACCCATACCTCAGGCTTTTTTTTTTTTTTTTTGGCTGTGTTCATTTATTTTAGATATTCTATCAATGCCATTTGCCCGGCTCAGGTTAGAAGTTGTCAGCATTTCCCACTTAGGCTGCTGTTTCCAGGGGACGGTAATTTGATGGCAACATTTGTTCCGGGCAGCAGCAGGCCAAGGAGAGGTCTCAGTGCAAACGCATCTCCCGCCTACTTAAAGACAATGGCCAGCACAACCCTCTCCTTATGTGACCAATTTAAAATGATGGAGGTCGACCAAAAAAAAGATATTATTTTGAATTCTGGAGACAAGGATTTGTTTTGACATTGGCATGAAATTCACGGCTATAGGTCATCAAGAGTTTACTCTCTAGCCCTGGCTGGTGTGGCTCAGTGGGCTGAGCACTGGCCTGGGAACCAAAGGGTGGCCAGTTCGATTCCCAGTCAGGGCACATGCCTGGGTTACAGTCCAGGTCTCCAGCAGGGGGCGCATGAGGGACAACCACACATTGATGTTTCTGTCCCTCTCTTTCTCCCTCCCTTCCCCTCTCTCTAAAAATAAATAAGTAAAAGAAATAAAATCTTTGCAAACAAGGAGTTTACTCTCTAGCATTCTGGCAGGATCGCAAGAACTGCCAAATGGTCTTTGTGCGCAGCCAGAGACTCCAGCCAGGCCCTTCCTTTGGGGAAAGTGGTCTGTGTGCGCCACCTCCTGCCTTTTGTCCCCCTCACCTCCCCTCAGAAGATGGACGAAGTGGGGAGCATAGCTCAGAACCTGATCCTCCTTCTGGGGAGTTTGCCCTGTGAGGGGAGCAGGCGTGACAGGGAGCAGGGAGGGGAGCAGAAGACACATACTTACTGAGAGGCCGCCCTCCCACATTTGCATACCTCACCATGCATCACCTGTCCTGCCGTCAGGAGAGGCTGAGAGGTATTTAGGGAATGACTGTTCTCCTGCTTCTGGGAGGCATTCGTTCAAGGGCTATTTACTGAGCACCTACTATGCCTCTTGGGCTTACATCTTGTACAATAACATGTTGCCTCTTCCCAGGGAGCCTGGCTAGAGTGGCAGGCAGTCCCCGATGAATGAGCAGTGACACCTGTGAATAGGACTCTGAAGGGGAACCAGGGCCTGATTTGGAACATCACGTTCGTTAAGCCCTCTCTGGGGGGGTGACGGTTTTCTGGAGACAGGAAAGCTGGGTTGGGGTGTAGGGAGGACTTTCAGGGACAGGTGCACGACCAACACGACCTCTTGAAGAATGACCATGTGTAGGTAAGTGGGCATCCCGCTGAATTTTATATGTCTGCGCAGGGATGTGGTTGGATCTGAGATGCAGGTACCAACTTCAACTGCTTATGTTAAACGTGAGATTTGTTAAAAAGGGGGAATTTGACCAAATCCAAGGGTAGAAAGCATAGCCAGACCTTGCAGGATGTGGGCTGGGAAATAGCAGCCTTTTCCCTTCTTCCCCTTAGGTTACTTCTTGTGCAGGATGCGACCCTGGCTCCCTGGCCTTTTTTCACACCGCCAGCCCAGCGGGGAGGTTGGGCCACCATACAACAGCTGGGCAAAGAGGGGGAGCCTAGCCTATTGGCCTTTGCTGGCAGGGGCTGGAGGTGGGGCCGTAGTGTTCTGCCGTGACGTTTGCTGGAGGAGGGTAGTTACTGTCTAAAAGTTTTCTGTCCCAGTCAGTTTGGTAGAGCGAGTGGACTTCTGCAGGGACTCTTGGCCTGCAGCTCTCGTTGGTGTTTCTGGGTTTCTAGCTCTGCCAACATCCAATCAGGGATATGCGAGGCAAAAAGAAAGCCTGGGGAACTGGTCACTGTCATTGCTTAGATCTCGCGTTCCCTAACCAGTTGGCTTGCTTTCAGAGGCTTCTTGTATTTGTCCATGTCACGCCTAGTGGCTTTAGTTGTATGTGTCAGGAGAAATAGGAGGAAGACCGTCGACTGCATCTTCCTGAAAATGCAAGTCATTCAGCATCCTTTAATCAACTGTTCTTTTCTGCCGAATCAGTCCGAGTCAGGCTCTGCGGTTTAAAGCCCAAATCTTGTCTGACACAGAGTTCTTCATGGTGAAGAACAGAAAACCACGCACGCAGGTTTGAGCAGAACATGACTCGTTAGAGGATAATCAACAAGCGCTAGAGTTTCTCGGAGAACCTGAGAGGAGTTGTGAAGCCAGCAGCCAGGCCCAAACCGCGTCTGGGAACAGCTGCGGGGGTGGCATCGCTGTCACGGTCACTGGGCCATCACTGGAAACAGATGCTGAACATGACTCCCAGGGCCGCGGCTCCTACAGACTAGAAGGTTCTGCCCTCACCTTTTCCAGGGGAATTCACTGTGGCACCGGCTTCATGGAATCACTTCTGATTCAAAGTCTTGTGTGTGGATGTTTGGCTGAGGCCAAGCCCATGTCTGTGTCCTGGCTGACAGGGGTGCTGGGAAAACCAGCTTTTGGCTTCTGTCTAAGGAAGATAAAGACATTTGCAAAATATAGAAAAGGTGTCTAAAAACATGGCAAATGTGCACTACAGAGTTGTTTTTTTTTAAGATTTTATTTGTTTATTTTTAGAGGAGAAGGGAGGGAGATAGACAGAGAGAGAGAGAAACATCAATGTGTGGTTGCTGGGGCTTATGGCCTGCAACCCAGGCATGTACCCTGGCTGGGAATTGAACCTGGGACACTTTGGTTCCCAGTCCGCGCTCAATCCACTGAGCTATGCCAGCCAGGGCCACAGGTTTTTTTTAAGAGTGCACGTGCAAAGCCGGCGAAGACCCCAAGGAAGGCGGGGTGGAGGAGACAAAGAGGAGATCACATGTTTGAGACATGGTAAGGAGGCGGAGTTGGCAGAAACTCGAGACACATTGGGTGTGAAGCAGGAACAAGTGGGAAGACTCTCATTACTGGTCAAATATGTGTGAGTTTAAGCAAAAGACGATTGGTTTTTGAGCCAGTGGCTGATGAAATGCAGCTGCTAATTCCTAACACTCTTTTGTTTGGAGGAACGTACCCAAAGAACAGAACCGGGAACAGGGTTCATCTGTTTTTCTGCGTTACCACCTGTTGTTCCCCCCGGCCCCCCCACCCCCACCCCGGGCCTCTGGACGGCCCAGCTGAGTCTCGGGCGCTGCGAGCCGAGACCCTCAGAGACAAGCCACGCAGATCTCCAAGACACACAAGCGCTTCTCTCCTCACGGTGTCATGATGTACATCTTTCTTTGTATGCACCCTTTTTTTTCATTCTCTCGGCTTCTGAAATTTATTTGGAAGGTTTGTCATTAAGACACATCTACACACGGGGATGGGTTTTAGAAGGTTCAAGAAGTCAATGGGGTTGAGTCCAAACCGTGGCTATGATATTCTTAAATAACATCAAGGAAGAGAGAAAGTGGAATGGATTGTGTGCATGTGTTGCTATGGACTAAATTGTGTCTCCCCCCCGCCCGTCTCTCAATTCATACGTTAAAGCCGTAACCCCCTACGTCACTGTATTTGTAGACAGGACTTCTGCAGGAGCAATTAAGGTTAAGTGAGGTCATAGGGCAGTGAGTGCCCTGACCTGATAGGGTCAGCGTCCTGATGAGAAAAGGCACCAGAGAGCTCTCTCTTTCTGCCACGTGAGGACACAATGAGAAGGAGGCGTCTGCAAGCAGCAGGAGAGAGTCCCAGAACCTGCCCCCACTGGCACCCTGACCTCAGGCTTCCGGGACTGAGAAAATCAGTGTCCGTCGTGGGAGGCACCCAGCCTGTGGTCCTTTGTTAGGGCGGCCTGAGCTGACTAGGACACGTACTGTACATGGCAGGTTATCAGGGAAGAAAACACACGGTTCTGAGCTCTGACAGCCACCCAGCCTGCGGGTTACTTAGATAAGAGACAGTGAACAATATATTAGAATTTGATAGCAGTTTCTCAAAACACACAAGATGACCTTGTAACAGCTCCTGATAAAAAGCTGATGCCTGAAAGTTAAATCACAGCTCTTCAAAGAGGTTTTGGGAACCAAGTCATGTCACAGAGGTTGCTGGCAATGGAACTTGATAAGAGGTGTGTAGCAATCCACGGCCAGGAGGAGCTCTTATCACCACCCAGGACGTGGCGTTGCATCCAGCCCACAAGTTGAAACACTCATGAGAGTATGGTGCATTGTGTGTGTGTGTGTGTGTGTGTGTGAATTTCACATGTGCAAATAAAAAACAAGGGGTCAGCCCAGCTTCAGAAAGATGTTTAATCAAGGTCACGAAAGAAAAAATACCTCCAAGAGCCAGGCAGGTGGGGCTGTGTGTGGAACAGGTCCCGAGGGCACACACCTGGTCAGGAAAAGGTAGCTGATTTTTTTCAGAAGGCAATAGATGCCCTACACGAACATTCTGCCTATCAAAAGCTGCCTAAGGCAGAATCAATCCAGAAAACTTCCAGTTTGTGGACCCCATAAACAGCAAAAGATATCTGAGACGGTTACTCTCAGATATCAACTATTCCATCCAAATCAAAAGTAACAATTCAAGTGAAGATAATTGGTGGGTATTCAAGTGCTGGCAATGTTACCACTTAATGTCCACAAAGCAATGCTTCTTTAAAACAGTAACAATCGTATCAGGGCTGGATCACAAGGGTTTGGAGAGTGGCGATCTTCCCACTGCTGCAGACTGCAGGGGGTTTTGTTTTTTTGTTTTTTTGTTTTTTGTTTTTCATTTGCTCGGGCTTGTTTCCCAACCGCGTGTCCTTCAGCGGGGCTTCTAAATGGGTTAACAACACCCTCCCTCGAAGTGCTTGGTCAGGATATTTGCCGTTTTTTCACAGCCATGGAAAATGCACACAGGGATTGAAAGGCCCAGTTCATGCAACATTGCTCAAAGGATTTCAGGATTCCATTACTGCACAAATCCTTTAATTAAAGCCAGTTCCTCCAGGCCCCTGTTGCCCAGACCCAATCCACAGCGTCCCTGGCGACCTTGGCAGGGTTGATTAATTGACGAGTTGGCAGTGCAACCATTCCTTCAAAGATCCCAGGATATATCTGCGAAAACAAAAATGCCCCCAGACACCATATGGTCCCCTGTTTCCAGTGGCTCTTAAAATTTATCTGCAACTTCTCCCCTGTGTGACTAATGTCTTCTGCCTTCTACTCAGTGGCTGTTTCGACCCATCACCCTTCCTCTCGGAGGCACAGAACTCTTCAGCTAGGAGGTATTTTTGGAAACTCAAGAGGACGTTTTTGCAATTTGGCAATAAGGAGCAACATTCTCCACTGGGCCCAAGTCACTGTGGATATCAAAGTGGCCAGAGTTTTGAAAAATATCTCTGCCGTGGCTTTTTGGGGGATTCAGCAATAAGTAATTATATCTGGGAAGCACCAATATCTAGATCCCGCTCATCAGAGGAGCGAACTGTAGGGAAACCGAGTACAGTCAGAAAAGTCAGACGGGTGTGTTCTCAGGGCGGCTCTCGGGGTGACTCTACACACTGCTTTCTTATAACTCTGGGTGTCCCCCCTTTGCCCTTGTCAGCACCCTGTGAGGGACGCCCTAGTGCCCCCGAGTTCTGACTCACCATTTCAGAAACCCAAGAAACCAGAGAATTCCACCAAAGGCGAACTTTTAAAATTGTTTAAAGCAAGGTGGGCTCTGTGAAATTTGCAAAAAGTGGGAGATGGATGGCTGGTGTTCAAGAACTTAATCTACTGAGTGGGGACAGGTATTTGGTTAAATAATAAGTACATAGGATGTATTTAGTGTACGTAGGATGGTGTGCATCTATACTCCTTTCCACACACCACAAAAACAAAGTAGGCTTATGTATGTGGAAATAAATACATTTAAAAAGTGGATCTAGGAGAGCAAGAGAGTGAAAAGATAGAAAACTCCATGATCTGGCAACCAACAAAATGAAGTGAGTTACGGATGCAGTTCGAGACTGGTCACGTAGGCTAGTGGTCTCAGCTAAGGATGGATGGCGCCAGATTCTCTCCCGGTTACCCTGGTAACCGTACTTCTCTGCTCATGCTAATGAACAAAACCACACGCAATTAAGTAAATGGAAGGGGTGGGAGGAGACAAGAGGTTGAGTGGCTTGCCCAAAACAGAGGTATGAGCTTGGACTTTCAGGGGGCTATGCTTTCTCCCCCCGGCCTGGTCGCACGATGGGCTGAGGGACTCTCAGATGACCATCACCTGCCTCTGGAGCAGTGACGATCTCCCTCAGCCGCCCACTGGAATCACCTCGGAAGCTTAAAAAAACACTGATGCCTGGGTCCCACCCCCAGAGACTCTGGGTTAGGGTGCAATCCAGTCATGGGAATTTCTTTTCCAGGTGTCCCTGGGATTCCCATAGGAAGCCAAGCTAAGAACCACTGGCTGGTGTGATTTAAATCCTATGTTGTGAATCAATGTAAGGCAGGGGTGTCAAACTCATTTTCACCGGGGGCCACATCAGCCTCATGGTTGCCTTCAAAGGGCCCAATGTAATTTTAGGACTGTATACATGTAACTACTGCTTAACAGTTAAGCGAGAGCTCAGCGCTGCTGATGGGTAGAAACAAGGTATGGGGTCGGATACAACAAGGTGGAGGGCCGGATTCAGCCCACAGGCCTTGTGTTTGCCACCGGTGCTTTAAGGGATAAGACTGGGGGCCTCACCTTTCCTTCGACTCAGTCCATCACAGTCTCTTTACTTAGGCCTGTATTTTTGTCAGAGAAAATGGGTTCCACTCCAGTGTGGGCAGTGTCGGTTATCAAAACCACTTTACGGTGTCTGATGTGCAAACGCTTTCACTCTGGTTCTCAAAGGAACTTTTTTTCCCAATCAGGTAGAGAAGCCGGGTGTAGGTACCTCCCTCGACGCTTTGCCCACCCTGCTGTTGCTGTGGCTGCAAGGAACGGTCTGCAGACCACAGGGCGGCCGCGCATCTTCTCCGGGCAGGTTTGAGGGGGCGGCTCGGGCTGCCCACCGATGCGAGCCTGGATCGTGCCTCCTCGCCCTGCTGCCTCTAAGGAGGGGTACAATCCCCGGGATGGCAGGGTGGCCTCAACTTACGTCTCTCGTGGAGATCTGTGGGTGAGACCCAGAAGCTGTGATCATGCATGGGGGATAGAATTATACCTCTGCCTTTCGCTGCCTGCCTGTGGGCAGAAACCAGGGCTGGCCCGGCGAACTCACCGGTCGCTCTTACGTGACAAAACATTCTTTGGTCACGTCCGAGGGACTGAAGTTTTACGCCCAGCATAAACCTTGCGAACATTCACACGGTATACACTTGGTGAACATTTTTGTGATTTAAAAATACTCCGTCCCGCTGAGGGAAATGATTACTCTTACTTTTTTTTTTCAGGTAAAGAAGTTGAATTTAGAGAGGCTACATAATAAAGGTCTCAGAGGGAGAAAGTGGGGAAGCCAGGATTCGAACTCATGACCCGTGTCTGTGTCTCTCTGCAGGGCACACTTGCCCCCTTTTACCGGGTGCCTCCAGAAAGACCCTCACTTCCTGTAGCCTGTTTTACATACCTTTGAGCAAGTGATGAGTGAAGGGTTGGAAATCGGCGGCATTCAAGTCTGCCGGCTTGTCCTGTGTAGATGTTCTTGGAGGCAGAGCTCTCAGACCACATGCAAAGGAGCGCTTGCCATTCTGTACCCCTGGGGAGAGATGGGGATTATTTATAGGCGGAGCTTCTTAATCTGTGGCCCATGCATGATCTTCTGGTGGCAAGATAAGTATTTTCTTTCAGGTTTTTTAGGGTGCTGCTATGTAAATCATCTCTGTGAAAGTAATTTTTTTTCTTTTTTTTTCATCAATGTGCGGTTGCTGGGGGTCATGGCCTGCAACCCAGGCATGTACCCTGACTGGGAATCGAACCTGCAACACTTTGGTTCACAGCCCGCGCTCAATCCACTGAGCTACACCAGCCAGGGCTGAAAGTAATTTTTTTTAAATGCAAAACTATTTTGGATATGTGGTTTCACTGCCAACAGTGATGTGGGATGGAAAGGATGTTGCTGCATGTGGTCAGCAGCAGACACAACGGCGGTCTCCCTGACTTCCTACGACGAGAGGGGCGTCCGCGGGGAGGGTTGGGGACAACACACTGGCACTGACCTTGTGCCTCTGCCTCTCTTAAGCTGGGCCTAGCTTACGTTGGAAAATACTGATGAAAAAAACGATGTCAAAATTTGCATATAAACTTTATTTTGATTTTTTTTGATGAGCTTAAGAACTCCCTCCTTAGTCTCCCCTACAAGCCACGAAGATTCTTGTGTGACAAAAGTATGACTGTCCATCCTGAAAATACACTGGATACTCTTTGTGAGAAGGCTTGATTTTAAAAGGCTGAAACGGCATTTAAACTTGTATTGCCTTGGGGCAAAAATCTTTTTGTTTTTGAAACAACTTACACTATTGCTTATTCACCATTTAAGTAGAAGAAGCCTTGTAGGGTTAGCGAGATTTGGAGAAGTCCTTGTTCTGTGGATTTCACCTAGCTTATTTGGGAGTTGAGGAAATAAAGAAAATTGAAGCAATTTCTCTGTGAAATGACAAGATTTCTCCGGGATTGTTGATATCTCATTCAATATGATGTCCTATGAGGATGCATTGTTTGGAGCTGCTGCAGCCATATTGTGGCCGTGAGGGTAAGGCCAAGAGAATTCCAGAGAAGCCGACCCAGAATTCTGACATTGTGGAGCTGCCGAATTTACACTGGAATTCTCTGCCTTCAGATTACTTGGGAAAAAAATATATACTCCTAGGATCTAATCCACTTTAGCTAGATATTTCATTACTTTACCTCCAAAGAGTTTAACTGATAGGATCCGTGATTCAAGCTCTGTCTTAAAGAATGCTGGTGTTCCTTGGCATAAGTCTTCCCTCATTTGGCAAAGAACTTTGGGGACACTGATTCTTTTGTGAGTCATTTAATAGTTTCCAAAGGAAAAGTCAAGCCGACTGGGTATGAAAGGTGACACGCACAGACCATTTGAAGCTGTGTATTACAGCGATCAACTTCTATTTCAGGGTGAATACTGTTATGTTTTTAAACTTCAAACGTACTTTGGAGCACATTTGAGATTGAATTTTGTTTTATTGCATTTTTTTCCTTCCTGGAATTCACTGTTCATTTTTGAATAATCAAATTTTTGAAAAAAGTTGAATCCATGTGAATTAAATACATTTCTAATGGAATAAGATCGGTGCATGTATTTTTTTCCACTTACGTTTTTATGAGCATTTTTCCAGGGAAGGACTCTATCCTTGTCAGCAGATGCTCAAAGGAGTCTGGGACAGAAAAAAAAGGTTCTCCTGTGGAAAACCTACCTGCTAGGTCATGACAGGGCGTGACGGCAGCCTTAGGCTTACTGGAAAGGCGCACTGCACTTCTGGAGGCAATGAGGCCCAGTGGGTGACAGTGTGGCTCTTTGAGTCTGCCACCGCCTCTCAGAGCCTCTGTTTCCTAACACAAAAATGGAATTCTATTGACCCACCTCAGAGGTCTGATGTGGCACACACATCATCTACTGACTAGGAAAGGATAGCATAGTGGATCATGTATATAAAGTCATTAGCGTAGTTTCTGGAATATAACAGGAGCTCGGGGAATAATAAAACGACCTGGCGCATTTTGAGAAGCACCTGCAGGGCTGACCTGCTGCTGATGCCCACGGAGGCCCTTTAGGAAGAGCAAGGAAGAAAGTGTAGGCCAAAGAGCTGGAAGTCAGCACAGGTGAACGGAATGTGCACAGGGTTCTCTAACCCCACCTTTGGCACTTACCCTGGCACCTAGAACAAACACCCTTCTCTGAGCCGCAGTTTCCTTACCTGCAGACTGGAGGTAAACACAGCCACCTCACGAGGATGCTGTGAAGGTTAAACAGCGGAGGTGCGTCGGTAGAACCCTGGCCCATGGAGGTGTACTGTCAGTGAAAGCTACCTACCCCTCCCACAGCCCAGCCGCCACTGTTCTAGTCTTGGCTCCTGACAGGTGACCGGGACGTCCACATGCAGGTGTAGGTAGATAAATGGAGGTTCCAGGTCAGTGCAGATGCACAGGAAGGGTCATGCCATAACCCCAGGCACTGGTGGAGGCTGTTTTTGTCCCACCTCAGTCTAATCTCTCCCACTCCATATCCCTGTGGGGCCTCAGGGGCAGCAGGGGTCTGACGCACTGCCCAGTACCTGAGGCCCACTGAGAAGGGGTGCACTACCAGGAGTGGTGGTGGTCGGAAAAATGTGTTAGTACTCGTGCTTATGAAAAGTGTCGCCACTGCCATTGTTCTGAGACAGTCACATCGCCTTCCAGAAAGTGCTGAGGGGATGGGGGGGAGATAAAACCTGGGGGGACACCATTGAACTCATTCACCATCTTCAAGCATAGATCTTGAACCTCGCACTTCGTGATTAGATCCTGGATTCCCTTACCAAGCTTTTATTCTTCTTTATAGCACCTACCATGCTTTGAATGGACAGTGTATGTCTCCTACTCTCGGGCTGTCTGCCTTCCTTCCAGATGATCCGCTGCACAAGGAGCCGGGACTACTTCATGTGCGCCGAGCCCGGAACAATGCCCGGGACAATGAAGGCGTGTAACCGAATTACTGAGCAAACTAAAGGGGGGATGTTTAAAGGAAATTATTGGTTAAAGAAAATAATTTGAGTTGGTGTGACAAGATGGATTACATGTGAAGCCTCAACTTTTGCTACATTCCCACCTTCTTTTTATTGTACACGAACACCGGGCTTGGTCCAAGCTCCTATATGCTGGTCTGTCCCTACACCTGCAGTCCTCGCTGCCCTGGTGGCACCCCTACCCTGCGTGCGGCCGCATGATTTGCTTCTGTGATGTGAGTGGAAGTAATGTGCTTCACTTCCAGGCGGAAATTTTAAGAGCCAGCGTAATTCATCATGCTCCTTTTATCCCCACTCCCTGGGATCTCGGAATCACGTGATAAGATCTGTCAGATTCCTGAGTGGCTTTGGGGAGGTGTGAGTGAGAAATGAACTCGGTGGTTTCCCGCTGCTGAGGGTTTCCGATTGTTACTGCAGCTTCGCCTACGACCTGGCCTATGCTGATAGTCAGTGTCCACCTCAGCCCTTCCTGCTTTATCCATTCACAGGTCGACCCCCACACGCAGGCAACAGGGAGCCAGGGAAAGGAAGGAATTGCCTTCCGGTGGTCAGGGTGGTGTTGGGTGTCATTCCCAAAGCCGTTTTAGTTCACTCTCTCCAACGGCCCAATGAGATGGGCAGGGACTCCCACCTCCAGCGCAGGGTTGGGGAAACTGAGGCTCGGAGCAGTTTGAGCACCCAGTACAGGGCCCCTCGGTTCCCACTCCAAAGCTCTTCCTCTTTCCACCGCAGCAGCGGTCTCTCCCTGAAATGCTTGCTAAGGTCATTCTGGGAGAGATGCTTTTGGATCTTAAAAAATATAACCTTTACTAATGACCTGGTAATTGTTTTTATAGCTTCCCAATGAAGTGTGAAGTGTTCTAAGAGATAGCATAGGACAATTTCCTTTGATGGTGAAGTTTTCCAAAGAATGATTGCCTCAGTGTTCTGGCTCCTGGCGTCCTGACTTCGGAGTTCGGAGTTCAGGGTGATATTGAACTGAGGTTGAGCTGCAGGCCTGGGAGCTTGGAAAAAGCTGCAGAGGTTGGGAGGAATGTTGTCTTAGCCTTGTCGTTATTTTAAAGCATTAATACTGACTTTCTTTTTCAAACACGGCCACATAATAATGCGTGAACAAATAGTAAATAGCTGGCATTTATCAAGCACTTACCCTGAGCCACAGCTGAGCTCAGCACTTAGAGTCACAAGCCTCTCTACCCAGGACCCAGAGTAGTGCCCGGCACGTGGCAAGGGCTCCATAAATATCTCAGTAATGAATGAATTCTCCAGCACAAACATTTGTTGGACCTGCTGCTTTGAGCTCTGCTCCAACGCAGGGAAATGCTTTGAGCTCAAATGCTCGAGCCCTGCTCAAGAACAGGGAACATTTATCAAGAGACGGGAAACTAGTTTAGTGTTCAGACAATTTGCTCGTCGAATTCCCATCCGAGAAACTGCTCTAAATCCCGAGAAGGCAAGACAATGGATTTGAGTTGAAACCATGAATGATCATATCAGCTGACCTACTAGAATGAGGTCAAATATAGGATCTCATAGCGTTGCCTTTCCTTGGCTTTAGTACAAAGAACTTGGGCTCGATCTGACCAGAGCGCCGCGTCCCTTGCAGGACAATGACTCGCGTAAGGACACTTCCCAGCTCACTTCCAGAGCCCTTCCCAAGAGTTGCCTCATTTTATTCTCACACTATCACGTGCAGGAGGCCGGGCGGATGTGTTTATTATGCGTTGCAGCTGAGGAAGTCTGGAGGCACTTAGTGATCCTCCTAAGAACCACACGCTCACCCGCTGGCGGAGGGGCTGGAACCCGGGAGGTCAGCTCTGAGCGTGCAGGGCTCTCGCCCACGCCAGGTGCCGTCCTCTGTCACAACTCGGCCCTGAGGGGCTAAGCAGGTGATGGGGTGTGGTACGTGTTGTGTTGTTGCTGTGTCCCCAGGCTCCCTGCTTGGGCAAGGACGATTTTCCCCGAACTAACAGCCGACACACCAGTGAGGGTTAATTTTATGTGTCAACTGGGCTGGGCCAGGGTGCCCAGCTGTTTGGTCAAACACCAGTCTAGGAGCTGCTGTGAGGCTATTTGTTAGATGTGATTAACATTTAAATCAGTAGATTCTGAGTAAAGCAGATTATCCTCTGCAACGTGGGTGGACTTCGGCCAGTCAGTTCAAGGCCTTAAGAGAAAATGCTGAGGTCCCCACAGAGGAAAGAATTCTGCCCCCACGCTGCTTTGGGGTCAGGATTGCAAAGGTAACTCCTGCCGGAATTTGCAGCGTGACAGCCGGCCTGCACGTTTTGGACTTGCTGGCAGCCCCCATGATTGCGTGAGCCAATTCCTTAAAATCCAAATACATGTTATTCACACGTCCTACTGGTTCTGTTTCTCTGCAGAGCCTGACTAATACAACATCTTAAGCCCTAGGATTTTCTGTCAGATGATGATGACGATCGCTCCCACTCTTGAGGGCCTACTATGTGTCAGATGCTTGTGCTGGACCGTCTCGCGTAATCCTCACAACTCTAGAGGGTGAGCGTTGTTTTGTCCCCATGTCAGAAATGAAAAAACTCAAAAGTGAGATGAAATAACTCGCCCAAGGTAAGAAAGCTGGAGAACGACGGGGAATGGAGCCCGGCTTCCTGGCCTAAGCCCTCAAACAACTGTTTCTGGATTCAGCAGGCGATCCGCTTTCCAAGGCAGTCTGAGAATGCCTCCTGGCAGAAATGAGGCTGCTGGCTATATTTTTCAGCTGGGTTATTTCACTTGTCAGGGAACAGCGGTCCACGCGCCCAAGACTGTTTGGTAGGCATGCACCTACAACTGACAGAGGAAACCTTTCTGACTCCCTACTGCTTCTCCCAATTCACTACAGAGAGGACTCCGAAATCCGTCACCTGGCAACTGAAGACCAGGTTCCATTTGTGAGACAGAAGACAGAGGCCTGGCCCTTGCAGGGTGGATCCGGGTGTGGAGATGCTTGGGCCTGGCGGTGTGGCATGGGGGAAGGGGAGCAATGACAAATGGTCCTGGAGTCTGCGGTTTCTCTTTGCGTGACGATGGCCTCTGGGAACCTATGCTGAGGTTCCAGAGAAGAGAGAGAGAGAGAGAGAGAGAGGCTGCCACCTGTCCCTGTGTAGAGCGTGCATCCTCAGTGCCATTATGTCCCCTGTCACACATGCCGACATCTGTAAAACCTCATGAAAGCCAACTCTCCATCTTTCTCTGGGAAACTGGATGTGAGCTTTGGAAGCCAGAAAAAAAAAAGGCGGGGAACCTCCCTCACATGCACTTATTTTTAGCTCCCCTCTCCTCTGCAGAACGGCTAACGCCAACTCAGACTATTTCTACAGAGAGGGGCTGGGGGCCGAGTGGCGCTGTGGGCACGCCTCCTCCCCGAGCCGGGCCCTCGGCAGCAGGTGAGATGCAAGATAGAGCAATCGCTCCGCAGCCACCTTTGACGTAAGTGCTGGAGATTTCTTCAATTAGCTTAATCCTTTCCTCCTGACACACACTTTATAGGAAAGCAAATGCCATAATTATCCTCCCCCCATCCTCTCTAATCCCTGTCTGCGGAGCATGCCGACAGATGCTCTCTGTCCGCCCGTGCCGCCCGCCTCTCCCGTCCCCATGTCACACAGAGGCGGGCTGTGTGTGACAGATTGCTGAATCTGGCCTCCTCAAGGCACGGACTCTGCGTTCAAGTGGCACCGGCTGCTCAAGCCTCCCTCCGGGGCTGAGGCAGGCCTGGCTTTGGGCAGACCCGGAAAGTTCTGCAGGGCTGCCTTGTGACTTAGGAAATCCCCCGCCGAGAAGGCCAGCAAGGCACCGCTGGCAGAGCCACCGGAAGCCGCTGGCCTTGTTCAGGATGAAAGCCTGGGACCCTGCCCAGGGAAGGCTCCCCTCCTCCGGAGAAGAACGTCTGGTCTCAGAGGCCCCGGCAGACTCGGACGGTCAAGTGACAGCCAGGGACACACTACCTGGCCCTGCCCTCCTACCTGAGCACAACAGGGCCTGTCTGTTTGCAGCCACTCCATCATCTGTTTACCTGTTATTTCCACCCCCCACGTTTACTTTTTTTTTTCAGGCCACTGTTGTGGATTCAGAAACTACTATTAGTTAGAATGCAGCCCTGCCTCCAACCACCTGTGTGACTTTGAACCACTTTCTGAGCCTTAGTTTCCTCACCAGGAAATTGGTAAAATTTATTTTTTCACAAGATCTTTGTGAGGATTGAGTAACATCATGAACGCAAGTCACTCAGTGTACAGTGCATACTCAATATACTTGTTGATGGGACCAACCATAGCCTATTAACATTACTGATACAGCTAATAATGTATACTTCTCTGGTGCTTTACTTCATTATGATTTTCAACATAATTTCATGTAACGTTTGTTCATAAATGTAGCTATAAAGTAGATATTATGTCCCCAACTTCTTCCTGATAAGGTTTGGGATGCTCTAGATCAGGGGTCAGCAAACTATGGCCAGTGGACCAAATTCGGCCCACTCTCTGTTTTTGTAAATAAAGTTTTATTGGAACACACCCACGTCCCTTCATTTATGCATTGTCTGTGGCTGCTTTTGTGCCACAAAGACAGAGTTGAAAAGCTTAGGCTTGCAAAGCCTAACGCATTTGCTATCTGTCCCTCTACAGAAAACGTTTGCTGACCTCTGACACAGATGACAAGTGGCAAAACCAGGACTAAAATGAAGAAGATGTCCTCTGGTGCTCTTTATTGGGCTCGTTTCTCCTTCTCCCTCTCCCACCCTGACCTACCCCACACAGCCCTCAGAAGCCTCTCGGAGTGTGGGAGTGTGGGCTGGGCCGCTCAGGGGACTCGGTGCTACCCATCTCCTGGGCCGAAGATCCTGCTCCCGGGGCCCCTCCCTGCTCCCAGCCCCCCCCCCCCCCCCCCCCCCCCGCCCATCTGCCCATCTTCCAAGAGCCTGCCAGGTGCCAAGCCCAGTCCTGACTGCTAGGGAGACACCAGGGGGCCACACGTCCTGGTGCTGGCCCTCAAAAAGCCGTGGGGAGGAAGGGGACCAGAAAGTAAAGAGCTAACGTTCCAGTAGGATAAATTATGTGCTGTGGGTATGCAGATCGTTTAGCAGGTCTGGAATGTGAATGTGAGGGGGAACCTGGAAAGTGGCTGAGGCTGGAGGAGTACAGAAAAGGAAGACATTCTGAGGCCTCACATCGCCTTCTCAGGAGTTTGCATGGTTTCCTGGGGTCAGGAAGGAGTCCTTGGGGGTTCAAAGCAGGAAGTGGCCTCCGACTTGCCCCTCCCACCTGCAGAGACCCCAGCCTGCTGCCTGCTCTCACCCCAGTTCTGCCCACTTGGCAGACGGGTACTTTCTCCGCGCCCCCTGCAGGCTTCCTCCATACCCCGCTCCGCTCCCAGCAAACAGCTGCCCCTTGCCCACCCTTCAGGCCTGCGGGTGTATACATTGGTCACAGCTCTGCCTTCAGGAGAATGGACTTGGGAGGGGTCCGGTATAGGCCCAGAATGGGTTCAGAGCTTGAGTATCAGGAATGCAGGGTCCTGGGTATATGGATCAAGGCCTTGAACTATATGGCCCGGGGGAGCAAGGGGGTTCACGGGCTTGGCCTAAAGACTGTTGGTCCCATGGAGACTCCACCCCATTTGCGGGGCAGAGCTGAAGGAGAGCCAGAGCTGGACCCTACACCGTGCGGAGCACCAGCAGGAAGCCCGAGGGTGAGGATCTCGCCCTGCCACCCGGTCAGACCGGGCCGCCATCACACTTTACACGGCATTAATGACGGTCTAAACCAAGGCGGAGGAAACAGGGCTGAATGGAGAGACTTGTTCGGGCAGAGAGATGGACAGGTCCAGTTCTACAAGCTGGAGCTGCTGTCTGGCCCCCGCCCACGCTGACCGGGTCACACAGGACAGCAGGAGAGGCTGCCACCTGCACCTCCCTGGGCAGCCTCCGCACATGGAGGACTGCAGGGTGGGGAACATAGGGTTACAATTTCAGTATGCCCCTCTCTGAGGCAGTGAGACCCAAAGGGTGGCTATGGGTCAGCCAGGGGAAGAGGGTGAGGGCTGGGAGGCGAAAGAGGAGGGACAGGGAACCGTGTTCCAAACAAGGACCAGTGGAAGGTGAAGAAATTGGGATGTCTGCCCATGTTCTCTCTGGCAGGAGTGAAAGAGGAAGGTGGTAAGTGGCAAAAGGTGAGCTGGACCCAGACTGAATGTAGCATTAGTGTACAACTTCATGGGCGTGCACACAGGTGTGTGCATGCATAGGTGCCTATGTGTGTGTGTGCATGCACTCACATGCTGGGTTGAGGGTAGGAGCCCATGGGAGATACCTCTCCAGGAGATGCATAGCAGAAGGCTGCACCAAGCAGGTCAGGGGACGTCAGCCTCGGGACTTACCTCCTAGTTCCTGTGTGGGAGTGTAAACGTACAGAAAGAATCTGGTCCTAATGAACTGAAGGTACGAAATATCAACAACAAACACACATGCGCAAAGCAGAATGAAAAAGAACTGCAAACATCTCTTCACCCACATAATAACAATAATTTGATGCCTGACCCAGCAAAGCATCTGCGATGCAGGCAAGAGCGACACGACTTAGGCGCTCATCACTCTGTTTTTAACGAGTGCTTCAGATGAGTTTATGTCCGAGGCCTCGGTACCCCAGAGGACTCCCGGGTCAGTTATCTCCAGTGGGAACATTGTGTATACTCTCTCAGCACAAAACAGGGCCCGCTTCCAAGGAGATATTACGTTTTCCCAATCAATAAAGCTGGGGTTTTATGGGTGTTTAAAATCACACTACCAAGACCCACTGGTCTTACACGGGTCAGTGTTGAATGGGCTCCAGGACGCAGATCTGCCAACATCCATAATCTTCATGAGCTCCAATGCCCTAAAATACTGCCCTTGAGGTTCTTCCCAGAAAGACCGGCCTTGCCAGTTCTCCACGCTCCTGAGACAAGGCAGACTCTCCTGAAGACTGCAAAGCATCTGGGAAAGGGCCACGCACTTCCCCTAGTGGGACCCGGCCAACCCTCTTTAACCTTGGGCCGCCTCATTCACCGGCAACTTCTACTCCCTCTCCTTGCCACCAGTCCTCTCGTTTTCTCGCTTACCATCGACACGCTTTTTAACAGGGGTGCGGCGGAAGGCCTACATTAAGATCCTGTATTATGGGCTGCGTTGGCATTTGGTGACACCGGGAGGGTCTTAAATGGCCTAATCCCGAGGTTCTCACACTGTCCCCCCCAGATAAGGGTCCCCGGCCTCACAACTCACCTGGTTAAACAGACCAGGTGTAGTTCTTGCTTATCCCCAAGAAGCAGTTTTGGTTCCTCACCAGCTCCAAGAATTATCCAAATGAGCCAATGGTATCCTCCTGCTGGAACTAGGGGGCTACCCTCCCTTTTGACAAGCCTTCCACACGGCCCCCTGTGGTTCACTCTGTTCCCTATTGCAAGCCCGATGTCCCTGGCTGGCAGAGCGTCCTCCTCCCTGAGGGCTGAGAGTGTGTGACTAATAAACCGCTTTTGGTTTCATCTGTTCAACAGCCCTGGGGTGGACACCACACACACCGACAGGTTGAGCAGGAGACAGTTAAAACAATGGGAGGCAGATCAACCTGGCTTCCAGTCTGTGCTCTATGCTACTCCAGTCTTTAGCTGTATGACTCAGGTGAGTTGTTTTAACTTCTCTGAGCCTGTCACCTATAGTGCAGCACCCAACTTATGGGTTGTTGGGAAGATTAAATGGGATCGTTTATTCAACAAATCTTTACGGAGGCCCTTCCAGGAACAGGGAATGCAGCACTGAAAAGCTAAACAGGGTTTTTGTCCACGTGGAACTACTATTCGAATGGGAGACCTCAACAACAAGCATTTAAAATTAATGAGGTGGTCCTAGACAGTGCGCAATGCTACAAAGACAGAAAATTTAAACTACAGGCATGGCACGTGCTGGGCCAGCGTGGGAGGGTATGTTAGATATGGGTGTCCCGGAGGGTCCTTTGGGGTGGTAACATTAGAGCTGAGATCTGAATGAAGAGGAGTCAGCTGTTGGAAGATTTGGAAGACAGCGATCACGGGCTGAAGAAAGAGCAAATGCAAATAGTCAGAGGCAGGAGCGAGCTGGGCATGCTGGAACAACGCCAGAGAAATCCGTGTGGCCGAAGTGTGACAGGAGCACAGTACTTAAGGACCAGTGGGCACCTTCTCCAGGAAGCCCTCCAAGGTCAAAGCCTCCCATTGCAATCACTGCAGTGCATCCCAGGAGCATACAAGCTCTGTCATTCTGAAGCACGAGGGTTGCAAAGGGAGAGCCAGAGCGGGGAGGGTGTCCTGTTTGAATTGGTGAAAGGTCTGAGCCAGAGTGTTCTTGAAGAAGTGAGGCCTTTTCAGAGATCAGGATATAAAGAGAACTAGACCAGGTTCTGGCAGATAGAGATCCTACTGGGGACTGCTTCAGTAAAAATAGTTACTAACTGCTTGAGACTAGCACCTCAACTGATGAAAATACCAAGCTTCTAATACTTTAGTACTGGGAAAGAGTCTGATTTCTCCAGGGCTTGGCTGGGCATTAGCTCTCCCTGGTTTGCCTTTGGCCTCCATTACTTTCTAGATACTCAGAACATGGACAATGTACTTGATGGTATAGGCCTGTTTCCTCATGTATAAAATGGGAATAAAGGTGATGATGATGATGATGATGATGACAATGACAGGGATAGCAGCTCCTATCTTCAAGGACTTCACTGAAAACATTAATTGAGATAATTCCTGGAAAACTCTTAGCATAGCATATATGACCTGGTTGGGGTCCCCGAGATTAATACATGCAATACTTTCTGAAATATTTATCTACTATTAATGACTTGCTTTTTTGAGCCCAAAGATTTAAGTTACAATTGGTTTTGGAACGCTGACCCACAGCCTGCAGCCACCTGCCCGGGAAACCAATGACCAGTAGTTATCTGTAATGACCAGCCTCGGCAGCCAGCCTGCGCTGGGTAGTTCTTGCAGGATAGCACACTCCTAAACAATCTAGGATGCTGAACAATAGCTTCTGTAACAACCGACTCCCAATGGCGACTTAATAACTGACAGCTTCCTTCACTTTTGTCCCTACTTCCAACCTGGGATACCAATCCGAGAAGGCCAACTACGAACCCCTAACTGATCACGCGTACTGTCTCTCCTCAAGTTAGCCTGCCTCCAGCTTTCCCAGGCCAACATCCTCCAGTCAGACTTTCCCACCCCTCTGTTTGCCTTTCGGTCTTTGCCAAAATGCAAGTGATAGTGGCTGCCCTTGCTATGGGCAAGGATCAGAATAAGTAGCCTGTGATTATCCTTCTTTGGCTGGTCTTCATTTGTTTTCCTGATCTCCACAGATCTCTGCCGCAATTGGAGTGGAGATAGGGGCGGTGCCTGAATCCACTTATTCTTCAGCCAGAGGGGGGCGCTTCAGGCAGAAAAGGAAGCCACACCCTCTCCTGGCCTCTTGGGACCAGGGGGTTAATCCAGTGTTTCAGGTGGCCCATCAAGGTCCCTGACAAACCTGAGCTTCTCTATGAAAGTCTCCACCATGGCTAAGGCAGAAGAAGTTTGGAATCTCGGTTTTCTGCCTCCGGCCTGGTTTTATCTCTACTAGAGAGTAGTTTAAAGCCAGTATGCTCTTTACTGCTCAATGTAGAGATTAAAGGGAAAAAATAGCCCCAATGATTTTATCTTACTCTTTTCAGTGAAAATTACTTTTCAGAACTATTAAATCTTCTGTGAAGGTTATAATAGAGGACTTAGATTCAGTTTAGCCCATTTATTAAGATATAGGTTACCGAGCCCCAACAGGAAAAAATAAACAAACAACTAGCAGTTTACTTGGATTTATGCTCAGTTTGTCTAATCAATCAATCTGTAAACATTATGCAAATATGTGTAAAGCCAGACCTAGCCCAGACTTTACATACGCATTGTTATGTAAACGATCAATCTTGTTAATACAAATATTAATATAAACCTGACATTAAACACAAGTTTACACAGCCTTGCTGGTTGGAGGTGACTTGATTTACACTGAAATGTAAATAGCAGTAATGCTCTTTGTGGGGCTTTGGACAACAGGCTGAACTAGGGTTCACTGGGTGGCCTGTCCCCACCAGGTTCCCAGACCCACTCCCAAGCCCTTTGTTCAATGTATCTGCAGGAGGAATTCGGGAAGTGTTTGCATGGCAGCTCATGAGTGCTTACTACTGTTCTTGCTTTTGATATCCTGGGTCTCCAGGACCTCCCCTTTGGCCACCTTTAGAACCAGAGATCCCCCAGTCTCCAAAGCAATGGGGCAGGAAGAGTCACCCACTAGCTTCAACTTCCACATGATTGAGGGCCTGCAGGTGAGTTGTTGTGGCAACAGCATCTGCCATGAGGTGGCCCACTGGGCGGACGTGACCCACTGGACAGCTCCGAGAGCGGCAGCTCTTGTTTCACTCTGCCCCTCCCCCTCCTCCTCCTGGCTGACTTCTTCAAGTCTGTTTTAAATGTCACCTCTTCGGACAGGCCTTCCTTTATATTCTCGATAGCTTCTCTCCTCAGCTGTTATCTAGCATAGCACCCTGTACATCACATTTATGATGCTCTTCTCAATTGTGATGACATATTTATTGTACTTCTGTGTTTACTGTTGTCTGTCTTCCCCGCCTGTGAGCTTCAGGAGATCAGAGCTGTGTCTGTTCTGTTCATCGCTTTATACTCAGTGCCAGGCACATGAGGTGTGCTTAGAAAGACTTTGGTGGATGGATGGATGGATGGATGGACAGACGGACAGATGGATGGATGAATGGATGAATGCACGCACATGCACATGCACACATACAGACATACTCTGGGACCTTGTTACTTAGCACCAAGTTCTGCCTTCCCACAGGCAGCCTCAGGAAATTGCCCAGTCCTATCTTTTCTTAGGTCCTGGATCCTGCCCTGAATATACTGAGAACCTGCCTGACTTCCCCCCAACACCTTGTGCCACAGCTGCATTCTGTTCTTGCAGCTCTCACCATGGCGTGGTCGCAGTAGAAAAAGAAGCAGCTGTCAAATGTGCAACACTGAGGAGGTTCCAGGTATTATAGCAGGTGCTTTACACTCATCATCTCATCTGAGCTTTCACCTTCAAAACCCGTTTTTCAAAAGATCAGGCTTTTAACAAGGAGCTCAGGGTAAAAGGGCTTAGAAGGGGGACAGCACATAGCACAGTTCAAGTCCAGATTAGAAGTCAGCTGGATGTGAGTTCGAATCCTGCCTTCACTAGCTATGGATCTTGGAAAGGACATTGACTCTGAGCCTCCATCTCCTGAGCTGTAGAGCAAGGCTGTGAGTGTCTGTTCCCCAGCGCTGCTGTGATGATTATGAGATTGACAGTACATCACAAGAATTTAGTAAATATTTCTAATTATATCCAGCTCTTATGCAACAGCTCAGACATATGGAGAGCAAGGGCTGGGTTTTTCTCTTCGATCTCTTCTCTGTCCTCTTTAAACCCTTGAATGTCGTGGCTCTCTCATGTCACCCCATGTTCCTTCTACTAGAGAATTTGTATGCGTTGTACCTTATGGCGCATCTGTCGAAATCAATCACCCCGGGCTGAGATTGAGGAGGTGATGACCCAGGTCCTCGCAGGTGGAAGAGACACAAAAATGCCCTGAAACTTTGATACCCACATATCAGTCCTCACCCCAAAGGCCCTGAAACAAAGGGTGTGGAAGCTGGACTCCACAAGGCACAGCTAGCTGGTTACAACTGCCAGCCGGGGCATGTCTCTCACTGGCATGTGTGTAAGTGTCTGACTTCCTTGGAGAGAAGGGCCTGCGTCTTACGCATCTTTGTAAACTCAGCAGCCAACAAAGTACCATCCCCGGGTGGGCGTCCAATCAGTTTATATCCCTTTATAACCCCTCTCACCCAGATTCACTGAGCTTTTTTTTTTTTTTGGGTGTATTTGGGGAAGGAGGTACTTTTAAGGTTGTCTTCGATCTTCAACTGGGTGGCAGTTGGGGGTACCATAGGAAGAAGCCCACACAAATATAATTTCTCCTAGGCTCTCTACATCTCTTGGCAATGTCTGCCTGAAAATTGCCTGTTTATGGAGAGGCTCAGTCCTTGGCCAGATGGAGCTCAACTCCAACGAGTCGGCCCTGATCATTAGCGGCAGCTGCTGGCCCCTCCTCGCAAGATCAGAAATACCAGCTGAAATAAGAAGCCTGCCATTTTCTGTAGCAAAATGAAGAAAATTAAAATGGAGTGAGAAGGTGGGCAAACCTATTACCTTTAATTATTATTATTATTATTATTATTATTTTAATCATCACCCAAGGATATGTTTTAATTGACTTTTTAGAGAGAGGAAGGGGGGGACAGAAAGAGAGAGAGAGAGAGAGAGAGAGAAACAACAATCAGTTGTCTCCCGTATGTGCCCTGCCTGGGGATCAAACCCACACCCAGGTATGTGCCCTGACCAGAAATCAAACCTGCAAACTTTTGGTGCACGGGATGACAGTCAAACCAATTGAGCCACCTGGCCAGGGCTCAATGTCATATTAATAATAGCACCTTTTATTTGAACAGTACTTTGGGGTGGATAAAATGCTCTTTCCTATATTATCTCGTTTATTTCTCACCAATCCTTTTGAAGTGTTATTTATAATCAATCTGCAGATGGAGAAACTGCTCAGAGACAGGCCACAGAAGCAGCTGAAACCTCACGACACCAGCGGCCAGCATCCTGTGATGTTCCTTGGTGCTTCTCCGGGATAAAGCAAGGAAAGTCAGGGCCTCGTGGCGGTCAGCTAGATGACCCCTAGCTGAGTGAGTGTAATTGCTCGGACCGTGATAGGCCCACAAATGCCTTTTTAAAGAAAGGAAACTGAGCCAAGATGGGATTTTCCCAAAAGAACTCTTTAGAAAGAGTGCCAGAACCTTTCCCTTCCACCTTGACAGTCCCCAGAGACAAACTGAAAGGACCTCGCTTAATGTCTCATCCGAAGGGTATTTGCTGCTCTGGCTTCATCATTCAAAGCAGGAAAGGCCTTTGTCATGGTCAAATGGCTTTAATGTGTTTTGAATGCTACATAAATTCAAACTTGATGGCTCATTTATTTGTTGGATTGAAGTTTTATACAATAAACTAAGCCTTGGTATTTACTAATAACCTGTGCACTGCCCTTTGTTTGTTTAGAACAGACAGAAGGCAAAGAAGTTGACCGCGTCCCTCATGGCCAATATGGTGTTCGGATCCTGGCATTTCCTGGGGTGGTTGATGGGCTGGCGGGAGGGAAGATAAGAAGGTTGTGTGTGGAGGGGGGTGGCGGGGGGACACCGTGGGGAAACAAAGAGAGGGGAGACAGTGCGGGTAGGTGCTTTCTTCCAGACTTATTTGACAGGGCCACCCCACCCCCCACCCCCACGGCTGCTTCGACTGACCGCTGAATTCAGTGAGCTGGGAATT
The DNA here is from genome assembly GCF_004126475.2 of Phyllostomus discolor. Lineage (NCBI taxonomy): Eukaryota > Metazoa > Chordata > Mammalia > Chiroptera > Phyllostomidae > Phyllostomus > Phyllostomus discolor. The sequence goes on from NC_040903.2 coordinate 14,103,928, forward strand.
CAGAACTGTGAGTGACAGGCCAGGCTTGGCTAGTGACTTGTGGCATGACCTTGGAAGATTCATTGTCCCCTGCTGTGTCTCACTGTCTCACTCTGAGAGAGAGAGAGAAAAAAAAAAAGAAAGCTTATAATAAATTCCATGTATGGTTCAAGGTGAGTTTTCTTCAACTATTCTCCTTCCAGAAGATCTTTGTTCTTTATCTGCACCCCACCCACAGATAGTTTTCTCTTTCTCAAACTCCAATAGGTATTCTTTTTTCACGTCTTATGGGCGAGAACACAAGCTTTGGTGTCAGAACTGAGTGTGAGTCCCGTGCCCCCACTCACCTAAACTCGAACAAGTTAGGAGTGTTTTTGACCTTCCATTTCCCCGTCTGTGAAATGGTAATAACAGTACATAGTCCGGTGACGTCATCATGAAAAGTAAGTGACTGAATACAGGTGAGGCCCTCAGCTCAGTGCCTGCCATTTAGGAAGCACTCCTTACATTATCAACAGGAGCCACATTCATTATAGCCTCATGTTTTTGGGTCAAGAATAAATTGTAAGGTCATAGAGGGGAGGGACTAGGTGGTTTCCAATCCTTCGTCCTCCAGCTTGTGGAGATGGACTTATTTTCTGTGATAACAGATTTTCATAGCCTCCCTCTCAGACAGATAATATGATGGCCCCTCTTAGGGCTCGCTGAGATCAGCAGCATCTTTGGGTTCATTTGAAGGGCAAGGATAAGTGGGCAGAATTCAGAAATCTCTACATTTCCATGGCTGAGGAGGCATATTCCTGTTAAGAATGGATGGCAGGATGCACCTTCAGTACCTCCCCATTTCCAAGCAGCCCCTTCCCGTCCTCACATTTTGGTCCAGGGCTCAACAGCGGGGATAGGTTCTGGCTCCCACAGGTACATGAGTCCGGGCCCTGCTGGACTAGATCCTAAACCAGGGTCACTGGGTCTCATGGCTACTGGGTGCTGGCACCCTTCTGTCTAGGTCCAGCTGTGAGGTCTGCTGCCTGAGAGCTCCTCCCCTCTCTGCTGTGGCCGACACCTGCAAGCCTCGCCCCTTCTCCCACACTGGAGGAAGCCCAGTTTGGCTCCAGGCACCACGTCTCCCCGCAAGTCGCTTAGATGGATTCAGATTGGTTGAAGCCAGTCACAGTAGTCTCATTCCTCAAATTTAGCCGGTGAGAATCCCAGCCCTGGGACAGGAGGGACGGCGATTGTCTTGTTCCTGATTGCATTCCTGGTGCCCAGCATGTATGAGTGGCAGGCAACAGGCAAAAGCCATTTGCAGAATAGGTGAGTAAATGCGTTTTGTATTAGCAACTGATAGGCTTGTATCACCTCATTCAGGTTGCTGCAACCTGTGGAGGTTCAGTTTTCTCATGTAAAATGAGAAAAGTAATTTCCACCTGGAGAATTGGAAATATGTCAAGTACCTTGTGTAGCATATGGCACCCAGTCGTTGGTTACTAGAACGATACTACAGCCATTAGTGGCAACTGATATTGCTCAGATTCGAATAAAAAAATACTGGGTTTCAATTTGGCTGCCTTGTATCAGTCAGGATAAACTAAATTATGCTGTGGTGACAAACAACCCCCAAATCTCAGGGGTACAATACAGCAAAAGTTTATTTTTACCCATTTTACCTGTCCATCTCAGGTTGGGTGGGGGCTGTCAGAGTTTCAGTCCGATGGAACATTACCAGCGATCATGACAGTGAAGAGGAATGAATGCTCTGGAGTGTCTTCCACTGGCAGATAGCCCAGAACTGGCTCACGTCACTTCCACTCATGGCTCATTGGCCGGAAGTAGTCACATGATTCAACTGACCTGAGGGGCAATGAAGGTACAATCACACCAGGGCCCAGAAGACTGAGAACCAGGAGTTCTGTTGATAAGCAACAAAAAAGGATTAGCACAGCTGCTCTCAACAGTCGTGCGTGGCTCTGTGCACACGCAATTCTCAATGATGACAGCAAGAGTCAGTGACATCTGAGGAGCAAGGAGCTCTGGGTATTTGTTGTGCTTCGATACCCAATGTTAATTCCTCCTTCTTTTGGAATCAGCACCAAAATATAATTTTCAAACAAGCTAATAAGAATTAAGTTACATACCACAAATTTCATCAAGTGCAACTGGGTGATTTTTAGGAAATTTCCAGAGTTGTGCAACCATCGCCACAGGGCAGCATTGCCTTCATCTCATGCCCACTCCAACTCGGCCCCCACTCCAGCAAGCACTAACTTGTTTTCTGTTTCTACACTTTGACCTTTACTGAACATTTCATATGAAGGAAATCACGCAGTATGTAGTCTGTGTCTATTTTCTTTCACCTCACATGTGGTTTTTGGTGTTCATCCATGGTGTAGCTTTGTAGGGGGCTCATAGAACTTGGGGCTGATTAAAGAAAACGTAGGACCAGGAGAAGCAGTAACACACAGCAGGGTTTCCTGGGTGGTGCTTAGGGTTGTGTGAGAGGGAGAGTCCCTTTCAGGATGAGACCATGCAGAGCCCGGTGGCTCTGGGGCCACCATTCAGAAGGAGAGGGAAGTAAGGAACTCCTGAGGGAGAATTGGATCAAGACGGGCTTTCGTGTCCAGGTGATGCCCCCTAACAGGGCAGTGGCAGCCTCTGGGTCAGGGAGCACTGAAGGGCAGCAGCAGCTTAGGGTCTTTATAGCCCTGGGCACATCTTATCTATGGCCTGCACCTGTGAGTGGGGGGCAGGGCTCGTGGGGAATGCAAAGCAGGCAAGCTCTAAAGGACTAAAAATGTGCTTGTTTGGACTGGTTTTAGAATAATTTGGTGTATAAAGATATGGGTTTCATCAGGATTTTTAGCTAATGGGCCTCAGCCTGCAGAAATTAACAACCTGGAAGTGATACAGCAGCTATTATTTGGCTCGTTTTTGTAACAGCAAATTATCGATAACTCATTTCTTCCTGAATAGCATTTTATTGCACAGATATACCAGATTTTGTTCATCCACTCGTCAGTTTACAAACCTGTGGATGTTTCCAATATTTGTCTATTATAAATGATGCTGCCGTGAACATTCATGTATAAGTTTTTTGTTGTTGTTGTTGAGATACGTTTTCATTTTTCTTGGGAAGATTCCTGGGAGTGGCACAGCCAGATCATATGATAAGTCTCTATTTACTTATTTAGGAAACATCCAGGTTGTTTTCCAAAGCAGTCGTAAACATTTTACATTTCACCAGCAATGTATAAGGGATCTAATTTCTCCACATCCTTGCCAAAATGTGTTACTGCCTGGCTTTTTGATTATAGCCATGCTAGTTGTCATGAAGTGGTATCTCGTTATAGTTTTAATTTGCCTTTCCCTGATGACTAATAATGTCGGTCATCTTTTCATGTGTTTATCAGTAATTCATATATCTTCTTTGGTGATACGTCGATTCAAATGTTTTGCCCATTTTTAAATTGAGTTGTCTTCTCTATTATTCTGTTATTTATTCTGGAGACAAGTGTGTTAGCAGATATAGTTTGAAAATATTTTCTCCTAGTCTATGACTTCTTCCTTCATTTTCTTAATGGTATCTTTTGAAGATACCATTACATAAAAAGTTATTAATTTTAATGCAATCTGATTGAGCAATTTTTTCTATTTTGGATCATGTTGTTGGTATTGTATCTAATAGGTCTTTGTCTAATCGCAAGTCACAAGGATTTATTCTTGTTTTTTTCCTAGAAGTTTTATAGTTTTAGCTCTTAAATTTATGTTTATGGTCCACTTTTGAATCAATTTTTTGTGTGTGGTGTGGAGTTAAGAGTGTAGATTAATCATTTTGCATGTGGATATTCAATTGTTTCAGCATTGTTTCCTGAAAAGCCTATTTCTCCACTGAATTGTCTTTTAGACTCAATTGTTTAATTTAAATATATACATATTTCCATACGCCAGTGTCATGCTGTCTTGATTACTATAGCTTTATAGTGAATTTTGAAGTGAAATTTCTCCCATATTTTTTTCTTCAAAATTGGCTTAGTTATTCTGGGGCTTTGGCCTCCTAATATTTTATGAACAGCTTGTTAATTTCTGAAAAATACTTCTGGAAGGAGAGGTTATATTGAATCTGTAGATTAATATGGGGAAAATTGACTTCTTAACAATTTTGTCTTCCAATCCAAGAATAAGGATTATCTATTTCTATGTTTAGATCTTTTTCAATTTCTTTTAAAAGTGGCTTGTAATTTTTAGTGTATAAGTCTTACATTTATTGGTAAATCTATTTCTGAATGTTTTATCCTTTTGACGCTATTGTGAATTAAATTATCTTAATTTCATATTGTGAATTATTAATTCTATTATGTAGAAATACAATTGATTTTTTATATTGATCTTATATTCTGTGATCTTGATGTACCCATATATTAATTCTAGTAATTTAAAAAGAAGATTGTACGGATTCATTAGGATTTTCTCCATACAGGCTCATGTAATCTGCAAATAAAGACCATTTTACTTCTTACTTTTAATTTGTATGGTTTTAACTCAAAAAATTTGCCTTTATTGACTCAGTAAAACCTCTAGTACAATGTAAAGAGAAAGTGGCAAGTGAAGACATTATCACTTTGTTCCTGAACTTGAGGAAAGAGTGAAGTCTTTCACCATCGGGTATGATATTTAGCTGTAAGTTTTGCATAAGTGCCCTTTATCAGGTTGAGAAAGGTTTATCCCTTCTATTTCTAGTTTGTTGAAATTTTTTTACTTGAATGGGTGTTGAATTTTGTTAAATGCCTTTTCTGCATCTATTGAGATAATCGTGTGGCTTTTGTACTTTATTCTATTAATATGGCACTTTACAATAATTAATGTTCAGATGTTAAACCAGTCTTGCATTACTGAGATAAATCCTACATGGTCATGGTATATAATTCTTTTTATATGTTTCAAGATTCGTTTTGCTAATATATTCTTGAGGGATTTTGCATCTATATTCATGAGGGTATTAGTGTGCAGTTTTATTTTCTGGTGATATCTTTGTCTGACTTTGACATCAGGATAGCACTGGCTTCATAAAATGACTCGGGAACTATTTCCACTCCTATTTTCTGGAAGGGTTTTTGAAGGATTGGTATTATTTATTATTTAAATATTAGATAGAATTCACTAATAAAGCTTGCTGGGTGTGGAGTATTTGAGGGGGGATTTTAAAATTAGTAACTCTATATATGTCTTTTTGTTGTTGTAATTTTAGATTCATTTATATTTTTCTATTTATATGTTACATTTCTATTTATATTTTTAAATTTCTTCTTAAGTTCATATTGACAATTAGCGTGCTTCCAGGAATTTGTCAACTTATTTAAACTGTCTAATCTGTTGCCATAACATTGTTTTTACGAGTCCATTGTAATCCCTTTAATTTCCATGGGATAGGTAGTGATAGCTGCTCTTTCAATCCTGATTTTTGTTGTTTGTATCTTCTCTCTCTCTCTCTAGGTTTCTCTCTCTCTGTTTTGTTTTTGGGTCATTTTACCCAGAGGCTGTTAATTTTATGGATCTTCTGAAAGAACAAACTTTGATTTCATGGATATTTCAGTATTATTGTTTTCTGTGTCATTGATGTCCACTATAATTTTTCATTACTTTCCTTCTCTGTTTGCTTTGGGTTTAATTTGCTCCTTTGTCCTAGTTTCTTAAGGTGGAAGCTTCAGTTATTGATTTGAGATCCCTTTTTTTTAATATAAGCATAAAGCTACACATTTTCCTGTTAGCATGACTTTAGCTACAACCCATATGTTTTTGATATGTTATTTTTTCATTTAAAAATGTTTTTCAATTTCCCTTGTGATTATTATTTTTTTGGCTCATTGGTTATTATGAAGTGTCTTATTTAATATCCCATATTTGTGGATTTCCCAATTTTATTTTTGTTGCTGATTTTTAATTTAATTCCTTTGACTGAATTTTTTTCCTAGTATGATCAATATGTCCTCTCACTGCCTCCAGCCACCATTTTTAAAACAAGAACTTAGTCATTCATTGTATTTATGTCACTCTAGGTGTGAAGAGTCATTTTTCTCTTACTATTTTCAAGCTTCTCTTTAGATTTCTACAGTGCATCTATTTCTATTTATCCTACTTGGAGTCCCTAAAACTTACGGAATCTGTAGATTAATATTTCTCATCAGTTTGGGGAATTTGGGTCATTTTCCTTCTCAAATATTTTTATGTCCTCTCGCACTTATTTCCTTCTGAGAATCCTGTTATATGAATGCTGGTATGCTCAGTGGATTCTTACAGCTCTTCAAGGCTCTGTTTAATTTTCTTCTTCTCCTTCCCTTCCTTCTCCTTTTCCTCCTCCTCCTCCTTCTTCTTTCTTCTTTCTTCTCCTCCTCCTTCTTTTCTTCACATTAGATCATTTCTATTGATTTGTATTCAAGGCCACTGAATCTTCCTTATCATCTCTAATATTATTTTGAGCCCCTCTAGGGAAAATTCTATTTGATTTATTATATTTTTCAACTCTAGATTTCCCATTGGGTTCTTCTACAAATATAATTTCTATCTGTATGTTGATATTCTCTATTTGGTGAATTATTGTCATCATATTTTCTCTTAATTTTTAAAGTGTAATTTCATTTGATTTTTGAACAAATTTTTACTAGCTGGATTGAAGTTTTTTTGTGCTGAGTCCATCATTCTAGAGGGCCTCTTGGAGACAGAGTCTATTGACTGCTGTTTCCACTTCAGTATTTCTTCAGATGTCTCATAATCTTTTTTTTTTTAAGATTTTATTTATTTTTAGGGAGGGAAAGGAGGGAGAGAGAGAGAGAGAGAGAGAGAGAGAGAGAGAGAGAGAGAGAGAGAAATATCAATGTGCGGTTGCTGGGGGTTATGGCCGGCAACCCAGGAATGTACCCTGGCTGGGAATCGAACCTGGGACACTTTGGTTCCCAGCCCGAGCTCAATTCACTGAGCTACGCCAGCCAGGGCTTCATAATCTTTTATTAGGAACTAGACATTTGAGATAATATAGTGTAGTAACTCTGGATTCTCACTTCCTCCGCAGGAGTTGTTGTTATTGCCTTTTTGTTGTTGTTGTTCTTGTTGTTGTTGACTTGCCTGTATTTATTCTGTAGAGTCTTTCTTTACTTCAGTGTGTGACAGCTGATATGCTTCATGAGTTGCTTTGTTCTTGCTGTTTTTATTTCTGAGCTTGGTATTCTTCTATTCCCCTTAGTTCAGAGCAGCTTACTCATTGATCAGAGGTAGGACACACTGAGCAAGTAAGACTTTTAGCCTTTGCTGACGGATCTCTATGTGGACTGGGGAACGCATTAAAGCTCAGGGAGTTTAGAAATCTGCCTCAGCTTTTACCCTCCACTGAGCCTGTCTGTGTCTTTTCTGCGTGTACACCGGCTCTCACATGGCTCAGGGACGTGCGGAAGCCAGCATTTTCTCTAGTCTCCCCTGAGTGTGCGCTCAGCCACTGAGCGTGATCACAGCCTTTCAGACCTTTAGCGACACGATGGATTTTTTTTTCTCAGCCCACTATGCCTATCTAGGCCCCTGGATGTCCCTGTCAAATTTCTGGCTATGTTTCCAGCCTATTGCTTGTCCCAGCCAATACCACAACCTCAAAATGACTGTGACATTGGCCGTTTCCAGTTGTCTGGTTGTGCAATCACCTCTGTTTTCCATGATTTCAGGGGCATGGGATTTTTTTCCACACTCCACTCCAAATCAAGTCAGCCTCCTCTGGCAGAAGAGCTTGCCCTGCCCTGACAGACCTCCTGCACTGATGAAACCGAAGGGTTGATGGGACCAGCCCCAGGCTAAACATTCAGAAAGTCCAACTGTCCCTAGCCAAGTTTCAGTAGGCTTCCTTGAATAAACATTTTTCAATTTTTTTTTTGCCAGTTTGGTCCATTTTCAGTGCCTCAAAGTTGTTTTTGACAATTTTGTCCAGTTTTATAGTTGTTTTAGGGGAACGAATTTGCTCAGCTTCTCATTGCCGTTCTGGAAATCCCACCTCTTCAACAGAATTTTACGTTATGATGTCTCTATTGTGTGCTGCTTTGCTGAGACTGCTAACCAGAGGCTCCACCCTGTTCTAGCCAGGAGATACACCTAAGACCCAAGCTGCGCCATCAAACTCTCTTGGCTCAAATTTTAAATCTTGATGGGAGTGGTACAAAAACGGAAAATAAAAGTTTGTAATTCATTCATTTTAGCCATTCCCTGACAAGATTGTCAATTATCTCCTGCTGTGCACATTTACAGCGCTCCCGGGTTCCCATCCCACGCAAGGCCCGTTTCTCTAACCTTCCATCGATTGCGGAAGCCCCCCCCCCCCCCATGTTCATCCAAAAAACTACCTCTCCGGCTCACGTTAACCAGTGCCTGTTTGTGTTGCTTGCAAACAAAGAACCTGACTGATACAACTTTTCAAAAGAAAGGAATCTTTAAAGACTCCAGATAAGAGGCCAATTATTCACTTGACAGTTTTCGGAATTGCCGCCATGCACGCGCGCTGGTGGGAAGCTCCTGAGCCGGCGGTGCGCTGTGTGTCTGATGAGATCCCACTGGAGGGGCTCAGCCTGCACCTGTCACCAGCCACAAAGAGGATCCAATTTTTATCCATTTCATCTGGAGAACCATCTGGGCCGGGGATAGCAGTAATAATAACAAATCATTGTCACCAGATTTCCTCATAGATAGTACTTCTCTTTTGTTGCTCTCGTTAAAAACAAGTTTTCAAGTCTGCCGGTGGATAAGCAGCCAGCAATAGTTGTACAGCCCGTTGCGGTCTGTTCTGAGACTGACTTGGGACTGGGCCTAGAAACAGGGCAGAGGGAGACTTGGCCACCGGCCGCCGTTTCCGGAGGGCAGGAATTTGGGAGGAAAGCCCCAAAAGGCTGTGATAGGAAAGAGTCCTACTAAAAACCGTGCAAGGGAGAGTTTGGCAGTATTGGCTTACTTATTAACACTGTGTATGAAAATTCAGGTTTTGCTTGATGTGAGCAGGATGTGAGCGTGAAGTCAGCGATCTGTAACGTTAAGTGGTATCATTAGAAGTATGTTATCCTAAGGGAAAGGCTAGTCCTTTTGCATTTCATGCTTCTCAGGGTACGTCACACCTTCCTTTGGCTTCCTACGCTTTGTGCTCTATAGACTAACAAGAACCCCTTCAGAGGAGAATAATCAAGATGGCTAATGGTTGTAAATTACCACGTGGTGAACAATGACAGGAACAGAGGGCATTTATTTCATGGAGGAGAAAATAAGGAGGTGGAAGCAGAAGAGGAAAGCATGGAAGACGCTGTTGAAAATCTGCAGGTCTGACAGGTGGAGGAAGGATCCGATTTGTTCTCTCCGCTTCCAGAGACAGATCTAGGATCGCTGGGCAGACATTACAAAAAAAGACACATTTTAATTCCATATACCCTCTGTGTGAAATGCTTAAATACATTTTCCCAAAGGCCATCTAGAAACGCATAATTCCTGTCAGAGAATGTATTATCATGGCACTAAAGTTGTTAATTCACAAATACTGGCCCTGATAAGTGGCAGGTCAGGTGATGGCTCTGCTATTTGTATGTGTGTGTGTGTGTGTGTGTGTGTGATTTTGTTTCCTTACTGTTTTAAAAATGAAGCTTAGCAATTGTATTACAGATTGTAACCTATAGTAGCAAATATGTGTCTTATATTTTGAAATTAATACAGTGTCCAGAACCTATTTATAAAAGAACTGTGTGTATTTTAAGCATGTACTTGCTTAAGGGTGTTTAAGGGTTCTTAAAGAATTTGCATAACCGTGTGTAAGAGCTCTGAGAAATGAAAGAAGATAAACTAATAAAACCTTAAAGGAGAGATCAAATAGCTGGCAGGTGAAAGACTAACAGTAAAGCTGGCAGAAAATGGAAATCAGAAGAGCAAATAGCCCTACGACTGTCAGAAGAAGCGGAGGGGAATAATCCGTCAGCTGTAATCAAGGCAGACGGATGCTTCGCAGAAACTTAGAACTGTGTGCACTGCATTCACATTGGACTGCAGGACCCTCCTGCTTATCATCATTTAAATCAGCGGTCCCCAACCTTCTTGGCACCAGGGATGGGTTTGCGGAAGACTATTTTTTCCAAAGACAGTGGGGGTGGTAGAGAGGCAGTGCTCAGGCGAGCTTGCTTGGCGAATGGGCAGGGGGCGGGGCGGGGGGGGGGGCAGGAGGCAGAGCTCAGGCTAGCAAACTCGAGGCCAAAGTGTTGGGGACCTCTTGAATAATCATCTGCAAATCACAGGCATAAGACTCAGGACCACAGCTAGCAACACCTTTGAGTGAATTAGGAAAGTCACCCCATTGGACAGATGCAGCCCTGTAGGTGAATCACTTAGCAGAACATGGTCTAGAGTTCAGCTTTCTCACACTACTCGTACGGACTGTCTTTGAGCAGGGAATGGCTGTATCGTCTTAAAGCCTGGAGAGTCTTGACAGGATCTATTCCTGTAGAACTCTGTATCTGGACTCTTGAAAAGTTGGGTTAAAAAATGAGGTTATCCATTTTGTTTGGAATACACTATGTCATACTACACATACAAGGAATGGTAAGAAAGATCTTATGCAATTACCCAAATTTGAAATGAAAGGCTTTAGGAGAAAGTAGATTTCCCATAATCAGAGGGGCCAGGCACAGGTTTGGTCATAGGAAACAAGCAAACAGTCCAGCTCCTATAACCGAGATCTGAAGTCTCAGTGGAACTGGGTCAAAGGTGTGGAGCCTGTGCCAGTGGTTTTCCAATGTTAGGGTGCATCAGAGCCTCCCAGAGGTTACAAGCACATATTGCTGGTCCCCACTCCCAGAGTTCCTTATCCAGTAGATTCTAAGAGTTCCCAGGACATGCTGATGATGCTGGTCTAGAGATCATACTTTGAGATCGGCCTATAGTCATTTGCAAATTTTAACATGGGTTCAAATCACTTGAAGATCTTGGTAAATTATAGGTTCTAGTTCAGTGGGTCTGGGGTGGGGCCTGAGATTCTGCATTTCCTGGACAAGTCTCCTGGTGCTGGCTCAAGGACCAGGTTTTGGGCATCAGAGGCCTCAGGCTGGTTCCATGGCAGATGCTGAGCCTGAAGTCATGTGACAAATTGGCTCAGCTGCAGTGACTAGAGGACTGTTGGGCAGGAAGCCAGATAGCTCATTCATTCATTCCACAGACAGGAGTGCCTACTGAGTGCCAGGTGTTGGGGACACGGCAGTGAACAGGCAAAGCCCTCGCTTTCATGGAGTTCATGTTCCAGAGAAGCAAAGTCTCGTTCACAGCTCATTCCCCATCTCTCAGAGGGTCCAGTATTTCCTGTCACAGCTTTATCCAAGGAAGGAGAATACAAAAGACTATGGAAAAGTAGAATAACTTAAAATACTTTTTTTCTTTTCATATTAAGAAGTATAAAACTTCTTAGACTTGTGAATAAATTATTCAGAAAAATGTTCATATATTTAAATAGGCCTACGGACTTTTACTTTCTGTGAATAATTTCTGGCAAAATGTAAGATGCATCTTAATGCCACTGTCGAGTGGAGATAGAGACATAGTTAACACCTGGACATTGACTTTATTTTTTTAACAGATTTTATTTATTTATTTTTAGAGAGAGGGAAAGGGAGGGAGAAAGAGAGGGAGAGAAACAGAGAAGTGTGAGAGATCAGTTGCCTCTCACAGGCCTCCAACTAGGGACCCACAACCCAGGCAGGTGCCCTGACTGGGAATTGAACCAGTGACCTTGCGGTTTGCAGGCTGGTGCTCAATCCACTGAGTCACACCAGCTAGGACTGAGCACTGACTTTAATTTGGGATGGTTCAAAAATATAAATCAGGTCAATATTTGAAGGGAGTGAATGGGAGTTTTCCACTGACCTCTACCTTGCTCCCAGGAAGTCTGGGTGACTGGGAAGGGAACACCCAATGGATTGGCAGTCCAGGTGAGGCAGTAAAGGGTAGTGGCCAAACACGTGGGTTCAAACCCTGTCCCCATCACTTACAAATTTCACATACCTAGTTCTTATCTGAAAAGGAGAAACAACATTTACCTTACAAGTGGCTAACAGAAAGAGTGAATAACATTTATATGGCTCAGAGTAAACTTTCAGTCAATAGTAATGTAGCAGGGTGGAGGTAGACCAGAAAGTCAGGATAGTTCAGGGCTATTTTTGAGAGACATGTAAGCAGGGCAGAGGGATATGCATAGCTGAGGCCACTAACACTCTCCTTGGTCAGCTTCCCAGAAGGAGGCTGGGAATGCAATAGGAGAAGTTTGTTGGAATAAAAAGAAAGACACCACCAGATAGTAAAGGACTGAGTTAGACAGAAAGGGAGAGAGCCTTATGGCTACAACTAGTATGGATTCTTTCCTAGAATTGAGGTAATGAGATTTTACAATAGGTATACAAGAACAGCTTTCAAATGTGTGATGCTTTTAAATATACCTAAGATTACAACACCCAGTTCTGGTGAAGTTGTAATGCAGCTGCTATACCCATAAGTTTCTGGTGGCAAATTGGTACCAACTTTTAGGAAAGTAATTTGGCAGTGTGAATGAGAAGTTATAAAAATATTTATACTCTCCCGCTTGGTTATTTTCTTTTGGAAGTTTATTCTAAGTAAATAATCCAAAAGAAGGAAAATGAGGAATGTGATTATTTTCATTACCTATATTTGAGAAGATAAAAACAGAAAGCAACCACAATAATTTAATTTAATTTTTAATCGAGATATAATTGACATAAAACCTTATATAAGTTTATGGTGTATGTGTTGATTTGATCCACTTATATATTACTATACAGTACCATTAGCTAACACCATTATCATGTCACCTAATTATTGTTGTGTGTGTGGTGAGGACATTTATGGTCTGGTCTGGTAGCAGCATTCATATACATAATACAGTATTGTTAACTCTAACCACACTGCTGTGCATTAGATCCCAGAACTTATACATCTTTTGACTGTAAGACTGTAGCTTTTTGACCAACATCTCACCAATTTCCCCACCCCCTAGACCCAAGTAACCATCATTCCACTCTTTAGTTCTATGAGTTTGGCTTTTTTAGATTCTATATATGACATCATACAGTATTTGTCTTTCTCTGTCTGACTTATCTCAGTGTACTGTCAAGGTCCATCTATGTTGTTACAAATGACAGAATTTTCTTCTTTCTCATAGCTGAATAATATTCCATTGTGTGTACATACCACTAAATATATCCATTCTTTCCCCATTCATTTGTTGATGAAAACTTATGGTGTTTCCCTAGCTTAGCTATAAACACGGGAATGCAGACATTGTTTTGATACCCTATTTTCATTTCTTTTAGATATGTACCCAGATATGGAATTCTGGGTCCTATGGTAGTTTTAATTGTTTTAGGGAACTCCATACTATTTTCCACAGTAACTGGACCAATTTACATATCCATTGCCAGTATACAAGGGTTCCCTTTTCTTTTTAGTTTGATGTAGTTCCAGTGGTTTATTTTTGCTTTTGTTGCTTGTGCTTTTGGTGTCATATCCAAAAAAAAATGTTGCCAAGAGCAATGTCAAGGAACTTTTTTACTGTTTTCTTCTAGGAGTTTTTTGGTTTAGGGCTTGTGTTTAAGTCTTCAATCCACTTGTAGTTAATTTTTGTGAGTGGCATGAGATAGGGGTTTAATATCGCTCTTCTGCATGTGCTCATCTAGTTTTCCCAGCATCATTTATTGAAGACACTATCCTTTCCCCATTGAGCATTCTTGGCTCCTGTGTCAAATAGTAGTTGACCCTGTATGTGGGGGTTTATTTCTGGGTCCTCTATTCTGTTCCCATTGGTCTATGTGTCTATTTTTATGCCACTAGCATATTGTTTTTAGTATTATTGCTTTGTAGCATAGTTTGATATCAGAAAGTGTGATACCTTTAGTTTGTTCTTTTTCTCAGGAATGTCTTGGCTGTTCAGAGTCTTTTGTGGTTCCATATAAATTTTAAGGTTTTTTTTTTCTATTATGTGCAAAGTGCCATTGGAATTTTGGTAGGGATCACACTGAATTGATAGATAGCTTTGGATAGTTCTTCCTTTTCTGTAATAGCCTGTGTTTGCAGCTGGGTAGCTTTCTCACTCTGCTTCCTTCCCACAGAAGGCTGAGGATCCCAAGGCCTCTTTTCATTTTGTTCTGCTTCTCTCTCTTTCAGTTTAAGATGCTTCTGCCAATATAATTCTTTTGAAAATTTTATGGGTTTTTGTGAATCCTATTAGAGCTCTCTTCCTTGACAAAACCACAAAGGGTCTTTGAGACAGACCCTTCTCTATCTTGGTCTTGCCATAAGGCAGCTAAGGACAATATCCTTAAGAACCCGGGTCTATTATTTAAGAGGTGTGATCTACAGAGCATGGCCTTAAGGTCCTTTTTATCTTCGTGATAGTGTTATGAGATACCATCTTGAATTTTCCTGAAATCTTTAAGAAGTGTTTTATAAACTCAGCCCTCTGGCTTCATTCTTCTCCTCTGACCATTTTTTTTTTTTGAAAATCTTTTCCCTGAGGCTCCTTTTTACTTTAAGAACCCTCTACTGACTAAAAATCATCTTGGGCCCTTTGTATTTTCTCCAGATTCCACTTGGAGATGTAATAGTTGGCGTTTCAGCTTACCTGTTCGTGTCTCTCCGCTCTCATTTTATTCTGGGAAACCAGAAGAGGCCAGGGGGCATCTCCAACCCTCTGCCTGGACACATTCTTGGCTAGATGACAGAGTTCACTGGGAGCATGTTTTTACATTCAGTGTTACTGCAGGTCATGGTTTCACTGACTTCCCACCACTCCCTAATGAAGGTCTCCTTTTCCTACACTTCTTATAACATTTTCCTCCCTTTCCTTTAAGCTTTCACTGACAGAATTCTCAAGGCCTTTGTCTGTTGCCCAGTGTCAAAGCCAATACCACATGTGTTACATTTTAATCAGCACAGTCCCTCATTTCCAGGTACCAACATTCATTTTGGTTACTAGTGCTGTGTGGAAAATTGCCTCAAAACTTAGTGGCTTAAACTAACGATTTTATTTTGCTTATAATTTTGTGCATCATAAATTTGAAAAGGGCTCAGCTGAACAGTTCTCACTTGAGATTGCTCATGCAGTTGCAATAAGATGTCAGCTGGGGCTGAAAAAAACCCACATCAGATGACTTGACTGGGCTAGATGTCCAAGATGGCTCACTCGAAGGGCTAGGAGCTGATGTTGGCTGTCAGCTGCTAGCCCAGCTGGGCTGTCCATCAGAGTGTCTGTCTACATGTGGGCTCTCCAGCATGGCAGTCTCAGGACACCTGTCTTTTTACTTGGTACTAGTTTCCTCTAGAGCTCACATCCCAAAAGAGCCAGGCAAAAGCTGTGTGGCCTCTTCTGACCCAGTTTTGAAAGTTATACAGGATCTCCTCTACTGCCTTCTATTGGCTACAAGGAGGTCGGTCAGTCATTGCAGATGCTAAGGGAGAGACGCAGATACCACCTCTCTCTGGGAGGAGTGACAAAGAATGTGTGGGTTTATTTTCAGCTGGCACACAACGTATTAATTCCTCTACGATGAAGTACAAGAAGCAGAATATAGAATTGCATGCATACTCTCATTGAAGCGATATACAAAATATGGGTGTGTGGAAAACACGGGAGAAACGTAAAGAATATTGTAATTATATGTCTCCATTTACTTTATAATAGGAAAGAAAACAGATGGTTTTGCTTCCTAACCTTTCCTTTGTCTTATAGTTTCCACTTAGAGTAGCTGTGAAAATCACTGGACACTGGGTTTGGGGGTGAGCTGGGGCATTGATAACACAACTGATTGGATGTGGAGGCAGCCCTGGCTGTGATGGGGACCAACCAGGCAGTGGTCACCGGGCTTTTATATGACACTCCTAGGGCAGTTTAATTCAGGGCCAGCAAGAAGCCCAAGGTGTTTTCTTCTTAGATGCAGGCTCAAGAACTCCCCAGGTAGGTTCATATATTCCATTACAATCAGATTCTATCTCCCGCATGAAACAATTGACAGGAAAAAATAGATCAAATGATGAAACTGGAAAATGGTACACACCCGTCCAATCAGAATGTGCTTATATTCAGGCACACAATCAATGCAGAGTCAGAGCCACCCATGTGTTACGCACCAAACCACATCACAGCTTGTCCTCACATTCTGATGTCCAGAGAGCTTTCTTGGCCTGCTTTGGTTCTCATAGCAGGGTCTGGATCACAAATCAAACAAAGGGAAAGAACTCTTATGGACTGCACTGTGTACTCCCAAAATTCATATGTGGGAGCCCTAATCCCCAATGTGACCATAGGAGGAGATAAAGTGAATGAGGTCATCCGGCTGGGGCCCTAATCCCGTACGGCTGGCGTCCTTATAAGAAGAGGGGACAGACCTCAGAGAGTTCTCTGCTTCTCAGTGCCCACCCAGAGAAAAGGCCATGTGACAACACAGAGAGATGGTGGCCATCGGCAAGCCAGGAAAAGAGGCCTTGGGAGTAACCCAACCTGCTGACACTTTGAATTTGGACTTCCAGCTTCTAGAATTGTGGAAAAATAAATTTCTGTTGTCTAAGCCACCCGGTCTGGGCTACTTTGTTATGGCAGCCCGAGCATACTAATAATACAAGGCCCTTCAAGCTGGTTCCGGGTGTCCTTTTGACACGTCCTTATCATTCATTGAACACTTCTTTACTTTCTGGCACAATAAGATGTTACTTCATCTCCTGCTTTCCCTGCCTGTGGTAAATAGAACAAAGCCAGCTGCTGCCCCTGCCCCATCTCAAGACGTTCATATCTTAATTCTTCAAGCCTATGAATATATAACCTTGAAAGCCAGTTTGCATGCCAATGTATGAAATTGCCTCCCATGAGAACATAGAAAAGAATTTTGAAGAACACACATTTAAAATTTTTCCTAATGAAATAAATATTGAAAATGAACTTAATTGCAATGTAAGGAAATGAGGAGCTTTTTTCAGGGATGAGAATGGATAACTTCTTACCATCTCTGCACAGCAGGGATGAGTGGAAATGGCAGAGTCACTACGGGATGGACTGGAGTGGGGGGGTGGAGAATAGAGCCACATACATACTGAAAACCATCCTTTGAGAAAAGACTTAGAAAATACAAACTAATTCCCAATAATTCCAATGGGTCCACAGGAAGGCACAGACCTAGGAGCTGAGGGGCAGGCAAGGATTTTTAAGACACGGTCCCTGTCCTCAAGGAATTTACAAACTAGAGATAGATTCTCACCTATGTGGGCGACCAAAGAGATTACCAAAAATATACAAAGATGTTTGGTGCTGGCAAGTAAATCAGGGGACTTGTTTAGTGGCCCAAATGATGGACAGAATCAAAAGTTAGAAGGCAGAAAGACACAGCAGTGAGGAATCTGACTTGAGAAGGTCAGCAGAGAAATTCATACTCACCCCAAATGAAGCTTTATGACAGCTGAAAGAGGTCCGATACAAAAGAAACTACAGCACGTGGCAGAGCGAGGCCTTTGGGATCCTCGCACCTGTGTTTGCAGAGCTCAAACAGCCTCACGTGAGTGATGTTAGCAGGAAGAAGGCAACTGAAGAATTGAGAGCCCTGGTGCTATGGCCAAAGCTGCTTCTCCTGGTATCACCTGTAAGATGGTGAAGCAATCAACTGGAAATTTTCAAATGTGTTCTGCTGATGTGTCCTCTTATGCTTCCCTTTGTTGGCTTCTGTTCCATGTGAAACCACCAGAGGTCTTCAAGGTTAACTTGATGCTCAACTCATGCATACCATATGCCTTTTCACATTTGTAATATGTTGGTAATTGAAGAGTGTTAAGAATTTCCAAGATCTGAGACTTCAGGCCAAGATGGAGGTGTAGGTAGACACACTGTGCCTCCATGCACAACCAAAAGGACAACAATTTAGAAACTAAAAACACCTAGTACTGACAAGATTGAACTGTATGGAAGTCTGACAACCAAGGAGTTAAAGTAGAAATATTCATCCAGACCAGTAGAAGGGATAGAGTCAGGCGACTGGGTAGAGAGGAGTCGTGGCAAAACGGTGGCTGGCAGACCCCAGGTGCACAAGACAGTGCCTGGTGGACTGCAGGGGCACAAGGTGGCAGCAGGCAGACCCAGCAAGGTGGCAGATTGTGGAGGGGCATGGTGCACAAGGTGGCTGGGGGACCGGGTGGTGCCACATTCAAGCACAGATACATGAGGCAAAACTGGGGAGTGAGACAGACCAAGCAACCCAGGGTCCCAGCTCAGGGAAATAAAGCCTCAAAACACCAATTGAAAACACCTGTGGGGGTTGAGGCACAGGGAGAGGCTCCCAGCCACACAGGAGAGTTTGTTGGAGAGACCCACAGGGTCCTAGAACATACACAAACCCACCTTCCCAGGAATCAGCACCAGAAGGGCCCAATTTGCTTGTGGGAAGTAGGGGAGGTAACTGAAATCTGGCAGAGAGCAGAGCAACTGTCACTGTTCCCTCTCAGACCCCTGCCCCACACATAGCGTCACAACACAGCGACTGGGCTGCCCCACCCCTCATACATAACAGGCACATCAAGACAAAAAAAAATGACCCAAACAAAAGAACAGATCAAAGCTCCAGAAAAAATACAACTAAGTGACGAAGAGATAGCCAACCTATCAGATGCACAGTTCAAAGCATTGGTGATCAGGATGCTCACAGAATTGGTTGAATTTGGTCACAAATTTGATAGAAAAATCAAGGGTACACTAAGTGAAATAAAGGAAAATGTACAGGGAACCAATAGTGATGGGAAGAAAACTGGGACTCAAATCAGTGAAGTGTACCAGAAGCAAGAAAGAAACATCCAATCAAAAAAGAATGAAGAAATAAGAATTCAAAAAAATGAGGAGAGGCTTAGGAACCTAGAGGACATTTTTAAAAGTTCCAACATCCGAATTATAGGGGTACCAGAAGGAGAAGAGAAAAAGCAACAAATGGAAAAGTTATTTGAACAAATAACAAAGGAGAACCTCCCCAATCTGGCAAAGGAGGTAGACTTCCAGGAAGTCCAGGAAGCTCAGAGAATCCCAAAGAACTTGGACCCAAGGAGGAACACACCAAGGCACACCATAATTACATTAGCCAAGGTAAAAATGAAGGAGAGAATTCTAGAAGCAGCAAGAAATAAGGAGACAGTTACCTACAAAGGAGTTCCCATCAGACTGTCAGCTGATGTCTCAAGAGACCTTGCAGGCAAGAAGGGGCTAGAGAGAAGTATTCCAAGTCCTGAAAGGCAAGGACCTACATCCAAGATCGCTCTATCCAGCAAAGCTATCATTTAGAATGGAAGGGCAGATAAAGTGCTTCTCAGATAAGGTGAAGTTAAAGGGGTTCATCATCACCAAGTCCCTATTATATGAAATGTTAAAGGGACTTATCTAAGAAAAAGAAGATAAAAGACATGTACAGTAAAATGACAGCAAATTCACAATTATTAACAACCACACCTAAAACTAAAACAAAAACTAAGCAAACAACTAGAATAGGAACAGAACCACAGAAATGGAGATCACATGGAGGGTTATAACAGGGGAGTGGGAGGAGGAGAGAGGGGGAAAAGATACAGAGAATAAGTAGCATAGACGGTAGATAGAAAGTAGGTGGGGGCGGTAAGACTAGTATGGGAAATGTAGAAGCTAAAGAACTTGCAAGTATGACACATGGACATGAACTAAAGGGGGGGAATGTGGGTGAGACAGGGTGTGCAGGGTGGAGGGGAGTGAAGATGGGAAAATGGGACAACTGTAATAGCATAATCAGTAAAATATATTTTAAAAAAGAATTTCCAAGATCCACCCAAGAAAAGTGGTTTGTGTAGCTTTGGAATGATCATCCAGGTACAGGTCTTAGGAGCTTTATAGGCTGTGTGGGCTTAGTTGAGTTACTAAACCTTTCTGGGCATCAGTTTCTCTTCTATAAAATGGAAAAGACAATATAACAAACACCTGCACAGAACAAACAAGAGGGGCCTGGGATGATATACTATTACTGAAAGAAGCCCCCAGGTCCGTTATGTCCGCCACCAGAGGAAAGACGTCTCTCAATGCCAGAGATTTGTGAAAAGGAAAGGAAACGTTTATTTAATGCTATACTAACTTAAAGTAGGGACCTAATGTCTTCACCAAAAATCCTAAAGTCCCTTAAAGCACCCACAAACAAACACAGTCCTTCCTTTCTTCTCCCTTTGCCCAGTCCAGAGTACCGTATCTCCTAAAGCTGCGGGGGTCCCTACTCTGGCAAAGGCACGTGGTCCTCTCTTCCCAGACCACAGGAGTCCCCACTCTACCAGAGCCGCATGGTTCTCCCTCTCAGGGCTGCGGGAGTCCCCACTCTGCCAGAGCCGTGTGGTTCTCTCCCTCAGGGCCGCGAGAGCCTTGACTCTGCTAAAGCTGTGTGGTTCTCCCTTGCAGGGCTGCACATGGTTCTCCCCCTCCAATGGCTGCCACATCTCGGTTTAAATCCCAGTGCCAATCTTCCTCTGAAGCCCCATTTCCAGCTCCTCTCACAACTGGCTACAGCTGCCAGATTCTGGGCAGGTGTGGCCCTGTGGTGTGGAGCCAATTAGGCTCCCCTCTTGGCTGCACCCTGTTACAGGGTATGCACTTGGTTAACTCCAGGTCAGATTCCTTTGCAGGACTCTTGGATTTTGGGGGAGAGACTGACTGAACCTGGAACGGTTTCCCTTTGACCAAGCTGTTGGTGTCTCATAGCAGGCCCCAGCACTGAGTGAGAAAATCCTTTCTTCATTATCATAGAGCTTGGCCAAGTCAGCATGGCCTAAACTGTAATGTGTGGGGCATCTGGGGCCTTTCTCTTGGCAGCTGATAGGAGCAGATCCCAGTCCCAAAGCAGCCAGAAGGGTGCATGTCAGGGAATTGGAGCTGTTATGGATGCCTGGCCCATCAAAACTATGAGCTTTCTTTCTGTATTTTAACTCCCCTGTCATTGGCCCCACACCTATTCTAGGTCACATTAAAAGTGACAACCTGGTCTCTTTTGAATAATGGGTCACATACCATTTGAATGGGCCACATACACACTGAAAACCATCCTTTGAGCAAAGACTTAGAAAATACAAACTAATTCCCAATAATTCCAGTGTGTCCACAGGAAGGCACAGACCTTCCTTCCTGGCCCCCTGTGGGAACCAAGTAGAAAGGCAGGCGTCCACGTGGGATTCAGTGGACATAAGGAGCAGAGCCCTTGCTTCCTTGAGGCCAGAGTGGCAGTAGTGGTAAAGTCACCAGCAAAAGGTCACTGGGGGCAGGGACACTTTACGGTGACATGATGAAGAGGATGGAGTGGCAGAACTCAAAGATCTATGCCTGAGCCCATGGGAGAAGGCACCCAGAGGACTGAAATAGCTGGAAAATTCTGTGGTGAAGGAGGAGAGTATCTTCTGCTAACTAAGTAGGCAGGGCTAGGGATATAGTCCCTTGGGTGAGCAGCCCAACACCTTTCTTTGATGGAACCCACATACCACGATTCCCTTTGGCCCATAGTCCCTCTATTTAACCATTACTGTATTGACAGGAACAAATCACGAAGGATGTAGCTGGCCTTGGTGCTGAAGCTTCCGATCATTTGTGGAAGAAAGTAAATCCTCTTGCTGGTGACATGGAAAAGCTCCAAAACTCTTTTATAAGGAAGGGTGAGGATAATTGAGTTGTCCATCATTTTCCCCAACAAACCATGGATTTCTCCCTGTTGAGACCAATGGAACTCTCACTTTTACCAATCTTGGTGAATTTTGGATTTTGATACTGGAGTTCTCTCAAGAAAACAGAGGACACCTGACTCTATGGATGCCCCACTGTGCCAGGAATGAACCGTTTAGTTGCTGGATACTGAGCAAGTCTCTGAGGCCCCAGAGGAGGGGCTGAGGTAGCTGGTAATGGGGAGGAAAACGGGGGGCTTGGGGGTTGGTGTTTATTTGCAAAGGAGTATGAAAATATTTCAGTGTTTTAACAACTAGAGCAGCTGCGTACTGATGCACATCACTTCTGCCTATATGCACACTACCTACACACAGCAGAGACGCCTTAACCCCAATTTCATTTCCTGAGGATTTAGATAGCAAACTGAGGCTCTGGGTCCCTGGAACTATACCTGGGAGCTGGATAGGAGGACAACCCTGCTTCAGTTCAGGGCATCTCCCACGCTCAGGCAGGTCTGTCCACATACCCTCCTGCACAGGTAGGGAAGGTATGTGACAGAGAGCCTGTACTATTACTCCTTCCCCCTGAGTCTTCAAAGTGAGGCTGGTCCACATGCCCCAGTTACTGTTTTAAGGCTGTGCTCTGCTTTGCCTAAAAATAAAAGGTTGGCTTATTTTTAACTTTAGCTCTTCTCCTTCTGGGCTCACATGAATGCTAGTTGATTCATAGCTGGCAAAATGAAACTATTTCCATGACCATAAAAACCCATCCAACGTCCTTACCAGCTCAACCCACACCCTCCTACTCCAAATCAATGAGACTGACTCAGTTTCCTGCTGACTCACAGCAGTCCCAGCTTCATCAGTCAGCTGGTTCCACAGGTTAAAAGCGGCTCGGGCCAAACTCAAGATCCCAGGGAACCAGAGCATTGCACACTGCATGTGGGAGGCTCTGTGTGAGTCCCCAGACCCCCTGTGTTGTCCTTGTGGCCTGGATCTTCTCAGTGGGCTGAAGATTTCCAGTTTGCGCTCTGAAATGGGAGCTTGAACAACAGCGGGAGGTACAAGGACAGCTGCAGGCACCGGGCTGAGACTGTTCCAAGCCAAAGGCCTCTGATGCCTCATCTGTTGACTTGAAATCACACGCTTTGGGATATTCAGGCAACCTGACGGTCAGTTGTGGGGAAAAACTGGATTTGCAACTAAACTCCAATTAGTTATGAGAGAAAGTAAACCCTAGTGCTGGTGACCTGGAAAGGCTCCAAAACCCTTTTTTCAAGGAGAGAAAGGATAATTAGGTTGTCCATGATTTCCCCAATAAACCACGTTTCCTTCCTGCTGAGACCTATAGAACTCTCAACACTAATCTTTTTTAATTCTGAGTTGTGATACTGCAGCTCTTTCAAGAGAGCAGAAGGAATCAACTTTTCTTAAAGGAATATATTCATGGCTTAAGATCAACCTTTTAATATCCACTCTAGTGAATCTTCTTGCACAATTAACAGCACTCACTCCGTTAACAAAAAAGTTGATAATCTTCTAATAAAAACAGCCAATTCCAAGTTGATGGAACAAACTATTTTATCTTCTCATAATTCTTAATTTTAATAAAATCTGTGGGCTCTGGGAGTAGAGCTTACGAGTGACAAGTAAATGGTTCCTCTTGGGGGAGCAAGCAAGGAATTTCAGAGAGAATCTGTTTGTGACCAAACAAGAGACACGACTTCAAATAACCACTGCACTCCTGTCTTTTTTCCTTAATGATAAAGTTTTTGATATCCCCAAACAACTGTTAAGTTGGGGTGGTAAGTATTAACAGTACATTTCAACTTGGCTGAGCCACCACTGTGCCCAGACTTGTCAAATGTTATTCTAGATGTTTCTGTGATAGTGCTTTTGGATGAGATTAACACTTAAACCAGTAGGCCACGAGTAAAGCAGATTGCCCTCTATAATGTGGGTGGGCCTCGTCCAATCAGTTGAAAGTTTAAATAGAACAAGAGACTGATCTCCCCCAAGCAAAAGAAAATTCAACAGCAGACAGCCTTTAGACTTGACCTGTAGCATCAGCTTTTCTCCAGTTCCCAGCCTATAGCCCACCCTGCACATGTTGAACTTACCACTTCCATAACTGTTTAAGCCAATCTCTTGAAGTAAATCTCTCAGGTATGTATACATCCCATTGGTTCTGTGTCTCTGGAGAACCTTGACTAATACAAAAATGTTTCCCTGTTTCCCTAACTTGATTCCCTCCTTATGTTCTCTTCTCAACCTTGGCCCAACAGTGGAACCACCAAGGGAGCTGTAAAAAGCACAGATGCTGGGCCTCCAACTCCAGCGTCTAATTTGATTAGTCTTGGCTGTGGCCTGAGCATCAAGATTGTAAAAGCTCCCCAGATGTTTCCAAAATGTAATCATAGTTGAGAAACATTACGTACTTGGTCAAAAAATTCTAAGTAAGAGCTGCGCTAAAACTCTTTAACTATTCCAGTCCTTAATCAGCTGATTGGCTCCCTCTCCTGCAAAGCTTATTTTTACGAGACTCTAGAGAAGGAGCACAATGTCCCAGGATGTAATTTTTTCCCACCAACCTGTTGTGTGAGCTCTTTGTCACCAAGAATGAGCCATGCCACTTTGTATTTACACACAAATTCCTATTTTGAAGAAGAAAACCGTGCTTGTCAATTTTATTTCAAAGTTTTACATTAATTCTTTGATGCTGGCAAGTGCTAGTTAATTTGCATCCATTTGACTCACAAGGAAAGCGGGACAAAAAGAGACCATTTCTTTGCATAGAATTCGTCCTAGCAGCCATAACTGTCCAGTGAAGGAATAAATTGCCTTTTAAGAATTTCTTCCCATAGCAATTCTTATGAAGTCATGGAACCATGTCTACTGCTATATTTGCACATGAGCAAAATGACACACGCACAAGGTTATCCATTATCAGCCTGGTTTGTGGAAGTAAAAGAGTGGAAACGACCTAAGTGTCTACCACGAGGGACTAGTTAAAAAATTATAGTACATCCTAAAATGATATGCTCTGGGGTCATAAAAAGGAATGAGGCAGCTCTTCATGCTCCAGTGTGGAATGATCCAGTCATGAGCTGGAGCTGGCTTGTACCAGTTCGTGAGGGCAGGTGGTTCGCATCTCTTCCTAACTCCACAGTCAGTGACCTCACGTAGCTGGCAACAGCCATGGTGGGAGTCATACCGCAGAAATCTGTAAATGCTACCGATCAGGGCACTTCCTAACCTATAAGAGCTGGTCATCTACTAGCCCACCACTGGAAATATCTCAAAAGCCTGTGGTCAAGGGAAGGAAGCAAGGTGCAGAACACATTCATGTCGTATGGCAGCAACTGTGCAAACATAGGGTGAATTATGGACACTCCAAAACCCCCTGGTTCCTCAATATTTAAACACAGAATTACCGCATGACCCGGGAATCCCACTTCTGGGTATGTACCTAAGAGAAGTGGAAACATATGTCTACACAGACACTTGTACACAAATGTGTACAGCAGCAATATTCGTAATATTCATATGCGTGTTTCAGTCAACACGGTGAAAACAACTCAGTGTCATTCAGCCATAGAAAGGAATCAAGTACCGATCCATGCTATGGCTTGGATGGACCTCAAAAACACTAGGTTAAGTAAAAGAAGTCAGACAGAAAAGGCCACATATTACATGATTCTTTTAACATGATAAGTTCAGAATAGGCCACTCCATAGAGATGGAAAGCAGACGAGTGGTTAGCAAGGAGTAGGGGAGGGGGTGACTATTACTTAATGGGTGATTTGGTTTTTTGTGTTTTTTTTTTCCTGGGTTGATGAAAAAGTTTTGTACTAGAGAGAGGTGGTAGTTATACAACATTGTGAATACACTAAATACCATGGGGTCACACACTTTTTAATGGCTTATGTGGATTTCACTTCAAGTTTTGCAAAAATAAGACCAAAAGTCTCTTGGAGGCTATACAAAGAAACAGATAAACTCATTGGCTCTGGGAAGGGGAACTGGGCCCTCAGGGGACAGGGTGCAAGGGTGACTTTTCATCATATGCCTTATTGCAGCTGAAAATTTTAAACCCTGTGGACAAGAGTCTAGCAGACACACGCATCTCCTCCACAAAGCCCAAGATAAACAGGGAAAGAGTGAGTTAGTGGCAGATCACAATTAATTTAGAACCTACCAACTAAGGCTCTAGCTCAGTTCTCCCAACACTAGTTTTGCGGAAACTCCCATTGGCTGGGCTACATTCCCCAGACGCCATCAGCAGGGGTATCTTTTCCAGAGGGCAACTGGGCATCTGGGTATACTCGGCCTTGTGGATGGAGGATGCAGAATGCTCAATCGTAGAGTGGGTGAGGCCAATCTGGGGAAGGGCCACAGGCCCTTGGGTTAGGCATGTGACCTCTTGAACATCAGTTTTCTCCTCTATAACGTGGGGATGATCAGACCTACTCGGCAGGATTGGTATGACAAAGGTGTGGAGAGTGAAGATAGCATAAGGATACGCCCAGAACACTGCAGGCACTCAGCAATGCTACTATCCTCTCTTAGGAACGGAGCAGGGCTACAGGCTTCTGTCTGCCCAGGAAACTCTACCTGGAGACTTATTTGCTCAGTCTTCTTTGTTCAACTAGTCCAGCTATTAGCACAATCTTTCTTCAGGGTATTCTTGAGCCCTGCCTTTTTTCTGTTTTTACCAGTCAGGACTGGCATTGAAGTGGAGAGTGAATAACAAGACAACTAGACTCCTAAGGGTAACTAGAGGTGAGATTTAAGGGGTCCGTACCTTGGGCTTTGTGTCATCAATGAATTATTTCTAACTCTTACAACAGCCCTGGAAGCAATGTATTTCAATCCTCATTTTACAGGATGCAGAGATTTTAAGTTACCCTGCTCATAGTCACATAGAGCTAGCAAGAGTTACAGCTGCGAGCGGAACCTGAGACTGCATGACTTTCTGACCCTCACACTCCATCATGGAACCCAACTTGCAAATTCCCAAAGTCAAGACTACTGCTCTGAGTGGACATAGAACAATCACAGACCATAGATGAATGTTGGAAGAGGCCCCAAACAGTATGTCATCTAACCCCCGCCGGAGAAGGAACCCTCACGTCAACATTGCTGATGCTTTGAGCTGGGGGTTGGGGGCTCGCCACCTCGTGGGACAGCCCATTCCATTTTTAGACAGCTCTAATTACTAGGCAGACTCATAATGTGCTGTTTGCAGTCAGATTCACCTGCTATTTCCATTCCAACTTCATACACCCTGATGAAGCCATCACTAAGGTGTGCTCAGCTGAAATCCTGAACTCCATTACCTCCTGGACTTGCAATAAGGCCTCTAACACCATCACCAAATAAAGTTTCTCCAGAACATCAGCAATGCAGACAAAGTCGTGAAAGGGATGCTGATTGCTGCTTCAAATGAGTCTGGGATAGGTGATTATCTCTTCCTGAGAACAGGTTATTCTGGATGGGACGTATTGTTACTTGGGACAGAGGTATAGCATATATTGCAGTTTCAAATAATCAGAGTCGTGTGTATGCAGCACAATTCCCTGGATAATTAAAAAGCTGAGAAAAG
This sequence comes from Phyllostomus discolor, assembly GCF_004126475.2. Classification (NCBI taxonomy): domain Eukaryota; kingdom Metazoa; phylum Chordata; class Mammalia; order Chiroptera; family Phyllostomidae; genus Phyllostomus; species Phyllostomus discolor. Next base: position 14,131,244 of record NC_040903.2, read on the forward strand.
CAACGAAAGCTGATTTTCGTGCGTCTCCTTCTTCCTGGTTTTCAGCTTCTCTGGCAGTTTTCTGTTGCGTTGAAGGGCAGTCAGTTCTAAAATGATCCAAAATGAGCTAATGTCGCTAGCTTCCTGCACGATGAGCCTACTGTAAAACCAACAACTAATGATGGGGATTTAACATGGATAAAAATTTAAGAGGGGGTAGTCAAGGTCTTCTAAGTGTGTGCAAGCTCACCTGCTTCTCGGCAGGAGAAACAAAACATGTTTACATGGTTGTGCCAACAGCGGGGAACTGGAGATGCTCGGGTCGGGAGACGTGTATGCGGCCGCTGGGAGTTCAGGTGGCAAATAGGATGGAGAATCTTAGCTTTAATGAAGACAACAAAAATCCCATAATTAACACACACTGTTAACACTTCATTAGTCTTCCGGGGCTTAAGTTATGCTAAAAATAATCAACACATTTTGCTTAAATAAGCAAATCAGTTGCTCTTACAGGTGGTCGGGAAGGCTGTCTTGGTCACAGTGAAATGAGGCCATTTCTCTGCCTTCCCTTCAGATGTTTTGAAGTAGGACTCATCTTCATTCCAAGGGAAGGGTTATTAAAAGCATGTGTGATGGCAGACTGGAAGTGAGCGTATTACTGAGAGTGTCTCTGACTCCAAAATCTTACACAACCCTATTTCCCAACCCAGGTCCCCTGAGTCAGGACGGCCTCCTAAGTCACTCTGCTAGGGGACATTGGTGATGGCCACAAGGCAAGCTGTGAAAGGAGCAAGTTTTTTTTTTTGGTCCCTTCCTTTTCCCCCTCTCCCCTCCCCTCCCCTCCCCTCCCCTTCTCTTTCCTTCCTTTCTCCCCTCTTCTCTTCTTCTTCATGGCATTCTAGGCATTAAAACTGCTCTGTCAAGCAAAGCTCTCATTTAGAATGGGAGGGCAGATAAAGTGCTTCCCTGATAAGGTCAGGTTAAAGGAGTTCTTCATCACCAAGCCCTTATTATATGAAATGTTAAAGGGACGTATCTAAGAAAAAGAAGATTGAAACTATGAACAGTAAAATGACAACAAACTCACAACTATCAACAACTGAACCTAAAAAACAAGAACAAACTAAGCAAACAAGTAGAATAGGAACAGAATCACAGAAATGGAGATCACATGGAGGGTTATCAGCGGGAAGGAGAGAGGGATGGGGAGAATGGGGTAAAAGGTACAGGGAATAAGAAGCATAATTGGTAGGTACAAAATAGACAGGGGGAGGTTAAGAATAGTATAGGAAATGGAGAAGCCAAAGAACTTATGTGTATGACCCATGCATGGATGTGAACTAAGGTGGGGGGCGGGTAATCCTGGAGGGAGGGCGGTACAGGGCAGAGGGGAATAAAGGGGGGGGGGGATGAGACAACTGTAATAGCATAATCAATAAAATACACTTAAAAAACCTTCTCTGTTTATACATTCCTTTCCACTTAATCTGGGTTTGGCCTGTGACTGCTTAGACTGAAGGAATTTGAAGGAAGGAACATTTGGGAGCCATCTGCAGTGCCTTGAGCCACCAGGTAAGATGTCCGAGTGCCCCTGCTGTGGAACGAGACCGCTCAGACGGAGAAGTCTTGGAGGATGTCATCCCACGGAGAGCTGCCACATGGAGAAATACCGGGGATCACCTGTCAGCCCAGTGGCAGCTATCCCCCTGGGGTTAGACAGCAAAGCCCAGCCCGTAGGGCCTTGGTGTGGGGTGTTTGGGAAGAGGGATTAGAGTTCTTGCTTAATTATGCTGCACTGGGCATCTCCCTAAGTTCTGCAGAGTCAGGAAGAGCTCGCCACAGGGATTTTTTTTTACCCTTAAGATATACTCTTGTCAAAAGTCAGGGCAGACAACAAAACCGCTTCCATGCCTGCAGTGGAGATTAGAGCTGGCTCAGAAGAGGGAGAAGCAGCTCTGATGGAGGGAAAGGAAAACAAAGCATTTTGAGAGTACACGACGGCCAGTTCCTTACAGGACATGGCACATTGTATTAGTCTGGGCTACAAATAAGAGAAGCCCCTGGCCCTGGCTGGTGTGGCTCAGTGGGTTGAGTGCCGGCCTGTGAACCAAGGGGTCGCCGGCTCGATTCTCAGTCAGGGCACTTGCCTGGGTTGCAGACCAGGTCCCCAGTGAGGGGAGGTTGCACAAGAAGCAACCACACACTGATGCTTCTCTCCCTCCCTTTCTCTCTCACTTCCCCTCTCTCTAAAAATAAGTAAATCAAATCTTTAGAAAAAATAAAATAAAAGACACCCCTGGCTTGTACTAATTTTTATAGCAGATCACACACACACATCACACAGTGGTAAAGACCTTGTCCAGAGGTAAAGATGTCGCCCCAGAACCACACCTCTCTGCTTGGCCACCCCTGGGGAACCCCATGTGCTCACTGAATAGATTCATTGGGGCCTTTTTATGGTGACCCTCTGAATCCTGTTGGGTAGACGTAGGTACCTGAACAAACTGCAGGCCTGTTGGAAAGAAAACGAGGGGTCAGGAGTCACAGGAAGCCGAAAGTGTCCCTGACGCACATGTTGCGCCAGATTTGGAAGCCCCAAAGTACAAAACGACGATGATGATTCTACCAGCCGAGTCCTGATTGGTGCGAACCCTTTCTGGCTGCCAGTTGACAAAGGAGGCTTGTTTTCTTGTCTGTTCAGCTAACATTTGTGGCTTCCCACTGAATGGCGTAATTCAGTCATCCTGTTTGATTGGTCTCATAACAGGAAGCAATTAAAATGCCCGAGGGACCAAGTAGCCCACTCGTAAAAATGGAATATCTGAAAAAACAAGCAATCCCTCCCTCCTCGTCCTCCCAAGTAAGTCAGTCACCTTCACGGCACAAAAGAGTGGTGTGAAGTGAAGTGAAGCTCTCTTTCCATGGGAAGAGGCTCCAAAGTTTGGTCAATAGCTGGACAAAGTGATGGACAGTTCTTAGAAATAGTTTTCAGTGGGGAGCTCAAGTGCTTAGGACTTTGAAGGAAAGGCGGCTCGCTGGGAACAGATGTGAAAGTGGAGCGACGGGACCACGAGACCTGCGGGCAGCTTCACAGGAGTTCCTTTCTCCCCAGAGCACTAATCAGCTTGGGCATAATCCACTGCGGAATTCAGTGGGGCAGACACAGCGGGGGCTGGCCGATCTTTGGTGCTAGGAAGCACCTGACGGACGGGCAGCACTCGGACAAAACAGAGCGGCACCTGTGTTTTCCTCTGGGGGATCCGTGTCTTTCCCTCTCTCCTCTGCGATTCGGGTGGTGCTGACCCCACTCCTGGCGATCGGGACAGGCCTGTGGCAGGACTGTATTCTGTCCTCATCATGCGGGAGTTGGTTCAGATGCGGGCACATGACCCAGACAGGCCTTCTGAGGCTTCTGTTGGAGTTGTTAGGGGTTGCAGAGCTACTGAAATGTAAGATCCTGGACTTTTCCGTTGTGTGAACGGATAAAATTGCTTTTTGCTGAAATCGGCATGAGTTGCATTTGTGTCCCTTGTCATGTGAGGAGATCTAGCTAATACAGGAACAAAACATACCAGCATCTTGAGTCCTAAAGAGGAGAAATAGTCAACTGTGATGATGTAAATTCATTTTATATTCAAAATAATCTTCCCATCTCACCCTGAGCTCTTAGTGTGTGCCCCAGCTCAGTTTAGAACACGAAAAATTATCCTCACAAACAAGCAACAAAAGTAGAGAATGTAGTTGTTACTATATGCCAAGCACTTTGCTGGTTACTTTTGCACACAATTTCTCATTTCATTCTTACACAATTACTGTCTGGTTTTTACATAGGAGGACAGGGGACCCTGCGGCTCGGGTGGATAACTGGTGTGAGGGGTGTGTGAGTGAGTTATTCTGACCACTCTTGAGGTCTCCATCAGTTGTCAGCTGCCCAACAGTTGTCTGAAGGATTGTTTAGAACCTCAACAGGCAATGAATAAGAAAGCTTTCTCTGTTTATTCTAGAAGGCTTGCTCCTTAGAGGTCTGATCTCAATCTCTGCAAACCTGAATTGTAAGGACCAACAACATGTAATATAAAATTCCCTGTAAGTGACCTTGCCTGGAAAGAATTTGAAGTGGAGGTTATCTTCACACCAGTGTGGTCAGCCCAACAGCTGCCATCCTTGTTATTCTGCTAATGTTTGCAAATATGTCTGCTGTTTGAATTTATTGAAGTACAATTCATAAGCAATAAAATGCATGATATATGACAAAAGTAAATCCTACTGTCAGCATTCCATATTCATAGAATGTTTCCATCACCCCAGAAAGACATCTCATGTCCCTTTGGAGCTAACTCAAGCACACACCCACCACCACTGCCCCCCCCACTCCTTCCTAGGAAGCCATTGCTCTGGTCTCCATGACGATAGGTTAGCCCACCTCTTGTAGAATTGCATGTGAGTAGGATCACGTAATGCAGTCTTTCCTAGAGCCCTTTTTCTCCATGTATATGAGAGCCACTGGTCTGTCAGTATTTTGGTCAGAGTTCTACTAGCCTCAAAATGGATTGAGAAGAATTTTTGTCCCTGTCTTCTAAATATAGTTAATAGAAAGTTGGTATTACTTCTTTTTTAAATATTTGATAACTGTTTGGGAAAAATCACCAAGTGACTGCATCTGGGCCTACACTTTTTTTTTTTGTATCTGTTAGGGATTATTTAAATTGTGAAGTTGATTTTGAAAATATATAGAGAGCCATTTAAACTATTTCTCCTGCATCAATTTAATAAGTTATGCTTTCCCTTTATCTCAGTTATTGAATTTATCAACATAAATTTGTTCAAAATATTCCCTTATCCTCTTGAAAGCTATAGGATATTAAGTGATATGCCCTCTTCCATGTCTTAGATTGGTCATTTGGATTTTTTTTAGTAGTCTTGCGAGAGCTTTATCAATTTTATTAATCCTTCCAAAGAATCCACTATTAGCTTTTAAATTTTCTGTAAAGTTTATCTATTCTCAATTTCAGTGATTTATGTTTTTTATTATTTATTTTTTCTACTTACCTTGGATTTAATTTGCTGCCATTTGTCTAGCTTCTTACCATTGAAACCTTTCTATTTTTTCAACCTAGGCATTTAGCTATACATGTCCCCCTCCTAACAGCTTCAGCTGCATCCCACAAATTTTAATATGTTGTTTGCATTGTGATTTACTTAGGAATATTTTCCAATTCCCTTATGCTTTCTTTTTTGACTCATAGATTATTTAATATGGACTATTTAATTTTTACATATTTGGGGATTTTCTAGATATCTTGTTATTGATTTCTACTTTAACTTTCTTTTTTTATTGTATTTGTTTCCACTACCACTTATCCCCCTTATACCTTCTTCTACCTCCACTCACTCCTCCTTTCCCCTGCAATTGATTTTTTGTTTTTATTTTATTGAAATCAGCTAACTTAGTCTGCAAGGCTTTAACCTTTTTAAATTTAATGACATCAAGATAGACTAGAATATGCTCTATCTTGGTGAACATTTCATGAAAACTTGAAAAGAATATTTATCTTTGCAATTATTGGGAAAATATTTCAGTCATCTTGGTTGATAGTATTATTCAGATCATCTGTATACTAACTGATATTTTACCTATTTCTTCTATCAATTAATAGGAGAGTGTGTTAAAAATATTGAACTAAGATTATGGATGTATTTCTCTCTCTAGCTTTGTAAGTTTTTATTTAATGTATCCTAAACCTTTGTTGTTGGGTATGCAAATATTTAGGATAATTGTCTTTTTAATAAGCGTGCCCTTTATCGCTGTGGAATGTCCGGTCGCTGGGACTGCCCACGGCGACAGTCTTTGTCTTGACGCCTACTTTGTCCGACACTCATACCATCGTGCTTGTCTTCTGCCTGTTTGCACGGGAACTCCGTTCACGCCCGTTTACTGCCAACCTGCCTGTCTTTACATTTAATATGTATCTCTCACAGGCAGGAAATAGCACTATTGAGCCATCATTTTAAAAAACGAGAGCTCTCGCACCAAAACCTGCACCTCGGGCCTCTTCTGAGAAACAGAAGACCGGGCAGGAGCAGGCGGCATTCCCATGTGGGACAGACGGCGAGCCGCGGTGGCCCGTGGACTCGGCTGTTCTCTCCAGTTCCCGGGCATCTCTCTGGTCCCCCAGGCATTGGGGCTGAATTGCCATTTTTCAGTGGGCTGTAGTTCTTCTTCTCGTAGAAGACAACTGTTTCTTCCAGTAACTATCGCCACTACAATGGGAAGACAAAACGTCGATAGGGTTCCGCCACCTTTCGGTGGCTCATTGCTCCCGGAGTGGCGGTGTCACGGTCCACACCTCTGCACTGTGTCCTGAGGGCGCTGTGCAGCGACTCCTCCCTGGAGCTGAGTCAGTACCAGGACCAGCATTTCCTGGGGCGGGGGGGGGGGGGGGGGGGGACGGACAATGAAGAACAGGAAAAATTACTGGAGGAAAGCTGTACATCGTATGTTGGAAATCTTTCCTTTGACACAACTGAAGAACAAATTGATGAATTCTTCGGCAAACATGGTGACATAAAGAGAATCACCGTGGGCCTGGATGGAATGAAGAAAACAGCACGTGGTCTCTGCTTCGTGGCACACAGGTCAAGGGCAGATGCGGAAAATGCCCTGCGGTACAGAAATGGAGCTCGTCTGGGTGACCAGATTGTTCGCCCAGGCGGGACGCCGGCGGCGTTAAGGAGGGCAGGCAGCAGGCCCGGCTGTGGACGGTCTGGGGGCCAGGTCCGAGGTGAGCCGCGGCAGGACTACGATGCTGGGAGAAGAGGCTATGGAGAATGAACCCCAAACCAGTGAGCAGTGAGAACCCCCCAAGAAAAATTCACCCCCTTGGCCTGCCGCATTTCACATACATTACCCAAGGTCTGCAAACCTGCTGTTTTCACCCAGCTTTGAGAGCCAGAAGCCCACCCACTTCATGGTTTTCCTCTCAAAATGATTAAAGGACAAAATTCAAAAGAATGCCTTTAATTCTAGTCTTAGAACATTGGCCATGTGTCAGGTCACCATGATTTCCTTATCAGGTCAAAAATTGTATTCCTTGGCGACAGATTTTATCTATAATGTCGATCTAACCAAACACACACACACACACACACCACTTCTTTTAGGAAAATTGAAAAACATTTTGTTTGCCATGGTCTACACTGGGGCCTGAAATAACTATTTAAAAATTTTTAAGTTTCCTTGAGATAAAGTTCAATGAATGAAATTTTGTGGAAAAAAATGTAGATAAAAGGCTGTTTCTTTCTTTCTTTCTTTCTTTCTTTCTTTCTTTCTTTCTTTCTTTCTTTCTTTCTTTTTTAATTTTATTTAAATTGTTGTTGCAGTACAATTTTCTATCTTTTACTCCCATCCCAACCCAAAAGGCTGTTTGTTTAAAGACAAAAAGGCAATGACGTATGCCTGACCCGCTTTATTCGTTATGTGACCTGTTTGGCCTCCACAGATGTTGGAGCTTCCATTTCTGTTGTAGTAAGTATTCAGGCTGTGTGTGAGAGTATCGAACTTGGAGGGTTAGAATTTAGTGAGAGAGAAAGAGAGACAATGGTTTCAGCCCCTGCATGGGCATTTGGGTTTTTTTTTACACGTGTATGTTCTCATCTTGTAAGGACATTTTAAAAATAATTTCAAGTCTACATGAGTTTTATATAATGAATATATGCTCACAAATGAAATCTTAACTTTATTCTTGTCAATATTACACAATCAGACCATTGTTCTGATTGTTAAAATGTCTCTGGAGGTAAAATCAAACATTTGAGCCAACAGTTAGATTCCATCTCTTCTGCTCTGGCTTTTGAGGGAAACAGGTTCATGAGAGAGAAACTCCTGTTTCTCATGTAACGTTTGCGTGGGAAAGACCAGTGTGAAAAAGACTTGTGCTAAGATGGAGAGAAGGTGGGAGATTTGAAAAGTTCTGTGCCTTGATCCCCAACAGGGTGGGGTGGGGTGGGGTGCCAGCAGCTCCTGTCACACCCCCCCACTGTGAGGCAGATGTGGTGAGGCCCAGCCCTACTCCTGGGTTCTCTCTGGAAGGCCAAGAGGGCGCCTGGCACAGCTGGGTCCAGAGCATATGAGGAGCTTGATCGCTTTATACGTTTGCTACAATGTTCTGCGAAACGAAATTTATGACAGGCTGCTAGGGCCATGCAGAAGGACCTCCCAGTCTTCCAGATGCCACAGAACCTGTGGCTTTGCTCTCTGGGTGGCCTTGGCCACCTGAGCTGGTGGTTTGGAGGCTGTGACGGGGGTTGGGACCCATTCCATTGGGGATGTCACTTCAGAGTGGCCAGAACCATACTGGATTCATCTTCTGAGTGATACATATGGCTGCTTTCCTGACCATGGCCTTTCCGGGGCCTTGAGCCGGAAATGTTTGAATCCTGACAGCCTTTAGACTTCCTAATTCATTTTCTAAGGTGGAGGCTGAATCAAAAAGACCTCTCTTTTCTCTGCAGTTTCTCCCAGCAACAGTTTTCCCTAAACCCAGGAGGAGAGAAGGTTCTGTCACCTCTGTCCCTAGATGCTGTTCTCTCCATGCTGTGATGTTAGTGCATTTCTCACACACTCTCCGGGGTTGTGGCGCCCGTGTGTGCTGTTAGTTTGGTCAGTCCGGGGCTACATAGGCAAGGGACTGGGCCAGGTGGGCCGCATGGGGGGAGAATGTCTGCATTAAGGCGAGAGTGCAGGGTGTGTGTGTGAGGGGTCAGCGGGGAAGGTGAAGGGACGGTCAGCGGAGAGACGGTGAAGATGTTACAGAACAGACCTGGGGGCGGGGAGGAGCAGCGGTAGTGAATGATACAATATTGCCGAATGGACCCGCCCTTGTGCTCCGGGGGTCCCCCACCCTGTACTAGGTTCGCCTTGCCTGCCGCCAGGGAAAGATGTCTCTCAATGCCAGAGACTGGTGAAAAGGAAAGAGATTATTTATGTAAAGAGTTATACAAACTTAAGAGTAATGATTTAATGTCTTCATTGAGATTCCAAAGTCCTTTAGAATACCCACAAATGCACAGTCCCTCCTTCCCCCTCTGCCCAGTCCGGGGCACCGTAACTCAGAAAAAGAAATAGAAGTCCGTGGTTCTTCTCTGCCCAAGCCTCATGGTCCCAGAAAGACGCTGCATGGCTGCCACGCCTGGGTTTAAATACCGGTGCCAAACTTCCTCTGCCGCACCATTTCCAGTTCCTCCCACAATTGGCCATAGCTGCCGGCATTCCCGTGTTTTTCCAGGTTTACTGGGCTGCCATAGTAAGTCCCGGCAGGTGTGATTCTATGGTGTGGAGCCAATCATCTCCAAGCTCTTACACAGTCTCTGTAACCAGGGGGAGTTGCCCCCCAGTTACATCATGGGTTGAAGTCACTGCCATCCCCCTGGCTCAATGCATGCCCACAGCTGTTTAACATATCTATGAAACCAATTAAAGGCTATAGATGTGTTCAATGACCATGCCAGAGGTTAGCTGCAAAGCTGTTTCTAACCAAAACAGCTCTCGATGGCCCTGCTCCATGCGTCCCATCCCTCAGCTCAGACTTGTGGTGGTGAGGATGTCCTATATATGTATATTTTTCTAATATTTCCTCGACACCCTGAGTTCTGGACCCCATTACAAATCCCTGTTTGGGCCTCTCCCGCCCCTTGGCTCTACCCTGTTACAAAGGAACCTCAGAACTGATGAGGTAGAAGGTCGCCTACCTGAAGGCTTGGTGAACTGGGCTGAAGTCCTTCCTCTGTGCCTAACAGGTGTGACGCTGGATGAGTCAATTCAGCCCTGTGGGTCTCTTTCCTTACCTGCGAAATATGGGAGTGACATTGGGAGGATTCTATGGCCCCGCCTGTAAAGGTCTCTCCTAATGGACTATGAGCGCCTGAAGTGAGGCTTGAAGTCTTGGCACCCAGGACAGGCTCCGGTACATAATTACCTCAATTAGGCATAAATTTGGCTGTTATAGAACCCTGCTAAGTGGAGCACACAGGGGTTTATTTTCTTCCTATTAAAAGGAGACTGGAGCCATGCTGGTGTTGGTTAAGGTGCTCAACAAGGCACTCTTCCCCGCCTTTCGTTTTCAGTTTGTTTGGTTTATTTTTTCAGTGACGTCTTTGAGGACCTGGGGTCTTTGCATCTTTCCCCTCCCCCATCCCAGGCATGTTGGCCTTTTGTTCTCGTTCTTGTCAACCTACGGTCTCAACGTAACTTCCACATTGTTAACCTTACAATCCACGTTCAAGGCAAAGGAAAGGGGCGAGGGGCGGCACCAATCACTTTGGTTCCTTTTATAATGAGAGTAAAAGAATGTCTCACCAGGTTATGTCTCATTGGCTATGACTGGGTCACATGACCACTGTCAGCTGAAAGGGATGCCGGGAAAGCAGGCATGTGGCTTTCCAGTTTCTATACTGGGATGCAGCCAGAACATGGGGAGGTATGGCTGTGGGCTCAACAAGTAATTTTAATAAATATACCTAGAAAGTAAGCTGAAAAAGACTTCTCTTTCCAAGTGGAATGCACTTGCAGTTATTTTAAGGAAATCAGTACTACCTTGGATATGCTTTGAAGTTACTTGTACAGTATCTTGTTTTTGTTGTTTTTTTATTCTCACCCGAGGACATGCTTATTTATTTTAGAGGGAGGGGAAGGAAGGGGGAGAGAGAGAGAGTTAGAGAGAGAGAGAGAGAAACGTCAATGTAAGAGAAAAATATCAACCTGTTGCCTCTTGTATGCAGCCTGACTGGGGACTGAACCTGCAACCTAGGCACATGCCCTGACCAGGAATCAAACCTGCAACTTTTCGGTTCACTGGATGACACTGCAACCTCCTGAGCCACACAGGCCAGGGCAGTGTCTGGTTTTCACGTGGTTGAGCAGGAATGACGGGAACCTGCTCTCACAGGCACGGGCAGAAAGTGGACCTGCAGGCAGGCTCAGAGTCCATGCAAACACAGCGTAGAGGGATTTCACTCCAGTGTTTTCCTGAGAGAACACTTCACACACACTCCCCTTCTGGGCGGGAAAGCCATTGCTTTCGCGTCTGGTTGTGGGTCCTTGTCCTCACGTGGGCAGCCAAGTGTACCTGGTCAAAAAGTTCCTGGTTCTGACTGGGTTTCTTAACCTACTGAGTCCAATACCTTGTCCCAGCACTGGAATGGAAGGGGTGGCGTGTTCGCAGTGGAAGGGAAACTTGCCAGCGTGTGTTGTGGACACAGAACGCAACCTGCCTTTTCACTGAGGAGCACAGCCGTTCATTTGAATAAAAAGGTGCATGTAAACCACTGACAGTGCTTGGCACACAGAGGCACTTAACAAATGTTAGATGTTATTTACTTCATTCTTATTGATACGAATGATGCTTCTTTTCTTCCTGCCCACCTTGCCAATGGGGATTTCTTTGTCCCCATATTACCCAAGTGTGTTTTGGACAAAATGACAGGATCCGAGATTGAATGATGCACTTACCTGGTTCTACTTCCCCTCCCCCGGCGGTGTCTGGAAGAACCCTGGGCAGGCAAGGCGCAGTTTCTCGGGCGCGTCTGAAACCTCTGGTTGGGCAAACGGTCATCACACAGAACCCAGCTTTTAAGGGAGGCAGACTGAAACCCTAATTGTTGCTTTTAAAATGTTCTCTTCGGGGTAACCGCTTATTTCCCGGTGGAGTTTAAGTCTATCAGTTTTCTGAACACCACAGAAAGGAACCTATTTACAACTGGTATTTCTGTGTAAAAGTAGTGCAAAGTCTTCTAGCAGAGATCTCTCCTGCATACAGACAGGGGCAGAAGGAGGTTTTACAGTTGTTTGTATAAAAAATAATACAACAAGTAGTAAATAATACAAGAATAAACTCTGTGTCTTGCATATTCACAACTGTAAACCTACTTTTGTTCCCCCCATGTAAGTTCATGACCACTGTATCAAGTGGTGCTTTCTTCATTTAATCTAATTTTATTTTTTTTAAGGTCCAAAAAGATCTCCATATGGAATTCTAGAATTGGTCTCCTAGGAGAAATTCACCCTGGCCCTGGCAACATTCAATTCCCTTTCCTTTGGCAATAGCACCCCAATTTCCTTTCTGGAAACCACTGCATTTTCAGTCAATGCAGGGGACATTGACTCCGCCCCTTGCTCCAGAGGCAGGCTCATGACTAACCACAGCACTGCATTGGTTCCAGGATAATCTACTCAGGGCCAATGAGATGCACTGACATTTTGACTGGGACTGTTGGAAGAGAGGTATCCTCTCCCCCCCCCCCCACCCCCCCTCCCCAGACTTGAAACTGGATGAGAAAGACTGGAGTTATCGCAGCCACCTTGCCCCACTAAGGAAGAACCTGTCTGAGTATAGGGCCAACGTGGAGGGAAGCAGAATAAAAGTAAGATGAAATCTGGACCCGATAGCAGTACTGGAGCCCCTGGATCTAACCATGCCTGAAGCTCTAACTCTTCATTATGAGGAGTTAATGAAGTCTAATTTTGCTTGTTTGGGTTGGGTTTTCTGGACGTGCAACAGAAAACTTTACAAGACACTTTTCCATATAGTATGTTATTTAATGCTTGCCACAGTGTTGTTGTATGGCTATTAATTTGCTCCCTGCATAGGTAAGGAAATAAGATTTAGAGAGTGTAAGTAATGGGCCTGAAGTTGCAGAGCTAGCAAATAGCAAAGTCAAGGTTTAAACTCAAGACTCTCTGATTGCTAATCATTACTCTTTACTACCTCCCAGCCTAAAGGGAGACAAAAGAAGAGTTAGAAACACAGGTGATTCTCTACGGTGTCGTTATCTCTGTAATATCAGTGACTGCCTCGCACTTGACACACTGAAATACTGACCTGTAGACCTACTTTCACCCCACCCTGTATAATTACTATTTCAGGAATTGAACAAATATACAGATTTACCCCCGCCCCCAAAACTGATGAAAGATGATGCACCATGAAAAACCAGAATGCTGTGGGGGTGGGGCAGGGTGGGAGGTGGAACCTGGAACTCTGAAAAGCCAATAGCCAAGACCACTACACCCAGCAGCAGAATGCAGAGCAGCAAGCACTGAGTGGATGAGGCTTGAGTTTTGAGCAGCCTGAGGGTGGATGGCAGGAGGAGGGGCCGGAGTCGCTGAGTTCCCAGAAGTCTCCATCTTAACTTCTGGAACGGCTACTCCCGGCCAAAGGTCTTTTGTTTGAGTTCTTCCAGTCACGCAATGGTTCCCAAACTTGGCTGCTCACTAGAATGACCAGCTTTTTGTAAAGATGATTGCAGAAAGCGCTTCCTGGCCATTGACGTACTCAGCCTGGAGTGGGGCCCAGAAGTCTGGAATTCTGCGGTTAGGACCAGTGCCGGGGCCTCCAAGGGCCCTGTCCGTCCTTCCGCAGCTGCGCTCCCCACTCTGCAGTGGACGGACCTGTTGACACTGCTGCTCCCTCCCCAGAGGGGAGCCCCTCCTGCAGCCTGGACACCGGCACATAGTGCAGTACCCGGCGTGGAGTGAGCACCCACTAAAAGTTTGTTGAAGGAAAGGCTGGGGGACACACAGGCAGCCAGACCAGTGCCTTTCCCCACGTGGGAACAAAAGCTTCTCTTTCTGGAAGGAGCTCTGTGATTGAGAAAGGATCCCAGCAGCAAAGGGAGAAAGGCCCCTGGGGATGGCACAGGCCCAAGGCTTGCCCAGACTGCACCCTCTGTCACCATGCTTCTTCACAACCTCCCTGACACAGTGACAGCAACTCCGACGACGATGGCACCGGTTGGCATCATATCCCCATTTTACAGATGGGAAAGGGGAGGCACAGGGAGCTGGCTGGTTCACGGGCACGTCAGTAGGAGGAGACAGGTGGCACGCTGCAACCCTGGGCTGCCACAGCTGCTCTCCCATCTCCCAGGTGGCGCGGCGCACTCCTGAGAAAACATCGTGCGTATTTGTCAGGTGCCCGTTTCCACCGTAGACGCGTCCAGCAAAAATCAGTCAATGACCGAGGAAGTCGGGTGACAGCAAAGGGCCTCTCAAGAAAGAAAGCATTGTGCACCTCTCCAAAGAGGCTATTTTCTGCCTCATTTTTATTCCCCTGCCGCTGTGTGCTGAAGGTCACTGGCTACGTCTGCACAAACCAGTGAAGTCATGATGAGGAATACTTGGCCAGGGAGCCCGGGGCCGGGGAGAGGCCGAGGGAGGAGGGAACGGAGGAGCAGGAGGTGAGGCAATTCACCCAGGGCCAGCCTGGCCTGCTTTCCCTCCCTAACTGGCCCAATGACCTTCTTTCTTCAGGGTGACCACTCCCCTGGGCTGGCTCTCCGGCACACCCACAAACAGCCCGGCCCCAGGAGTCGGTCTGCATTCCTGCAGACGACTACTGCTGGGTGCTGCCCCCCGCCCCACACTTGGAAGAGCTGGAAAGGTGGGTACCAAGTTGGGGTTCATTTCGTTCTTCTCGGAGTTTGCTTAGTGAGAGTTTGAAACCGGGGTGAGACGTCGTCGGGCCTGGTCTTGGAAAAGTATTCGATCGTCTTCTCGAGAGAGAAATAGAAGCTGGCTGCTCAAGGGATGAGTCGGGAGTTGGGGAGAGGGGTGAGGGAGCCAAGTGGGCGAGGTCGCTGCTCTGCTTTGGATCTGCCCAGGCCAGACCCAGAGGACTTCAGTGTCAGGAAAAGAGGAATCTGGAGGGAGCAAGGCTGCCCTTTCTGGGTGTTGCATGGCTCTGGGGGGTGGGGGGGAGCTACTGAGAAAAAGCCACCTGCTTATGGGGGAAGAGAGGGGCGGGCTTCTAGCTCCTTCTACGGATGAGCTGAGGGATTAGAATGGGCCAGGCTGCCATCTCCCCAGACCAGACCCAGGAAGGAGGCCCAGGCTCGGTGGCCTTTCGGTCCCGTTTCTCTGATCATCTTGTCTTCCCTTACAGACCAGGCACAGAGGAGGGCCTGAAAAAGCCACTTGGTCGCCCACAGTTCAAACTGAGGGGGACACTGTGCAAAAAGGCTGAGCCTGATGCAAGCTGGCCTCACGGGGCAGGACTCAAAGGCTCAGAAAACAAGGAGTCAGGGCTTACTGGGGTTCAGGGAGAATTTCTTTTTTGTTAAGAGAAAAACATCTCCATAACATGTTAATGATTACCTAAGTGTCCCTGAAAGAAAACAATCTGGTTTTGCTCTGTTTTTAAGGAAGAACTTTCTAATGGGCACAGCCCTCCCCGGGGGCAGGACAGCCACAGGAGGAGGGGTTGGTCCCCGGTGCTGGGAGGCTTGAGGCTTAAGCTCTGGCAAGGATGGTCCCTGCTTCCTGGGTTTCCACATAGTGAGACACACAGGCCGGGTCAGAGGTGGTTCCCTTGTTGTCAATCTCTGACCTTTCCCCCCTACCTGCCACTCCTTTTCCCACGGCTTCAGTATCATCTCTCAGGGGATGGGCTTGAAATCTCTACCAGCACTTCGTCTCTGATGTCTAAGAAAAGAGCTGCCATTTGCTGAGAACTTTCTAGGTGCCAGGCTCTGAGCTAAGGCCCTTCCATGACAGCTGCCGAGTGTGGTGTCTGAGCTAGGGGCTGGGAGAAGGCCACACACGTTCCAGTCTTGTCCTCAACTGTTACTGAGTGTGTAACCTTGGGCAAAACACTCGCCGCTCTGTGCCTCAGTTTCCCCACACTTCAGAGTGAGGGTAACAACGACACCCCACAGAGTTCTCGTGAGGCTCACACGAGTGAGCACGTGCTAACTGCTTTGAGCAGTGCCTGGCACGTGTGTTCCATAAATGTGAGCAATTGGAATCGTGTCTTCTAAGCTTCTCAGCAAACCTCTGAGGGAGGAGCCATCACCCCTGTTTGCAGATGAAGAAAACCGAGGCTCGGGGGGACAGGGTGGAGCCTGGCGTGTGGGTTCGCAGTCCAGCATTTTCTCTGCTACTCTGCAATACAAATCACAGTAACAGCAACCCTCAGAGGGGCCGTGGCAGAGTCAAGTTTCAGAATCCACTCTCTTAATCACCTGCTAGCTCACCTTTCTGTAACGGTGATGGAAAATGTAAATACTCAATGCCGGCATTGACTTTTAGAATGGCACTGGCTTTGGGGTTGGAGAAGGGCTTTGAAAGTACAGCTGACCCTCACATCAGGTTTTGGGAGGCGGCACTGACCCCTGTGGGAAGATTTAAAGATGTGAAAATCGCTTGGCATATGCCCTCTCATTTAGTCCGCACCGTGACCCTCGGTGGTAGGACTGGCCTCGTTTTACAAGCAGCTGAAAGAGGGCCAGTCAAACCTTCTCTGGAGATGTCACCGTTACTATATGTGGGGACTGGGATCTGAATCTGTGTCTGACTCTAAAATCCTGGCTGGGTCCCAGAATCTTTGATGGAGCTTAACAAAATAAATAAATAAAAGACACAATTCCGGCCCATGGAATCTCTTAAGGTGGAGCCTGGGCCCCTCTGATTTTTAAGAGTCAGAATCTCGTGCACGGCCAACACCGAGAACCCCTCCCAGCTACACCCCCACTTCCAAGTGCCCCAGTCGGTGCCAGCTGTCTGCGGAACATCCTGCCTGGGCACTCACCAGCATCTGCCCTGGTCTCCTTCCTCTCGGGGCCTTGGACCACCATCCAGACACCGTTCTCCCCTGGGAACTCAGCCATCCTCCACTGCTTTCTCTCCGCCCCCCTCCCAGGGCTGCCCACAATGTCTCCCAGCCATTGCCTGTCTCTCTCTGCCTCTGCTGCCTCCACCTCAGAAAAAGCCTTCCTCACCGCTGCCTTGGGCTCCAGCCACAGCCCCCTAGGTCATGGCCCTCTGACTGCCTCTGCTTCTCCCTTTCTGTGTGTCCACCTCTGCCCAGGCTGTTCCCATGCCTTCTCCCCTGTCCTCCGCATCCCCAAAGCCTAGCCCATGTTCTTCTTCCTGCCGCACCTCATGAACTAAAAAGCCATCTCATCATCCCCGTTTCTGCTGAAAACCTCCACCAGCACAAGCCTCCCAGCTAATATCCACATTCAGCACGGCAAACCCAGCCCCTCGATCCCTGGCTCAAAGTTCGCTCTTGAGCTCCGACTCCTCCCTGGTGGCACGGGCCAGGTTCCAGCCGCACTGAATGTCTACCCATCCCCAAAACAAACAGCGTCCTTCCACAGCCTGTGACTATGTTATGTTGTGCCTTCTGCCGGAAATGGGCTTCCAACCAGGCTTGGCTCATTAGCTCCTATTTGTAGAATAAAGCTCAAGAGTCACCTCCTCTGGGAAGCCTTCCTGGAGTTCCCCAGGGAGATGGACACTACCTTGTCCATCCATCCCTAGCACAAGGCTCCATCTTGAATCGCAGAGTGAAGTTGGAATGATGTGATGGCGTGTCTGTCCCTCAGCGAACTCCTCATTCAACAATCACATATTAAATGTTTCCCACTGCCAGGTGTGGGCCCAGGTGCTGGGGATACTGATGAGTAAAACAGAGTTTCTGTGTTCAAGTCTACCCAGCATGGTAGAGAAGGGGCACAGGGTGCTTCAGAGAGAGGGCACAGCACTGCCACGATCAAGAGGCAGGGCAGCAAGTCCTACCCCTGCCTGTAAGTGGGGGGATGCTCAGAGAGTGGCAGGGGAGGGGAGATGAGGAGGGGGGAGGTCCGGAAGGGCCATGAGATTCCCCCTCATGTGCCCTGCGACACCCCCCCCTTTGACCCGAGACTCCCCACTCATGAAGAGAGGACTAGAGAGGACCATGATCAGATCTGTGGCTCATAAAAAGCCCTGTGAGTTTCTTGAGATTTGCGTGTCAGTCATCTTGAAACGCACGGCAGCTGACACAGTTCCTGGGATGCAGGAAGCCCTGGAGAAATATGGGCTGAAAGAAGGGGTGGGCAAGGTCCCCTTTGGTGAGGATGGATTAGATCCAAGGACTTGGCGTCCCTGAGATTTCCTGTCTCTGTTGACTAAGTCTCGCCCCGCCCCCACCCCAGCGGTGCCCGCAGGTGCCGGACTCCAGCCATGCTGGCGCTGCTGTGTGTCTCCTTGTTCCTGGTGGCCTGTGCCTCGGACGCCAGCCTGAGCACGGAGGAGCAGATCCGCGACATGTACGCCAAAGTGACGGAGATCTGGCAGGAGGTGACAGGGGGGCGGGCGGCGGACGATGGCCAGGACCCCACACTCCACGCCATGTGCCAGGTGCAGCCATCGGCCTCCCTGGACGCGGAGCAGCCGCAGGTCACCGGCTTCGTGCTCTTCCGGCAGCTGGCGCCGGGCGCCCGGCTGGAGGCCTTCTTCAACCTGGAGGGCTTCCCGCCCGAGCCCAATGGCACCAAACGCGCCATCCACGTGCACCAGTTCGGGGACCTGAGCCAGGGCTGTGGGTCCACCGGGCCGCACTACAATCCCCTGGGGGTGCAGCACCCTCAGCACCCGGGCGACTTCGGCAACTTCGCCGTGCGGGACGGCAGCCTCTGGAAGTACCGCTCCGGCCTCGTCGCCTCGCTCAGCGGCCCGCACTCGATCGTGGGCCGAGCGGTGGTAGTGCACGAGGGCGAGGACGACCTGGGCCGCGGGGGCAACCTGGCCAGCCTGGAGAACGGCAACGCAGGCCGCCGGCTCGCCTGCTGCGTGGTGGGCCTGTGTGGGCCTGAGCCCTGGGCGCGCCTGGTGCAGGAGCGCAGGAAGCGGCGGCGGGACAGTGAGTGCAAGACGGCCTGATGGTGCCCCACCCGGGGCGCGGCGGAGAGCTCCTGCGCGCCCCAGACCCTCTCTATGCCCTGACCCCCCTTCTGGAGCCCCGGATCCTTTCCATGTGCCTCAGGACCCCTTCCACACCCTGAAGCTCCTCCAAGCGCACTGAGATCCCCTCCGTGTGCCCCAAGACCCTGCCCCCACCTTGACTTTCTCCCTCTGCTCCCAGAGACACCTTCTATCCTCTGGTCCCACTTCCACCATAGCTGAGGTCTCCCCAGAAGTCCCCTGTACCCTGAGTTCTCCAAACAGGTATGCCGAGACACCCCCGGCATCCAGAGGGCAGTCCCACCCTCAGAACACAGTCCCCCTCCCCCAGTTCTGAGAACCCCCAGAGGTACACCCCTCCATCTAACACATACCCCACCTTCCTTGAAGGTCTCCTAGACTCTTAAGGCCCCTTTCTACCCTGACACCCCTACCCTCACCCCATGAACCCTGAGACACCTCTTTGCCTTAAGGGCTCGCCCAACACCCCACCCCTTACATTCCTCCTATGCTCTCCTGGACCCCGCCTGAGGTTGCCCAGGATCCCGGCCTCCCCGCCCACCACCAGCATGTGGCCCTGCCAGCACATGCCCGAGTTTTCAGCTGCTTTTGGCACCCTGCCACCCTGCAGAGAGCAGATACCCTTTGGGGCTGTTTGCCAATCTTCACGTTGCACATTAAAAACTCAGCAGCTCAGTATTGCGCCAGCACCTTGGTTACTTTTTTTTGTTTGTTTGAGGCCTCTCTCCCAGGCTCAGTTACTATTTGGAAATAGCAAAGATATTTCCGAAAGTCCCTGTAGGACTTCTTGTCATCCTCTTCCCAATTCTGCTGGCAACAATGTTCAGTCACCCCTTATTGTGGGAAGAGAGAGAAAAAAAAGTCAGCTTCCTGGGCTACATACATCCTGAGCTGTGGACCCAACCAGAGAGAAGGAAATCTATCTGCCATGAGCTTCTGGCGATTCTGACACAAGAGCCACTGGCCCTGGGCCCCGTGCTCCTCACATCTGCCCCTAAGTGCCGCATGAGGTCTATTTCCCAGACGGCGGAGACGGGGCCCATGAGGCAATGTCGCTGGGCAAGTTTCAGGGAGGCTGGCGTTGGCAAGTGACGCTGCCAGCCCTTCCACAGACAGGATGCTGCTCTTGTTGACACAGAGGCTCTTGGGAACAGTGGGGTCCACAGGCAGGCTGATTCTGATGCAAGGCCCGTTAGAGTTTCAGCCTCTTCTTGAAAATTATAATCTACATATAGACTAGATCAGTCTTGCGTGTCCACCTTCCTTTACTGAATCAAAGTCCTCATAATGACTCTTCGGCCTCCTGTCGTACACCCACCCTCCAGCCGGGTCTCTTCCACCCTGCTTACTGGGAGGCGGCTTCCGTGTCTCCCAGACTCTTAAGAGAGTGAGTCAAACCGAACTGTAGCCAGAAACCCATCCCCAGTGGTTATTTTTACCTCTTACTAGGACTAACTTGTTATTGAAAATTCTTTCCTCAAAACTGAGTGACAACGGGAGAGAAAGGCTATTGTTGTCTGGTGACTTTGCTCCAGCAACGTGTTCTCACCAGCTTGAGACATTAACTTGAACTGTCCAGGTCAGCACTGAAAAGAAGTGAGCGAACGGAGTCTTTAAATACCTTGATCTTGGAGACGTGTTCACCGATCCCCACAGTGAAAAGTTCTGAAAACGAGGCAGCGATTACGTAGGGACACATGACGGAGAGAAGTGAAACGCTGAACGTGCCACCTTCGACTCTGCGGCCCAGAACACAGGTTAATTCAGGATTGGCCCGGGAGGTATTTATTCTTCAGGAGGAAGCTGGTGCTTTTCCTCACTTGCCCTTTGTATTTGTCTGTTGGGGCTGCTATCACAAAATACCACAGACTGGGTAGCTTAGAAACAGCAGACATTCCTCACAATTCTGGAGGCTGGAAGTCCAAGGTCACGGCCCCAGCATGGTCAGGTTGGAGGCCTCTCGGGTTCGTAGTCAGTGCTTTTTCGCTGCATCCTCACTTGGTGGAAGAGGCATGGGATCTCTCTGGAGCGTCTTGTGCACTAATGAGATGAGTGTTCCTCCTCACCCCTCATCCCCTCTCATGATTTTGGGGTTTCCCAAAGGCTGTACCTCCTAGTGCTATCATCTTTGGGCGGGAGCGTTCCGACATGTATATACTTTTTTAAGGTTTTATTTATTTATTTTTAGAGAGGGAAGGGAGGGAGAAAGAGAGAGAGAGAGAAACATCAATGTGCGGTTGCTGGGAGTCATGGCCGGCAACCCAGGCATGTGCCCTAACTGGGAATCAAACCTGTGACACTTTGGTTCTCAGCCCACGCTTAATCCACTGAGCTATGCCAGCCAGGGCTCGACATGTGTATTTTGGCGGAACCCATTCAGACCCTAGCACCTTTTGTTCTTCGTTTCTTTCTTCTCTACCCTCAGCTCCCCCCAGACTAAAGAGAGACCCTCGCAGCCCTGCTCCTTTCTGTTCTGTGCATTCGTGGGAAGGGAATGGATTGACTATTCAATGGGGCTCCAGAGCCAAGAAGCAGAGAAGAAATAACAGAAGGCCAGATCACAGTTCACTGTGTCAGGACGAAGGAATGCTCGGAGTGCGGTGGTTGGCAGCTCAGGCTCAGCCAGAAAGGCCCATTTGGAACCCGGCTCTGCCTCGCTGACAAGCTGAGCGACTCACTCCCTCTCTCTCGGCCTGGGGTTTCTCCTCTGTAAAGTAAGACGATTCCACCGGATTGTTGCTGTGAGGATTAAATCAAGTGTTATTCGTGAAAGGTGTGTAGAATAACACACAGCCCTAAGGGTCTAATAAATGCCTAATTAAGAACACTGGCTAAGGTCAGAAAAATAGCTACTACTGATGGATTGGGTCACCTTGTAAGGTGCTGAATACCTTTATCTAGAAAAATGGAAGCACAGGAAAGGTCGCCACCTCTTAGGTTTGTAAGGATTTCCTCCTTCATTAAGAGGCTGGTGGGAAGAAACTCTGTGATCCCAGCTAATGGAGGTGGGGCCAGAACCTAAGGCGAGGGAAAGATTGTAGACCCCACTGGGCCCTTGGGGGCTATTTTCACCCTTCTCCCCTTCCAGATCTATCTTGATCATCCCTTCCCCTTTTTCTGGTTTGACTTCCCAGCCAGCTTGCTAATCAGTTTGCCCGTTTGACTCACAGGGTTTGCATTTGTCACCGAGACTTAAACACACACTTGTTTTGATTTCTTTTTGTAAAATTAGAAGCGTTTGATGTAATGACTCTACCTAGACACAGCTGGTAAAGGAGCATAATGCTCGAGTGCGTGCAGTTGAAACACAATGTAGACAATAATTAGAAACGCTATCTTTAGATGTTTAGGACAAGCTTCTTCTCAGAATTGCAGTGCAGTTTTCCCTGAGTTGGGCTTTTCAGTGCATATGTATATACAGAAATACTGAAAACGTAAGAAAATAGAGCAAATCAGTGAGTGCTTTGGTCAACTTGAAAGCCTGCAGGAAATAAACCAACTGATTTTGGATCTGGCGTTTCTGACTGAATGCATCAGATCTCTACGTTCTCCGTAATGGCCATGACGAGCGCATGAGCTAATAATCGTAGGCGACAGAGTGGGGCTGATAAAATGATACCATGTGCTCGAAGAAATGCTCAGCCTGTGCTCGGCCTGTAGTGAGGATAGAGTTAATGGCCCAGACAGTGAAGATAATTAATCACGCATATCAGGAAAATTACATTTTTACTTTATTTATTTATAAAGGAGTTTATTTATTTCTTCTTAGAGAGAGGGGAAGGGAGGGAGAAAAACATCCATAAGTTGCCTCTTGTACACACCTTGACTGGGGACGAGACAGCAGCCCAGGCACGTGCCCTGACTGGGAATCGAACCTGTGACCTTACACTTTGCAAGAGGATGCCCGGCCAACTGAGCTGCACCAGGCAGGGCACACCTTTTTATTTCGGGTAACAAAAATGACATAGCTATGGCACATGATCGTAGAATCCAATAAAGCAAGGTCTGCAAATGAATAGAAGTTACTTTCTTTAAATGAGCAAAATAGCAGCTGTTTTGCCTTTTTTTAAAAAAAGCCAATTGTTTCACATTTAATAGGCTATCGCCAGGGTTGGCTAAGAGCCCAAATATGTGTATTCCTGGGCTCACAGAGGTTCCAGAAAGTCAAAGTTGTCAGTATTATGCAAACATTCACTATGCATTCGAAAAATTCTCATTTAGTCAAGAGGGGCTGTGAAATGTAAGGCAGCGCATCAATATCTATCACCCTAAATTGCCTTCACGCTGTACCGACGTGTTTTGTTTTTGTGAGCAATCATAATATCGAGAGACGGGTCCTTTCTATTCTTTCTGCCTCTCATCCCGACTTAGATCCACTACCGAGCTCTCTATTGCATCTCTCTGATCTTCACATTTTTCTCTGTTCAGAAAGACAACTGGAAAAAAAGGAATATATTAAAGTAGCAAGTTAAGGGGACTCATTTGCCTTTTTGACATCCTCAGGTGCCCCCAATATTATTAAGGAGGAAGATTATTTCAAATGGAGGCTTCCCGAATGAAAGTGGGAGCGGCGGGGGGTGCTCAAATAGAGAACTTTTGCAAAGACAAGTGGGGTTCCGAGCCATCCACAGGCCTGCAAGAAAGTGATCAAACAGGGAGAAAGTGCCATTTTTTTTTATAGGAGCAAAAAACCAAGAGCAGCAAAGACATGCTGTACTTTTAAAGAGACAGTGAAGACAACCACGTGGGGCAAGTTGCTGGTCTTTGAAATTCCTTACAGAGGAGCTTGGTCCTTTTATGCCCCGTGGTGAACTGGGGTGCCGTGACTCCAGCCAGAAGAGTGTGTCCGAAAATGCTCTCCAACACGTGAATGACTGATACCAGGGCCCTTTTACAGAACTTCACATTGTGGTGGTGGTGCATGTTTGGGAGGGATGATGATGGGAAAACGACGTTCGTTTATTTAGGATCGCCAGCTGGGAGGAGGTTCCAGCAGGGATGGAGCTGAATGCCGTTAGGAGCCTCCCAGCTAGAGGGGCTTTGGGAATAGCTGTGCGAGGCAAAGATGAAAGGGGGAGGAGGAGGGGAAGGTGGGCCGAGGAGGCCCAGCAAGCGAAGGAGTTAGGGATGAGAAATGCCTGGTTTACAAAAACCAATCCATTTCCACAGGCCTTAATTAAAAGCACGACAAACACTCATATGTAAAAAAAAACCTCACCTAGAGGCTCTCAGGTACAGAGAGACCACAAGAAATGCAGTGTGTGCAAACAAGTTTTCATTAAGCGACCTGTCAGCTCTGTTTCATTTATCCAGACTGTTCCGCATTCTGCTGGCAACCGCGCTGGAAAAATAATGGAAGGACAGACACACTCGAAGAGGTAAACAAAGGTGGGAACGTTCCAGCTGCAAAGCAGGACAGATGATAAAGTAGCCAGGGAAGAGAGGCGAGGAGATGGCATTTTTCTTAACAAACCGACAAACCACCCCCCATCCCCGCCCCCCCAGCTCCACCCTCATCGGTAACGTGATACGCTGGCTTTTTAAGGAGAAACAAAATAAATAAAACAAAAACAGACGTGTTGGGGTTCAGGGGCAATGTTGTTGGGGGTTCAAGTCAAATCTGTTCTCATCTCTTCTGTATTTCTCAAGACCCGATTATTGTTTTGGTGTTTATACCCTTCTAGAGTCTGCGTGCTCAGGCACAGGCCCCTCCCCAGTTCAGAGGGTGATCTTGATAAACCTAAACCTGTGACATAATTTCATCTCCCTTGCCAGGAATCGGTTTACACATAGATAGGTATGCAACAATTGTTATCAATGACACGTGACAAGAACTGAGTTTTTTGCTCTTAAACGTACACACACAGAAGGAGAAACTTTCTTTTGCCTTTGAACACAGAGGTGAGAACAGGTGATGACTGGAGCCATTGCAGCTACCTTGTGAGCCTGAGGAAGTAGCTGACACTGGCAGGCCGAGCAGAAAAACGAGACCCCAGATCCTTGATGACTTTCTTCAATGAACCATCCCTGGAATGCCCTGCTTCTAAAGTTCTTTTGATGCAATATAATTCATTTTCCTATTAAGTTTCTTAAAGTGTGAGTTACAGCTGAGAGTACCTGGGTACTCCAGGGCCATCTGGTAAACTAGGAGAGAGAATGCTGCACACTTTCACAGTGACCCTTACAAAGACAAAAGACAACCACAAGTAATTGCTGAAATTCTCTTTAATGTCTAATGGAGCACAGAACCATGTTGGGTTGGGATAGGAGAAGTGGGACAGTGTCACTTGTGTGTATAGTGCAAGGTCAAGGTTGCGCATACAACAGGATCAACTCATTGGCTCCAATGCCATGTCATAACACGAAACCTTCCCAGGCTGATGGCACACAAGAGTTTAGGTTATCGCTCTATGACCTCCTTGCCCTGAACCCCAGGCTCTCTGGTGCTCATGGGAGTTTTCCTGCCCATGATGGAATGTGTTTTAGTTTAGCATAAGCCTTGCTTGTCAGAAGGTAATGACGGGCCCTAAAGATGTGCACCTGGCCAACTGTGTGTCAAAACCAGAGCTTCTGCGGGAAGAGATTTTTCTTTTTATTATTATTGTATTAACCCTGGCTGTGTTTTCCTCTGGCAACTCCGGCATCCTAGGCAGTAGTGCTGAACATTTGCAGGCAGCTGAGGCCCAGTGCAGCAGCAACGTGATTTCTGTGGCTGCTCCGCTGTGCACGCTCTGCAGCTGCAGAAGCCACCACCCTGGAGGGGAAGTTGAGGGGGCAGGCCTGGGGAGGAGGGAGGTTGAAGCACAGAGCAGGGAGTAGGGCACTTGGGCCTGGCGGGCAGGGGCAGGTGGGGTGTCCAGCTCCCCAGGAGCAGCAGTGCCCTGACTTGGCCCCGGCCCCATACCACCAGCAGGGGTGACCCCTGGTGAGTGGAAAGCAAGCAGTTGGCGGTCCCCCCTGCTGTGCATGTGGCAAAGGACTGGACCTTCTTGTCTGTACTTTCCCCCTCGGGGTGAGGCAGCGTGAATGCATTCCTACCGGGCTCCTACTCTGCTGGCAGAGCGGCACCCAGAGATGGAATGGGGTGGGCAGGTGTCAGGAAGGGCTGGCTGCCCACGTGATCACAAACTCTGGGGTAAACATCTGACTCTTAGGAAGAATTTCCAACCCTTCCCACCTCGGGAGCCTCTTTTCTCCCTGTAAGGGAGTCTCTCAAAGGAGTGATTCTGGTTCTCAGAGGTCTTTTGGGCTTTGGGATCTGGTATCTGGTCTTCCTGAGACAACAAACTGAGTTCAGCTCAAAGAAAATTCTATCATTTGACGAGCCTTCAATTTTCTGCAATGCCAGATGCTGCCGAGAAAAGCTAATTTTATCCCCAAGGAAAGACGCAGGTAGGGTCGGCCACTCCCTCCTTCCCCACACTTGGAGCTGGTACTGGGTTCCACGGTCTCCACTCCAGGCTGTAATGACATTATTTGATTTTACTCTCTCTCTCTCCACTCCAGGGCCACAAGCTCTGTGTCTTGTCTTTAAAGTCTTTGTGCCCAGGGGTGGAGGCGGGGCACAAAGGAGGCAGACTTCACATTCTGTTGGAGGGGCTCGGGGTTCGAGGTTTGCGGTAGGGTGGGGCAGTGGCCCCAAGCAGCTCTGTCTTGGCCCCATCCCACGTGGCCACAGAATCCTATAAGCAGCACAGGTTGAAGGAGAGAAGCACAGCGTTTCCAGGTTCCGGCCCTCATCTCATCTCAGAAACGAAAAAATCAACACCACCCCCGCCCCCCCTCCGCCCCGGAGTCCCCTTCCTCCCTTCTTATCCCTGCATCAATCCAGGTCGATTAATCCTCCAGAATTACAGGCTAGAAAACTCAGCTCTCGCCGTCAGCACACGGGCCTCCACAGGGGCTGTGGATTTCAAACTGGAAGCCCAACCTTCTGAGCCTGCTTAAGCCCCGTTCCACCTGCCAGTCGGAGCCGCGGCGGACAGGGCTGCAGGCGGGATGCCGAGAACACCCATGACGGCAGGTCCTGCGGGGCCCTGGCCGGGTGAAGCGCAGCGGCGGGCCCTCTGGACCCATCACACTCAGCTACACCACCTTTCTCTCCGGCCGCCTAACCGCTACAAAGACGGAGATCTGATTAAAAATCCCATCGGTTTCGAGTTCTTCCCATAATGCGGATCAACAACATTAAATGCTAATAATAAAAAGAATCTTATCTCTAATAAAACAAACGCTGACAGAAAAGACGGATGCGGAAAACCAGCCATATGGCGGACGCCACTCCATGCCTGGCCGCGTTCGCAGCGGCGCGTCTTCGGCAGACAGAGATGACACTTGAGGACCCGCGTTTAATAAATCAGACCGTGCTGGCATCCTCAGAATAGTCGCAGTTTGCGGCCGGACCTGCGTCTTTTCTCACTTGCAGGCCTGGAGGTGTTTGAGGAGGAAGCAGCTCCGGAGAGCTGTCTGGCACTGAATTCTCTGTGGTCCCCAGTGCCTCCGCTGTGTCATGGTGCCAGATCCCTGTCCCCCTCATGTGTTCACAGTGCTCCTTGGGCCGCCACCCTCTGCGGTCTCCTTGCCATCTTCCAGGGTGGCAGCCTGGGCCTCTGGCTGGCTGGACTCAGAGGAGTCCTGGCAAGATTTGGGGAGCAGCCCCTTGGAGGCCAGGCCTGGAGAGGATGGCCCCATCTTGTCCCTCAAGCCTTCCTGGGGACTCTCTCCCCCCACCCCTTCCCGTTCTGCAGCTGCCTGCTCCTCTGTCAGGTGCGGTATTTCCCTTCCAAGCCTGTTGACTCCTTCTTCCTCAGAAGGCAACTGGGGTAATGAAGGATGAAAGTGCTTGCGCTGGTTCCCATGGCTCTGATTTGCTGGGGAGCTGACAGCAGGCCTCCCAGCATCCTCCAGTGCTGTCAACACCTCCGTGGCGGCACAACTTTCATCTTGTGCTTGCGTCTGAACCTCCCCTGCAACAGACGGAGGACAGCGTCAGACCTTTGGTGGGAAGTCAGCCCTCCCCTTCCCCGTTCCTCTCCTCCGCACCTCCGCCCATGGCCGTGGGGCCTCTGAGAGGGAAAATGCTTCCGCCCTGCCCCCACCCCTGCCCACGGGGAACACTGGACTCAAGTTCAAAAAGAAAGCAGCAGGTGCTTTGGTGGTTAATGTGTCATTGAGGGAGGGAAAGGAAGCACTTGGGTCATTTCATAATCCATCCTGTCCAGGGCCCTCTTATCTCCTGCTTCCCTCTCTGGTGGGGGCTCCTTGTGCCCATGAAATACTCAAATTGAGGACAAAGGTTCTGTGTGTTCTGTAGTTCAATGAAGGCCCCGGGCTCTTTGGAAACGAAAAGGGATTCTGCAGGCTTTGGGGTGGGCGGGACTCAGTGTCCCCAGCCTCTTCATTTTCCAGCAGCACCTCACTCTTTGATGCCTGAAGTTCCCTCAATTTCGGACAAAACTATATGCAAAAGCTGCTTCAAGCTCCCTCTGTCCCCAGCTAAACTGTCCCCTAAGCCCCTGCTCTAACGATAGAAATTGTCAAGCTGTAACTGATTGGAGACAGGAGGGAACGCCAGGCTCTGAGAGTGGGTGTCTAACCCTCATTTCCTACACTTGCTTTGTGATGGGGCGGACCTGTCTGGCCTCTCTCATTTCCCAGAAAGAGAATGACGGGTGGGACTCTCTGAGGTCCCTTCCAGACCCAACAAGCAACAGCGGCCCTGCATGATTGGGAAGCACCTGGGGAGTGAGCTGTAAGCACCTGGACGTGTGAATTCAACACCAAACCCCGAGGTTCCCAGAAGTCAAGATTTTCTTAGCCCTGGGGACACACAGTGATGAAATGTATGAAAGAGGCTCCCTGGGCTGATTTCAGCCTGGGTGGATGCCTCCCGGGCTGAGGGGCCTGGGCAGCACTCCCTGGTCGCCCCAGTGGCACCAGAGTAGAACCCCACTGCCATCGGGCTTACATGAGACGCACATGCAGGTGTGCTTTGGGGCTAACAGCTGGAACTTTGCAGAAAGCCGGAGGGCAAGCTGTAGGAGGCTCAGAAAGGAAGTTGACCTGTTCTGACCATGCACTTTTCTGCTTAAAACCTTCTGCTGGAGGCTTGTGGTTTTTAGGAGAAACTTCAATTCCTTTCCCTTAGATTCCCGCCCCCCCCCAGCCTGCTCCCGCTCCCCCTGCAGCCCCATGTCCCGCAGTTCTCTCGCCTGTTGGCGTCCTTGTGTCCATCCTACTCTGCCTCTCAGTCTGCCTGCACCGCCTGGTTTCTCTCCTTCCTGTAGTGAATGATGCCAGCTCCCTGGGTGCTTTTCTGTGCTAGGCTTGGCGCTCAGCATTTCACACATGTACCTTACTCTAGAATGTATGTAGGGACATCGCCTGACTCGCTCACAGTGCTTGGAACATTCTAAGCATTCAAGAATATTAAAAAATAATAATTCCTTACTTCTCTCTCTTTTTTTCTGGTGGAAGCATAGCATACATAGATTTGTACACATACATAGAAGTATACAAAAATCCTAAATCTACCCCTCAGTTAATCTTCACGGAGGGCACGTGCCATGTAACTAGCAGCTGGGACAACAAAGTACCACTGATGCCCCACAAACACGTTCCAGTCTAGACCCCACCTGGACCCCCTTCCTGGTCACTCCTTTTCTGCGAAGGGTGACCGCTGCCCTACTTCAGGTGCAAGGATGAGTTTTGTCTGCTCTTTGTACTTCAATACTGAAATCAGACTGTATGTTCCGGTTTGTGTGTGTACTGGCAGGCGATAGGTAAATGTCGACTGTTGATAAGAATTGTGTGAATTTTGGAGGATTAGTCATAGAATTTAGAAAGATTATGTATTTAAAAGTACATAAATCTAAGTAGATACAACCTAAGAAATGACATAATGCAAAACATTTGATTTAAAATGCAGCTTAGAATTTCTGCAGCATATACTAATACTACTATACGTGTGACACACTGTAATTTTAATACAATGCATAAGAGTGTTTCTTAAGAACAGAATCTGTTGAAATAGAGTCTAAAACTACAATATAAAAAATCAATGACAACATGAGTTGGTTCTTTGAAAAAATAAACAAGACTGATAAATCTTAAACCAGACTCACCAAGAAAAAAAGAGAGAGGACCCAAAAATCTAAAATCAGAAATGAAAGTGACAACTGACACCACAGAAACACAAAAGATTATAAGAAAATACTATATTAACAATCAAATGCCAACAAATTAGACAACCTGGAAGACATGGATAAATTACTGAAAACATACAATCTTCTAAGACTGAACCAAGAAGAAACAGAAAATAGGAAAAGACCAATCATAACAAATGAAATTTAAGCAGTAATCCAAAAAAAAAAAAAAGAAAAAAGTCCTGGACAGATGACTTCACAGATGAATTTTACTGAACGTCAAAGAAAAATCAACACTTATCCTCAAACTATTCAGAAGAAATTCAAGAGGAGGGAAGACTCCCATGCTCATTTACAAGCCCAGCATTATCCTTATCCCAAAACCAGATAAAGGCTCTATGAAGAAAACATATTATACACCAATATCCCTGGTGAACATAGATGCAAAAACCCTCAATAAATTATTAGCAAACAGAATTCAGCAATATACTAAAAGGACCATACACCATAATCAAGTGGGATTGATTCCTGAAATGCAAGGTTGGTTCAATACCTGTAAATCAATTAATGTGATATACCACATAGGCAAAATGAAAGATGAAAATCATATAATCATGTCAACAGATACAGAAATAAAAAGCATTTGACATAATCCAGCATTATGACAAAAACTCTCAGCAAAGTGGGGATAAAGAAGAACATACTTCAACATAATAAGGGCCATATATGACAAATCCACAGCTAACATCATACTCAACAGGGAAAAACTAAAAAACATGTTTCTTAAGGTCAGGAAAGTGGACAGGATGTCCACTTTCATCACTCTTCTTCAATAAAGTATGGGAAGTCCTAGCCATAGCAACAGATAAGAAGAATAAGAGGCACCCAAATGGTAAAGCAGGGGTGTCCAACCTGCAGCCCACAGGCCACATGCAGACCAGGGTGGCTGTGAATGCAGCCCAACACAGAATCATAAATTTACCTAAAACAGTATGAGATTTTCTTTTTTGTAATTACATGTCACAATGTATTTAATGTGTGGCCCAAGAAAACTCTTCTTCCAGTGTGGCCCAGAGGTGCCAAAAGGTTGGACACCCTGTATGTACAGGAAGAAGTAAAACTGTCTTTATTTGCAAATGACATGATATTGTACATAGAGAACCCTAAAGTTTACACCAAAAAATGACTAGAACTGATCAATGAATTCATAAAGTAGCAGGATACAAAATAAATATTCAGAAATTGGTTGCATTTTTATACTCCAATAATAAACTGTCAAAAAGGGAAACTAAACTAAAAAAAAAATTCCATTTACAACTGAATAAAATTAAATTAACTAGGAATAAATTTAACCTAAAAAAGGTAAAAGACCTGTACTTGGGAAATTATAAAACTTTGAAGAGAGAAAATGAAGAAGGTTTCTATTCTTGAGCACAGTAAATGAAAGCATATACTGTGCTGAAGAATAGAAAGAATTAGCATCTTTAAAATGTCCATACTACCCAAAGCAATCTATAGATTCAATGCAATGTGTATCAAAATACCAATGTCATTTTTTATAGAACTACAACAACTAATCCAAAAGTACATATAGAACCACAAAAGATTCTGAACAGCCACAGTGATCTTGAGAAAGAAGAACAAAGCTGAAGACGTCATACTCCCTGAAACTGAAACACACTACAAGGGTGCAGCAATCAAAGCACAGGGCAGTGGGGTAAAACAGACATGTAGGTAAATGGAGCAGATTTGAGACCCCAGAAATAAATGCATGCCTCTATGGTCAATTAATATATGACAAAGGAGGCAAATCATACAATGGGGTGAAGACAGTCTATTCAATAAATGTTGTTAGAAAAACTGGACAGATACATGCAAAAAAAATGAAGCAAGACCACTTTCTTACACCATATACAAGAATAAACTCAAAATGAATTAAAGACTTGAAACCATAAAACTCCTGAAAGAAAACACAGGCAGTAAACTCAATGACATTTCTCTTAGCAATATTTTTCTATCTCCCCAGGCAAGGAAAATAAAAGACAAGATAAACAAATGGGAATACATCAAACTAAAAACTTTTGGCACAGCAAAGGAAACCATAAACAAGACAAAAAGACAACCTACTGAATGGAAGAAGATATTCGCCCATAGTACTTCTGATAAGGAGTTGATACCCAAAATTTATAAAGAACTCATAAAACTCAACACCAGAAAAACCCCACAAACATTCCAATTAAAAAACGGGCAAAAGTCCTAAACAAACACTTTTCCAAAGAGGACAAAATCATGGCCAATAGACATGTGAAAAGATGCTCAATGTCACAAATCATCAGAGAAATGCAAATTAAAACCACAATGAGATATCACCCCACACTGGTCAGAATGGCCATCATCAATAAATCAACAAACAAGTATTGGTGAAATGTTGCAAAAAAGGAATCCTCACGCCCTGTTGGTGGGGATGCAGACTGGCGCAGCCACTGTGGAAAGCAATAGGAAGGTTCCTCAAAAAATTAAAAATGGAACTGCCTTATGACCCAGCAATTCCACTTCTGGATATATATTCAACCCCACTTCTAGTTATAAAGAAACCCGAAACACTAATTCAAAAAGGTATATGCACCTCTGTGTTCATTGCAGCATTATTTATAACAGCCAGGACATGGAAGCAACCCAAATACCCATTAATGGAAAACTGGATTTAAAAAACATGGTACATATATACAATGGAATATTGCTTAGCCATTAAAAGGAATGGAATCTTACCATTTGTAACAGCATGAAGGATGGACCTAGGGGGTATTTTGCTAAGTGAAATAAGTCAGACTGAGAAAGACAAATACCACATGTTTTATTTACATACAGAATCTAAAGAACAAAATAAACGGACAAAACAGAGACAGATTCATAGACAGAGAACAGACTGGTGGTTGCCAGAGGGGAGGGGCATTTGGGGGACTGGGTCAGAAAGGTGAAGGGATTAGAAGTACAGGCTGGTAGTTACAAAATAATCATGGTGATAAGTAAAGTATTATTAAAATCCAGCATGGAGAATATAGTCAACCACCAGGAATATAATCACCAGGTATGGGGCCAGGTGGGTGCTGGAAATATGGAGGGATCACTTCACAAATTATACCAATGCGTAACCACCAGGCAGTACACCTGAAACTAATATAAAATAATATTAAGTGCCCACTGTAATTGAAAAATAAAATTTAAAAAAAAGAATAGGACGTGTTTTGAGCATCCATTTAATTTAAAAGCTGGATGTGTTGTTGAACATTTAGTCACTTAAAATAGTATTTAACGTTTTAAGAAACTTGCAATGGCTGAACACGGCTAAAGAAAAGTCTGCGAAACTTCAGAAGAAATGAAACATTCGAGAGAAGAGACTGACGGCAAGGCTGAACTGAAGCTACTGGAACGAGGAGGGGGAGGGGCCCAGCGAAGGGAGAGAAGACGGACCCAGACAGAGCTGCTGGCTGCGCACACTGCCGGCTGGAGTCACCGGGGAAGCTGGCTGTGGGTCTCCCTCCGCCCGTGGCCACTGTGCCCACACCTCTCCCATCCCTCCCATGCACATTTGCTTTCACCTTCAAAAGAAGCCATTTCCTTTCTCTTTAGCCTTTTTGATATCCATAGAAAAAGTCCCAGGGACAGAAGTTCAAACAAATGTGCACCGTGCTTTCTAAAGTGTGTACTTAGTCACGGGTAACTATGCATTACTCTCCAGAGAACTCACTGACCTCAGCGAGTATTGTACCTGAAACGAGACCGTTACTTGTGCTTACAATGAAAGTCATAGTGTATAAATGAGTGAATAAAGCAAGCCTTGATTGAAAAAAGTAACCATTCAGTCCTGTGCAGCCAGGATCATTATGTTAGCTCCTAATCAGTTCCTTTGCTCCTAGTCTGCTCTAACCCAATCTGTTGGGAGAAGGACCTTCCCTAAAGCTTTGCTTCTCAAAGTGGGGTCCATGGACCAGCAGATAAGATTATACTTAATCTTAAAGTATAAGATTTCAGCAGATTAATTTTTTAACTCTGCCAATCACCTGCATCACCTGGGAGCTTGTTCAACATGCAGGCTCCGGGGCCCTACCCCAGACCTACTGGTTTAGAATCTGCATTTGTAACAAGACTGGGGGCAATCTGGGTGCACATTACAGCCTGAGAAGCCCTGCGAGCTTAAAACACAAATCTGACCATGCCCTTCCCCAGCTATAAGGCCTTCAAGTCTGCCACTGCCACAGGAACAAAGCCCAAGCCCTCCCTCAGCCTGACATTGAAGAACTTTTAATGACCCAACAATATCCACGACCTTTCTACTTGACACCCCAGCTCTTCTCCCTATACCCTTAGACTCCAGCCACACCGAACCTCAACGGCATCCCAGTCCTGCCCTCTGTGACCATCATTCCTTTATGTATCCAGATGCCCAACTTCAAGAGTCAGCGCCCCCTCCACCTCCTCCAGGAAGCCGACCTGATTAACTCTGGCCAGAAGTAGTCTCTCCAGCATCCTAATCCCCACAAGGCTGTGTCTGGATCTCCAAGGGAACACAGTATTTCTTTTTACCCTTAAATGATTACCTATATATAGTTAGCTTATAAAAAAACAGCTAAAGTATAAGATTTCAGCAGATTAATTTTTTAACTCTGCCAATGTTTGATAGGAGGGGCTCAATCAATAGCTTATTAAATGTGTGAATCTATGGATATATGCATTAATTCATGAATTAGTGAATATATTACTATATTAAATGCCATGAATTAATAAATAAAACAATCCTTGAATTTATGGTACTCTTTCCAGGCTGTATTCAAGTTGCTACCCTAAAAGTTCTTACAAATGGCACTTTCAAAAAAAAGGTGAGAGAGACATTTCTAACTCACACAAACATGTAGCTACTTCTGAGGTGCTAAGGAAAGCAGTCACAGAATTTTCACAGTAACAAGCGGAATTTTTATAGCAGTTGCACAGGGAGCATGGGCAACACTGAGTCAAAATGACGAAGCTTCCAGACTGGAGCAAGAAGCTGTATTCAGGAGGAGTCAATGATGGTCTTTTCTGCAGCGAAATTTTTTGCCAGCGTGAGATGAATAAACTCCTTCTGGAAATTACTCTTATGACGTTATTTCTTCCAGGACACTTTACAGTGTATTCGGGTGCCCCCGAACAATTAATTAACCCTACCAGTAACAAGCTAATCCCTAAAGCGTTTGTGGTGTTTTTACTGTGGGTCAGGTTAACCTTCTCCACCTTCATTTACATTTGAGTGAGGGTGGTCTAATTAGACTGGGGACTTCTGGTCATTGGCAGTTTGCCTTGTGCCACTTCTTTTTTATTTTTTTTTTTAAGATTTTATTTTTAGAGAGCAGAAGGAAGGGAGAAAGAGAGGGAAAGAAACACCAATGTGTGGTTGCCTCTCGTGTGCCCCCTACCGGGTACCTGGCCCAACACCCAGGCATGTGCCCTGACTGGGAATTGAACCAGCGACCCTTTGGTTCACAGTCCTGCACTCAATCCACTGAGCCACACCAGCCAGGGCAGGCCTTGTGCCATTTCTTTAGGTGGCAGTCTGCACGTAATAAAATGTATGAATCTTTCTAAAAATGGCAGGCCTCTGAGATTAGCAGAGAGAGCTTTGAAACTTTGATTTTGGGGTGCGGGGAGGGGAGCAAAACTGCAGTGGTCATTAGAGGTCAAAGCACAGCTGCAAAGGGAATGGGCCAAGCTGAAATTGTACCCTTTGCTTCTGCCAGGGGTAGCTTTCTATAAAGGCCCACTTTTCAGAGCTCCAGGTCTTAAAGATATGGAGGCCTGGCTCCAGGACTAGCTCATGGGTCCACGGCAGGTTTACCAAAACACTCCTCCCCTTTGTTTACCCAACAGGTGTCTAAGAAATATACTGAAGTCGTTACCAGGAGACCCAACAAAGTGACTGGAGATGCCGTGACTGTCAAACCAAAACTAGGGCCTCTGGTTCCCTGCAGTGGGAGCAAAATCCTCCTCTACTTCTGCGATTCTGGAACATTAACTCTTAAGCTGTGGAAGCTTCATCTTCCCTTTGAGAGCAGACACACAGCATTGCCATTTTCACAAAAGCAAGATTTCTGAACTTGCCCGGAGTCAGAAAATATTATTATAAATAACAGTAATTATCCCGTGCTGTTTTGGCAAACAGAATTAGTATCATTAATAGTTATTAATAACAATGCCCATATTAATAACGACGAGGCAATCAACTGATACAAATGCATTTTGACATAAATAGTGGGGAGAGAAAAAATAGTTTCTCCCAAGCAATGAAGAAACGGGAGCTCTTTGAAGGATAGATTGCTGATTACCTAAATATGTGCCCCCTCCCCTCCCACTGGCCCAAGGGGGACATCCGTCTTCTTTTGCTAACTGATCCCTGATGGGCCTTGTGCCCCCCAGTGTGAGCTGCTTCCCGCTGGAGTCAATCCGAGAACGGTGAGGAGGCAGGCCAGCCCCAGCGCCGACCGCGGCTACATAAACGCTTCCCTGTTCCTGCCCCTGCTGCCGAGGGCCGGGGCTGGAACAATGAGAGCTAATGATGGAATCCTGGAAGCTCTCATTTGAACCAGGCCATCACTTATGCCACTCCTGTGAAAGCCAAGCCAGGCTCAGGCTCCATGTCTGTGTGGCAGGCCCAGGCCCACCTGGGGGCTTGGCAAGCCCAGAGCAGACAGGGGGCTTCGCTCTGCACGCGGACACTGGATGCTGGCGTGGGATGACCACTGGCCCAGACATGCTCCAGAATGCACAGCGGGCCATGCTGTGTTACAGACCAGCCTCGCAAACGGCCACATGCTGCTGGCTGGGAAGACCTGGCCTTGCCTTCTGGCCAGTGTGTGACCCATCCAAGTCACAGGGGGGGCATTCCAGGAAGTCTCGCTGCATGGGCCGGGGGAACCTCTCTGTTGAAATCCCAGACCTGTCCTCGCTTCTATTCTTACCGTTCCAGCACCACGATGA
The DNA here is from genome assembly GCF_004126475.2 of Phyllostomus discolor. Taxonomy (NCBI): domain Eukaryota; kingdom Metazoa; phylum Chordata; class Mammalia; order Chiroptera; family Phyllostomidae; genus Phyllostomus; species Phyllostomus discolor. The sequence goes on from NC_040903.2 coordinate 14,168,114, forward strand.
GTGATCAGCACAGGCTCCAAAACACAGCTGTGCCGACGTGTGAGCGAGCTGGTCTAGCCTGGCTCAGATTAGCAGACCCGCCCATCTGACCAAAAGGCCTGTGATAAATAATACATCGTTGTTGCTCTAAGTTCTAACTTTTGCAGTGGTTTGTCATACAAAACTAGCTACCTGATTGAGCCGGTTAGCACAGTTTTGTGTTTTGATCAAGCAGTTTTCATGTCAGAAAACCGTAAGGTTAGAAAGGTGGGCTAGATGAGGCCGTGAGTTCAAGCAGCCACAGCAGAGTTCAGAGCGGGTACAAAGATGTGGAAAGCAGTGCTCCGGGGGCTTCACATTACAGCAGCAGGGTGAAGACGGGAATGAAGTCAGCAGAGGATGGAAGCCCTGTGGAGGAGCTAGAGAGGGCCCGTGCCAAGTCAGCAGTGGTAGGAGCGGAGGCACAAGGAGCTCTAAGGAAAGAAAGGGCTGGGCTGAAGACCAGAAGCGGGTGGGGAAGGAAAGTTGGCCGTGCTCCGTGAGGACTCGAAGGTGTGGAGCCTGGGTAGCTGGGAGCGAGGGGACGAGGCAGGAAGAGGTGCTGGTGTCATTCTTGAGAAGTCCATTGGGTACCTGGGCGGGAAAGTTTGAGCTGGGGGAGATGTGGGACTGCAACTCTGCAGATGGACCCAGTGGGGGGAAATATCGTGAGAATGTTTTCATGGAGGCGATGGTTGAAGGCATGAGTCTGCAGCAAGAGAAGATGGAGAGAAAATGTACATTTTTCAAGGGAAGGTCCTTGACACCCACATGCAGGGCGTATTAGTCATGTACTGCTGTGTAACAAATGACCTCAAAACTTAGCAGCATTAAGACTCAGGAGCCTGGGTACAGTGTATCTGGGTGGTTCTGGTTAATGGTCTCTCCTGAGCTGACGGCTTGGCTGGGGCTGGAGAACCTGCCTCCCAGATGGCTCCCTCACTTGGCCGATGGCTGGAGGCCTCAGCTCCACACCACACAAATGCACGTAGGGCTGCTTGCGTGTCCTCATAATATGGCAGCCAGCTTCCTCCAGAGTGAATGATCCAAAACAGAAAGAGCAAAGCACGTACCACATGTCTTTTATGGCCAAGCCTTGGGAGTCACGTACTGTCACTTCTGCCGTGTGGTGTAGTTACACGGATCACCCTGGACACAGTGCAGCAGAGGACTGACTACACAAGGACCTGAATGGCAGGAGGAGGGGGTCATGTGGAGCCTTTTGGAAGCTGGCAACTGCACCGGGGATAGAGGAAGAAGACGAGCCAAACAGAGAAAGATGCGAAGGGCAGTCTAGTTGGAGAGGCCAGACTGCCACCTGGGAAGAGACCTGGCTCTCACACCTGCTGGCTCATCTGCTCCCTAAATGGTCCCCTGCAGAACACCCGGCATCCAGAAAGTGTGCCTGGTAGAGCAGAGGACTTTTTCCCCATGCAACTGATCCCCAGGCCACTTACCATGTGCCAGGTGATGTGCCAGGATGTTTCTGAGGTTGGCACCGTGGCTTATAGGTAAGGAAACAGAGGCTGACGCTACCAGCCCAAGTCCTCACAGCCAGTGTGACATGGGGCTGGAATACGAACCCGAGCTGTCCAACAAAAGGCCTCACTTTTAACCTCCGCGCCACCATGCAGAGCGCACAAGGGCCTGTGTTCTTCTGCTGGGAGCTCCAGACACCACGTAAGCACCAAGAAAGAAGTAACCGAGGAACACCAGGAACGACCCAACAGTGCCCTGAAGCTGTGAGAAGGGCAAGGACTGATGTGCACTGAGCCCTCCTCTGTGCCAGGCGCAAGACAAGCAAGATGAGAAATCAGGGTGTGCTTACCATCCTTGGGGTTTGCTTGGTGCTCAGTGGGCTGCTCAACCAGCTTCAGCAACGGGGATCTGGACCTCTGCACAGTGGGGAGAGCGGGGTCGCCGAACAGTATGGTGTCCTTGCCCCCTGTCATGGAAAAGGGGAAAATGGACATGTTAGGGTCTCAATGGGGTCGCTGCTATGGTGCCTTCACCCCCACACAATGGACTGGCTGGTGGATACGCACCTTCTTCAGTCACAGGTAACACTAAGGAAGGGCAAGGGCCAGCAGGCCCTTTCTGTGACACGAGGACAGGTAATGGCTGTCTATGTGCCCTGAGAGTCTGCTTAGGATATGGCTGCCCACAAATGCACCACCAGTAAGGGGCAGCCTGTATGTCAGCCAAACACGGGGCGGCATTGATCAGGGTGACACAGTAACACTACAGGTACCAGCAGCGTGCTTGGGTGCACAGGCTTTGGAGCCACACTGCAGTGTTTGTGTTCTGGACTCCAACCCTTCCTAGCTGGGTGACTCTGAGCAAGTCACTTAACCTGTCTGAGCCACAGGGCCCTCGCCCGTTAAATGAGAACAAATAACAGCACGCACCTCACTGGGTGGTTTTGATGCTAGGCATTGAGTCAGCACTCAATAAATGGCTCCTACTGAAATCACTCCTTTACAAGGCACCTTCCACAGCACTGTCACATACACTATATCCGATTTAATTTGATCTGGTCATTAAGAGTGAATAATAACTCTGTGGTAAGTCAGGTAGTATCAGGTCCTTCCAATGATCACAGCTAAACTTTCACTTAGAACAGAGAGTCCCCGAGCAGCCCGAACCTTTGATCTATTTGCATGAACTCCCTAAGCAGATAGAGAGTGTATGAGGCAGAGAGGAGGAGAGAAGGAAAAGCATTAGGACTCTACTTTGAAGGCCGTGGCGAGTGATGGAGGTGAGGAGCGGGGAAGCATGGCTTTGAAACCGGAGCTCTGTGAACACAGACTCGAAACACACAGACATAAAGGGCACTGCCACGGCGGCTGAAAGGGCCCAGCAGGCAGGACTGGATCCCCGACTTCTCTCCACGAGGCCTCAGCACTCCCTTAGGTGAACCCTCTTGGTGGGAACCACTGTGCTGAACCCCAAACCCCAGGGGCCACGTCCCAGCCTGCCCTCCAGCCCTAGCTGTCCAGCTTGGCTCAAGACCCTTTCTGAAGCCAAGCCATTCAATGGGGCTCAAGGTAGAGGCTCTAAGATTCTGTGACTTTAGTTGCAGGCTCCACAGCGCACAGAGCAGTATTCGTGGGAAGATGTTTGCTCCTTCGGTGAACCTGGGCTCCACATCTGAGTCCTCAGTTTGTTTATGCCACCATCCCCCCATTTGGCCATATCTTATTAACTTGATCCCCGAGACTGCAGTAGAGAGTTTGCACGTGGTAGGTGCTCCATAAGCCTCTGATAAACGTGTGAATAAATGGCAGGTGCATCCTCGGGAATCCTGACGTCTTGCGGGCCGCGGCCCCAGGCAGATGGCGTGTGTTATTAGCAGCCGTGGCGCTCTGGTTTCTTGGCTCTCGGAGGCTCTTCCCAGAAGAACAGAAATCAGATAGGAGCCGACCCTGACGTTCCCTACCAACACGGCTACTCCTCACACATGACAAAACCCCAGAAACCTTCCTGTTCGTAGGCTGGGGAGGCTTCCCAAAGAGAATCATTGGGATATTGTTGAGAGACTCTCAGAGTGAAGTCAACACAATCGGGTCTCCCTCGGAGCTGCAAAGGGACCACCTGGAAACACCTGGAGGGCTTAATGGTCGCTCTGGACCCACTGCAGACGCCTCAGGATGGACTTCTCCCTGTTTCTCGCCACAGGCAACAGCTACTGCCCTCCAGGTGGGGAAAGAAAAGCATCTCTTGACCCTTCTTTTTTCTAGCAGGTAGGCTGGCAGCTCTCTGGCCTCAAGGGGACTCCGTAAGAGACACACCTGCCCCTCTATGCACAACCAGCTTGCCAAGTTCCCCGGGCCCTGGTGGCCAAAGAATCAGAATTACGGGCAGAGCTGGAAGCTGGCTGAGATCCCGAGCCCGTCCTGCCATGAGGAATTCCCCAGGGTGGACTGTCTGTGGCCCTCTCAATGCACAGGGCATCACCCAGCCCATAAAGCCCCCACAAACGGCACCGGAGCCAGCAACATCCAACCCCTCCGAGACCCTGGGAAGCAGGCACACAGGGGAGGGAGACAGCAGCCGCCACTCCTTCATGTCCGACCAAGGCAGGGACTGGGGAGAAGAGACGTACCTCCCCCAGTGCCCGCCTGAGGAGAGCGTCTCCTCATCTTAAGGCAACATGCCAAGATGTGGTCATCTTTGCAAAATATTTACAGGGTTCCAAGGTCTTTCTTGGACATTGTTTCTAACTCAGTCTGGATTCTGCTTACACTGACTGACCAGAGCTCTGATCCAATGGGTGGCTGCCGTGCCACAGTTACGCTGTGGGCTGTCGGACTGGAGGATGAGGAGCAGGGCAAGGGTGACCCACAAAGTAGGGTCAAACCTCAACTAAGGTCGAAGGTCGCCCCGGCCCTCCATCCACTCAACCGGTGTTGGCTTCTGGAAGCCCCGCTGACTCCTTCTAACACAACACCCCTCGCTCCTTCTCTGAAACGAACCATGAACTTTCAAAATGCACATTTTCCTCCTCGGACTGGTGCTTCAGGCAGAGAAGAGAGAATGAAGAGAGAACGAAAACCCCGAAGAGCCAGGCTCCGCTCTCTCCCGACTTGGCCTGGCATTTAGGGTTCTTTTCAGAGCACGAGCACGGCCAGGACACCTCCTCCTGGCGCTCCCCAAGCCCTGCCCCCGTGCAGAGGCCGACAAAGGGCTGGGAGGAGGGGGCCGGCTGGTGGGGGCAGGGTGCTGGAGGGTCACTCTTTCCAGAGGGGTGTGGGCCCTCGGGCCGGCCCACCGTCTGGCTTCCCCACAATAGCCCCACACCTTTTCTACCTCCCAGGGACTGGTTCAAAGCGTGGAATATGCTTTGCTGTCCAGACGATTTCTCCACAGGCTGTGACATTTGTCAAGCATGTCTACTCCCCAGCAAGATCACTGGGTTGCCCCAGCTCTGTCAAACAGCATCAAGAGCTAGATGCTGCCGGCTGAGAGAGTGAGGAGGGAGGGAGGAGAGAGGCAAAGAGGGTCATCATAGCACGTCCAGCGCCCAGCAGCACGCCTGCCACGTAGCCATGTGGGGTTGGGCTCCTTCGCCACTGTCCTTTGGTGTCTCAAAAGAGACTGTTCTGGCTTCTGACTTTCTCTTCTCCAACCCAGCTCGCTTTGTGAGCCATTCCCAGCGGATCCGTCTACCCATCACCTCTTCTCCAAGCTGCAGCTCACTGGGACAGGGGACCACTGAAAGGAAGATCCGAACACCTGGGTTCCCGTACCAGCCACTGTGGCCTCAGGTGTCACCTAACTTCCCAGGCTTCCTAAGGAAACTTCCTTACCTCAAACGAGGGAGCCAGACTGGATTGGGAAGGAGGAAAGTGTTTTTTTCTCACAGGTCCACTCTGAGCAGGAGGCAGCTTCCTGGAAAGCCACCCAGTGGAAGACCGCTCTGGGGGCCACACGTGAGGCCATCGAAGAAGAGCTGTGTGACCAACATGCAGTGTCCGCCACTGTCATAGGGGTGCGTGTTATATGCCACGTGCTCGTCATCCTTGAACGTTTTGCTCTCAAGTGCCCTTCCAGGTCCAGCCCTCGCCGGACACCTGCCACCTGGGGGTCGTAATCACTCAGCCCTTAAGCACGTAGTCTCTCCTGCTTTCCTCTCACTGCCTGGTGTATGCTCATCTTGCCTCCCTCATGGGCAAATGGGTTCTTGGAGCAGGCGAGGGGCATGTCTTAGAATACCTGGTGCAGAACTACATCCACCGAGGTGAGGCTCGAAAAGGGATCAGACACACTGATGGGCTGGTTGATTGGAGGAGACACTGATGCTTTCAAGGTGCTGGTAGATAAGGGAGAGCTAGCAATGCTCTGGAACCCTGGGGACCTAGTTTCCTCCAGTTGGCTGAAAACCCTGTGATGTGCCTCCTATTTGGGGAAAGGAAGAGGAAGAGGAGGAGGAACTGGAAGGAGGAAAAAGTGGGAAGAGGAGAAGAGGAGGAGGAAAAGAGCGTACTGCCTCTTGCTCCACTGTTCAGCTCTTCGTTGGAGCCGTAAAACAATGAGCAGACAGAAGGGACTGGTGTGCGTTGCACCGGAAGGGGCCTACTCCCTCACTCTCCCCCGGAGGCTTTGAGAATGAGCATGAGACGATGCTTCGATGCAACATCTTTCGTCCCTGTACCAGGGCAGTGCCATCCCACCAGGTAATCGCCACTCTTTTTCCTGTCCTCCCACTTTGCATCTGTGTGGAGGCTGGAGATTAGAACAGACAAGCCATGGCATAAAATCCACTCAGCTGGGTCCCTCAAAGCTAATTTTGCCATTTAATATTTGCTTTGTACTAATTGAATTCTCGATTTCAATGAACTGTTCTAACCCGGGAAGGGCAAGGATACATAGAGAATGCATTTCTGTTTATTTACATGCAGGGATGATATTAATGCACTACTGATATTAGCCACAAACACAGATATTTCAAATAGAACATACTCCCAAATCCTACTGAAACATTGTAGCTCAGGCCTTCAGGCAGCAAAAGGAAGGAAAGAAACAATTATTATTGCATAATAGCCATTCCGAACTAGACCCAACATCACCAGACAGAAAATTCTCAGCATTCATTGTTATTCAACTTCCAGCTTTTTACATAAGTTGTAGAAATAAAACATTGTGAAATTTCAGTAAGTCATTTGGAGAGGAGGAAAAAAAAAATCAAAACTTCAGTACATGCACAGAAATAGCAATCTGACTGCACAAATAAACGATAAATTTGCCTGACTGTGTTGAAATTCAATGCAATAAAAGAAAGGCCTTCAAAGCAGATAAGGTTTTAACCGCATCAAAAGGTTCTTGTGCAAAATGGATCATTCAAATCCCCAGGATGGCACTCGCCACTAATTAGTTCTGTTAGGTCTTTTGACCTCCACTTCAGAATCACGGCTAAAAATTCCAATTTATGAAACACACTTCCAGGCAACCTACGGCAGCGATGTGGATTTCCATTAAGAGACGTGCTGTTGTCCACATCCCTGCTGCAATTTTCATTCCCTGTACGTTACAGGGAAGTAACAGATACGAATCAAGGGTGGAGGGGGCCAGTGGGGAGACCAGTTGGCGCAGAAAGGGTAAGTAACTGAAATATATGTACAATGTTGCTTCTGTGGGAGAGGACACAGAGGGAAATGATAAGCCCACTTGTCTGGGGCTGTAAAGAAAAAAGGGGGCATGACTGACTTGCCCCCTTGAAGGGGGCATTTTTCTTCAAGACAAGCAGAGTAAATATAGCTAATTAAAGTGAAGCATCAGGGTTTTCTCTCGTGCACAACTGTGAGGAAGACTCCGCACAGGAGATTTTGATTTTCAAGCCACATCACAAGCGGGATGGGGGAGAGAGCAGCAGGAGGAGGCTGTGAAGTGCCCTTGGTCGGAGCACTTGTCCTTCTGATTTTAAGTTTTAGGGCTGATGATCAAATTGAACAAATCTTTGTATATTCTTACATTCATTGGTAGGGGTGAGGATTCAATTGATAAAAAAGTCTTTATAAGACACCTATGGGTAACAAAAATGAAACAATTTCCTATATTCCCAAAGTTTTTTAAAAAACGCGTATCTTAAAAAAGCATAGACACACACAATGACAATTTTAGAATTTAAGTTAGTAAAACTGCATAGTTACATAGACAAGAACCTCCATATTTGTTTTAATTTTCTGATTTCCCTCCAGAATGAGAGTTGCTAAGTTTAAAACACTTCTCAGCAGTGGTCGTCAAATAAAAGGACATGAAAGAGGTAGAATCTTCTTTGCAAATTACAAGAGTGCTTCCTTTAAAAAAAAAAGGAAAATAAATTTTATGAAGTTCTGCTTACCTGGAAGACTCCACAAACCAGAAACTTCCAGAGTTCTTAATTTTTTCTCCAGTTCAGCCACCCGATTCCCTAGGATTCTGGAAAAGGGGAGCAAATTGCAGCAGACAGATTAATGAGCATCTCATCCGCTCCCAAGGCTGCGAGTGGGCTACTTGGGATACCCGCTAGTGCACTAGGAGAAAATGTTTTGAGATTTAAGATATTTGCTAAAAACGGAATACACACACACACTCTCTCTATTGAAATACACATACAAATAAAGTGAATAATTTTTTAAAATACTAAAATGTTGCCACTGCAGTGACTCCTCTCCCAAAGGGCGGTTTCTCAGAAAAGCTAAACAATTATTCCACCATTGCTCAGGTATCTTACAGCGTTTTTATTTAAGAATTGCGCAATGCTGAAGATGACTGAATTTTGAGTACCCTTAGTGGTAGCACACCTTGATTCTTGGAAGGTGGATCTGAGTTTTGGAAACAATCGAAGTGTAACAAATAACATGGGTAAAGATACTTGGTGATGCTTCTTTGAGTCAATAAAATAATAGTAGCTGCCTAGTGGCTGCCGCCTTAGACCTTGCCTGTTTCAGAGTGGTATCCGATTCGTCCTTCATATCTAGCATAATGACTAGTAGATGTTTAAAAATGCCCTTGATTACATAAATGTTTTTCTCTTCTCATGACTTGCAATTATTAATGGAGAGAATTTAGAAAAAACAGACATTTCTAAAGAACTCTTGGTAATTGCAGAATCACTAGAATAATGGTGTTGCTTTCCAAAGTGACCATTATGACTGACTCATTCATATGTAAGTTCTGGAATGTGTATTGGAGAAGACTATACTGTTTACCAGCACTTCAAACATTGTATGAATGGAAAGACATACTTGTGGGCACATATTTCCCTTCCTTCACACAAAATAAAATATATTGGGAAATGATTTCACAGTCATTTAAAACTTCAGTCACTTTCCATTGACCTGGATATTTAAAAACAAAACAAAACTAGTCTTCATATTATTGGGGGGATTTTCTTGGCACTGCTGTGCTAAAAACGATACAGAAATATCCTTAACAGCAAAGTTTCAATTCTTTGCAACAGGAGAAATCAGAACGCCAGAATTGTTCTCCTGGTTCTCTTTATATGCCGGAGGTGGCTGCACACACCCACACGTCTACACAGACACATGAATACGTATATACCTGCACACGCGTACATGGCTTTGAATTCATCCTGACTTTATCTGAATTGACTTACAGCATTGAATTACTATTCCCTGCGAGCTCCCAGAAAACTCTTCGACATGACTCTATGTGGTTTTCCTCATCTAGGTACTTAGAGCATTTCTTTGCCTCTTTTCCTGAAGTCTTAAATTCTGCATAGTCTTTATCAATTACTTTCAATTTTCACTCCGATTGTTGGGTCTGTTCTGCTTTCGTGGCTCTGACCCTTCAATAAACGCCATTCTTCGTAATCTCCCTTTCAATGTTTTGCTCAGACCTTCTGATCCAAGCTCCCTTTTCACCAGCTGATGGGTTTGAGATGCAATCGCGGCGGTGTTCAAGCTGACGCCCCGTTTCTTAACGAGATCATATCCTCTGTAGGTGGCTGCCTCTCGGAAACCAAAGATAAGGCTTAACTCTTCTGTGGACGGTGAAGGATACCGGCAGGGCAATGCGCGAAGGTGTGGCAAAGAGACATTTGGTTGCACTTTTTCTGATGTTCCCAGATCGCGGCCATGTCTCCCGGAAATGGAGGGAGGAGAATTTGCCGGTGTCCCCAGCAAGCTGCTTTCAGAGGCCCTGCCTAAGTTTGCCTGTGATGATTGTTTGCCTCTTTGGCCTGGCACAGGCACCTGATGCAGGGCCGCAGACAATCACATGGACCCAACAGGAGCTGGGGTAGTAGTAATAGTACCAATAACAATGGCAACTACACTACTGTTAACACCAGCAGCAAAACTGACCTTTCCCGGGTCTTGAATATGAATCAGGGTCCATGCTGAATACCTACCAGGCTCGCATTATTTCATCAGACCTGACAAAAACCTTACAGTGTGCATTGTCCTTTTATTCTTCTTTTACACACAGGAACCCCCAGGAACAGAGAGGTTAAGCAACTTGCCCGAGGACCCAGAGTTCATCTCAAAGCTCTGTCTTTTCCTAGTGCCCAGTGCTCTCACCATCATCCTGTACTTCTCCTCCCATTACCAGACAGGGGCATGGAAATTAGTCAGCCTGATCAAAACCCCATGCAGGACTCGGCTGGTGATGAGTCTGGATTTGAACCTATCAATCTACGGTCATTAGTGCCAATTCAAACACCAACAGGAACCCCCAGTTTGGGGTGCAGTGAAGAAGGGAATTTTACTTAGTGCAAACAGCTCAATGATAATACAGCACAGCGGCGAACACAGCACTGCTCTGGAACAGCTCAATAATAGTGCTACAGCACGGCTGAGCAGTACTACTGACCGCTAAGCAGTCTGCTCAGCAATGCTCCACTCTGCTCTGCACCACACTGCCCTGGTCTGACACCAAGAAACCCCCTACTCGGATTTCTGTGGAAAGTATGCTCCCCAATCTACAGGGGAGCTGATTTATATAGACAGAAGTCCCCACCCCTCCTCCCTGATTGGTCCGTCCTTATGCAAATAAGGATACCAAGCCCTTGGTTTGATTGGCCCAAAGGCACTGCTGTCCTGATTGGTCAGAATAGAGCAGCTCTGATTGGATGGGACGAGCCTTAGTTAGTCCCATTGGTTGAAATAGGATCACCTACTGGAGTTGATTCCAGGAACTCCTTTGCAAGGGCTGGCCCAGAAGGCAGAAACAGGACGGAAACACAGACAAGGGGTTCAGTGCGGAGGAGGGCGGTTTAGCACAGAGGCTGGCACGTTAGAGCGTTAGAGCGAAGGCTTCTCCGTGAGGTGCAGTTAGTGTGGGAGGCCCTGTGCAGAAATGGCTGGGAGGCTCTTTCTCTTTTTTTTTTAAATTTGAGTCTAGTAAGCCACCAGGAGCCCTTCTGAGTCCTCAGGGTTCACAAACCTCAGCCTCGGTTTGCCTCCGAAGTACACACTCTTCACCAATACCCAGTAAGGGCGATGGAAACCGAGCTCTATCACATCTGGAGCAAATTCTCGTTAAAGACCATTTATATTGAAATATGGATGTAACCACAGCTGACTTGCCAAATATAACCCAAGATGCTTCAAATGACAAAGAGGGACCTCCTGATTGGCTTGACACTGACAGAATGTGGCAGGTGGTCCACTGAACGTGGTGTGATGCAGCCCAGTGAGAGAAGAGGGCTATTTGAGTCTTAATAGCTGGCTGTATTTATAGATGGAGATGGTGGAAGTAGGAACAGGGTCCATTCAACTCAGTCTGACCAATTCAACAAGCAGTTACTGCGGCTGCAGAGGATAACAAAGAGAAGCAGACCCCGCCCCTGTATTTGAGGGACTAAAAGCCTGGGGGCACACAGGCACACAGAGGCACACACACGGACGGTGCCAGCGGAAGGCTTTAATAACAGACGATATTTGTCAATCACTTGTTCTGTACCAGATACTACTGTAAGCACTGCACAGTTACTATTTCCCTTTCCCCCTTGCCACAACCAGTGAGGCAGCTCTTATCATCCTAATTTTGCAGATGTGGGAACCCAGACCCAGGGAGGTCAATGGACACGCCCAGGGTGACGCAGCTGCTAAGTGAAGGGGCCAGAATCAACACTTGGCCCCGGAGATACACAAGTCCTTCAGCAGAACTGTGGGGCAGAAGTGGAGAGTGAATGAAAGATGAATCCAGAGAGGCTTGCAGGGACCCAGATTTCATGATCTTGTTGCCATATTGACAATGTTAAGATTTATACAATGGCAGTGGGGAGATATTGCAGGGTGCTAAGCAGAGAAGCAGCACAACGAAGTTTAGGGAAAGTACTCTGGATGCAGAGTTGAGAAGGGACTGGAAGAACCATGAGTAGAAGCAGAAAGACTGGTTAGATGAACATCATCCAAGTCAGTGACGATGGTGGCCCAAAACAAGCCAGTGGGAGTGTAGGGAAGCCATAGGAATGGGGCCACAACCAGGAGGTAGGTGAGGAGTGCGAGGTGTCCACGGGAGACCCACCTGGACGCAAGGGAGAGAGGAAAGATCTGGGAGTGCAAAGAGGAGAGTGCGGCTTGGGGAAGTGGCTCTGCTCACCGACAGCACGGGAGAGGTCAGAGGAGCAGGGGACTACACCGCCTCCTGAATAAGGCAAGAGAGGACCCAAGAAGCACACCTGGAAAGGAGGAGGAGAGTCTGGGCAATGAGGGTCCTTGGAAGTTAAGAAAGAGTTCCAGGTGGGACAGCATGGCCAGTATAGACTTATTCCAGAAGTGGTCATACTTCTAAATGGAAGTCTAGAAAAGGCCACTCAGAAGATGTGCCTGACCCTTGGAAGAGACATTTCAGTGGAGGTGATGAAATCTAGAATCCAAGCAACAGGTCGAGACCAAAGCAGACTAGAGAAAGTTGAGGCAGTGAATGGAGAATGACTCTCCAAGTGCTTTAGCAGGGAATAGACGGACGGAGCTGAGGCAGTAGCTCGAGGCATAAACAGGCTTGAGGGAGGATTTTTTTTGTAGGATAGGGAGATTTTAAAGAAAATTTTTATTTAGCTACAGTTTTTTTAAAGATGGGGGGGGGATTTCCACATATGTCCACCCAGTAAATTAGGAAATTCCTCAAGATGTTGGTCCTCTAGATGGATTTTCAGTAGCAGTTTGTGATAATAGCATCATAGGGGGTCTGCAAAGGCAGAACTAACTTGGGAACTGGCCACCGTTGTGCCTCTGTCCTTGCTTTCCAGACAACACAAGGAGCAGGGCTCCCCGACTGAGGGCCCCTGGGGAGAGCCAGGGCCTGACGCAGAAGCAGCTGGCTGTGGCTCTACGCAGGCCCAGAGATAACCCTGCCCCCAACCTCCACCCAGGTGGCCTTCTTTTGAATCACCGCTCTGATGCCTGACAGCTGTGTTGCTGCCAAGATTTTTGAGCTTCTAAGCTATTACCATTGGCCAGGGAAGGGGAAGAGCAGTGACCAGTGTCAGACACAGCCGGAAGGGTGGGGAAAGGCCAGGATGCCTTCGTGAATTCACCACCACCAACACCAACGCCACCACCCCCCTCTGGAAAAGTGTTGGTTTGTTGGGAAGGACTGGAGAGTGAAACAGTACTTTAACATCTGCCTCTTCTATTCATGCTGTGCCATCTGTTTATGAGACAAGTGAACCTCATCTCTTCTTTAGCAACAATCAGACAACTGCCAACTCTTTGGCAACAAGTACCTCAAGCAAAATGCCTTGTAATTGAACATGCTCTCAAAATGTGAAGTCCTAGGTTTAGGCATCAGTTCTTCCCGATGGCTCTCCGTGCACCTTCCCGGTGGAGGGGCAGGGGGGGGGGGGGGTGCCGAGCCGTAACTGCCAGGCAGTGGAAGGCCCACTTCCGGAACAGAATATCTTTGTTCCCACTTATCATGCCCCAACAAAACAAAGCTATCTTGTTATTTTAGTTACAAAATGCTAAATCATGGGGGATAACAGCAAGCAGACAAAAATTCACATTTCATTCTTAGCCCCAACTCCATTTCTTATTTAATTAGTTCCTTTACATGCTCCCAAATAAAACATTTATCAAAAAATATGAAACTTAAGACCCTCTAAGTATTCAAAATGGCACATTAGGTACTTTATGTGCTGATATAAAGCAATCTTCGAGATCTATTGTTATGGGCAAAGTGCAGCAGAGTGGAAACCTTTTTTAAAAAATGTATACTATCTACTATGTGTCAAAAAAGGAGAATATCTAGATAAACATACCTGAGTATTTTTGTGTGTTTATGTAAATGTGTTAATGCACTTAGTCACACGTGCATGCTTGGGGAGGACGCACAAGAAGTGAGGATTCCCTTTCCAGGAAGGAGAAGCTGGTGGCTAAGGGACGGCAGTAATTTGGAGATACAGTAAGTGCTAACTTAATGCCCTCACTTTCAACGTTAACTGGAATGATTACCACAGGCTAGCCGGTAGGAACAGGAGTTAAGTTCCTAGCAGCACATCAACATTGTAACAAACTGGCTATTCAAGGACCTGCTGTATATTGTTGTTTAACCTTTTAAATGTGAACCACAAAATAGTTCAAAACTATTCAATAGTTTAGAATGAAAAACCGCATTAAAGCAAAGATAAACCTGGCAAAATGAAAGTGTCAGGCTTTCTCAAAAGAGGCACAAGCCCAGGGACCCTGGGAACGCACATGGCTGCAGGAGGACAGGTGAGGGGCCCAGCAGGAACCCAACCTGTGGGGGAGGGGGGAGGGCGGTGCCAGGTGAGTCAGATCAACAGTAGTGCGGAGCACTGCAGGGATCCTGCCTGAAAAAAACAGTCCTCCGTGCCTGTTCTGGGAAGATTCCCATTCCTTCCCCCTTCCCTTATTAGTATCTGCATTTCAGCCTCTGGCTGTTTCACTCCTTGGTTAAGGTTTCTTTTAAAAGAACTTTTGAAACTCCTTTCAATAAATTACCCTTGTCATCTCTTTGAGATTGCCCAGACTCCCTCCACTGCTCTCTGCCTTCTTTTATATATATCTTAATCTCCTGCGCGATCTTCCCTTCACTTCCATCTCCTTTTTTTTTCTATTTTGTTTTTACAATACTCTCAATCATTTTCCAGGGCCCCGATTCCCAGGTCCCTCCCCTTCTTGCTGGAAGCCCAGCCTGTCGTTGCCTGCTCACTTCCTCCACACTTTCATTGTGGTTCTGGCATCAGCTACGTAGTCGGCAGGGCCCAGTGCAAAATGATAATGTGCAGCCCGCCTGCTAAAAAAACAATTCAGAATTTCAACATGGAGACAGGAGCATCAGACCAAATGCAGGGAGCTTCTGAGCACAGGGCGCTGAGCAGCCACAGGTGCGAGCCCATGAGCCGTCCCCGTGTGCAGTGTTTGCTGTTTTAACTGATTATTTGCCGCTCTCTGAACACTTCCAATTTTGCTTTTGTAATTTCCAATGGCTACCTTAACTTGCTTGATTTTGTCTAGTACAGTTGATATGTTTATAAAAACCAAATGGGACATTATTGTCCCTTTTCACCATCTTTTTTGCTCATCCGGAAGAGTGACGTGAGAGCCCTTGCAGGCTCACCTGCCTTTGAGGGGATGCTTCACTGTTCCTGCTGTTCAGAGCCCCTCAAAGCCAGGCTATGGGAGCACATGCCCTCCAAGGTGCCTCCACTAAAGAAGACCTGGAGGGCTGATTGGCGGAGTCACCCAGGCAAGTGTGATCAAAATCGCCATTTAACAGGTATTACTCAGGGAGGAGTTCAGGGTAAACATTCAATAAGCAGTAACCAGTATTATCTGTGGGCTTGACCTAATGGAGCACCAAAGTGCTGTCATAATGCAGAAGCATAGTTCTAGTTCAAGGAGTTCCCTTTCAGATTTGAGGCTTCTCCCTTGAGGACTGTAGCCCCACCAGCTGCCATCACCCCACACCCCTCCTGCCCACCCCCCACCGAAAGGTCCCGCCACCTACTTGTTGGTCTGCCTCTGGTGCTGGATGACCATGTTCTTCTCGTGGATCGTCTCCAACAGGGCCGTGGCGAGAGACTTCAGATCAGAAATGGACTGTGGGGTGGCCGGGAGACTGCACCCGTGATCCTCGGACAGCAGATCCTGAACTGGGTGGGAAATGACATTCACAACTCAGTCTGAAGCTCGTGCGGGACACCGGGGTGCAAACCAAGGTCAGCTCGGCCTGGGGGGTGATGGGTGCCCAGCTTCTAAATGCTGCTGTGGTGCTTTGAAGAGTCCCTTTCAGGGGGTAAACGTACAACAAAATGAAATTCAGTGTGTGGGGTAAGCAGAAAGGAGGAAGTTCTCATGGACTTTTGTTAGCAATTTGTAAGAGAATAATTGTTGTATTTGTCTAGTATTTTAGACATTCAACAAAAGTTTTAAACTGACTCGTTTGAGACTTAAAATGAACCAAAAGAAATCCACCTGGAAAGTGGCATTTATCCCCACTTCGTGGACAGGAAAGCAAGGTGCAGATGAATTAAAAACATCGGCTGGAGGTCTCACAGCCACGCTAATGGCGATGACTCTAGTCTGGAGCTCCTTCCTTTACAACAGAATTTCCCAGGGCGAGGTGCTTTCCGTGGGCAAGAGAATTTCAGAGATTATTTAAAGTACAAAATACATTTTGTATAGCACGTTTTTAGAAAGGGTAGATAAATAGGTTCCACAAAAAGACAAGGGCCACCTGGACTCCCACCAGACAGGAGAGAAGGGAACAGTACGAGTCACTGTGGGTTTCTGAACACCATTTCCTATGTCTGTATACAGATATACAAACCCACACACTTCTCTTCAAAATGGGAAAAGCTCTGCTTTTTTCACTTCACCTAATGCCACATCACGAGCATGTCCTAAAACAAAATGTCAACAGCTTCTTAGTAGTTCATGCATAGATATATAATAATAAATATGTTGTTTCTAATGGCTTTTTTAAAATTATAACTAATGTAGGAAGAACTTTCTTGAAGCAAAGTGTTCGCATATGTCTATAGTTCTTTCTTGCTGGCTCAAAGGATATCCACTTAAGGGTTTGCATCAGAGGTTGCCAAATGGTTACCTAGGAAGGGTGTCCAGATTTACCAGTCTGCCGGGGTGTTTGGGCGTGGCTGGTAATCCCCAGGGTAGTGATAACAGTACATCTCAGCATTCAAAGATGCTGTGTTGTCAATGGGCTACTTCCCATTTCTATAGAGCAGTGTAGTTTCCTTTTTACAAAGCAATTCTAGAGTGTCCTTTCCTAGTGGGATAAAAAGAAGTTGCTTGGAAAAGTGCCTTGGTTGTAGGTAAGCTGGAGAGTCAGCGAGTTTTAAGCCCCCCTGCTTCGGATGAAGACTGCCATCCGAGTGTTACTGTCGGCGCTGCCGACACCCCGAGAGCCGGCCCGCCGAGCACGCCCAACCTGAGGCTGATGTTTAACGCTGAATTCCCAAGTAGTGAGTGTCAGAAGCAAGCTCTCTGCTATTTATTCCCCTGGACTGCTCCTGGGAGATCATTATTTTTCATCAGAATCGACAAGGAGGGGGAACAAAATTGCAATCAATGAAAGCTTCTTTGAAAAAGGCACGTGTCCTATGATGAAATGATTTCAGCAGCTATGAGACTTCTGTTCTGCCCAAGGAGGACACGAAAAAGGGCAATCCGATGAGGCTGAACATGGACTCAGAGATGCTAAACTGGTGATCAGGGAAGGGACAACATTCTTGAAAGGAGAGCACAGTGCAGGGGAAGGGACCCAAACAAGGGCCGGTTACTAGGAAAACCTCTAAGGCTGAGGTTCTTAAAGCCGGGCCCCCAAACCAGCATCGGCATCACCTGGGAAATTCTTAGAAATGCCTTTTCTCGGGGCCCACCCCAGACCTACTAAATTGGAGACTCGGGGTGGGGGGCAGTAATCTGCGTTTTAACAAGCTGCCCAGGGAATCCTGCTGCAGGTGGAAGGGTCTAAGGATCAGCTCGGTTCCCAGCCCACAAAACAGGATGTGGACTGGCAGCCCGGCATTCTGCGATGCCAAGCGGCCCCCCTGCCCCAGAGAATGCCCCCTACCTTGCTTTGCAGAGAGAACTCCAGTCAGCGCACTGCTGCCGGATTTGCCCTGGCCTTTTGAGTTTTTCCGTCTCTCGAGAGCATTCTAAAGTAGAATGGGGAGAAAAATAAAAACCTCTGTCAGAAGAGACAATCATGGAAAAATACCCGGTTACGGTTAGACGTATCCTCCCAATTCTGCAGACAAGAACCCTTGGCGGAACCCAAATGCTGGCCCACCTGTTCAAATTCGGAGTCCCCGCCAAAGGGTTAGGATTTGTATGGACCCAGTAAAGCGTTTAAAAAGAAACTGGTGCCTGGCCGAATGGCAGCAACTACCCTCTCCCAAACATAAAAGGCACTCAGTGCGTACTTGTGACGTCACCAAATCTGAAGCAAGAACTCAGTCTAACGCGCAAAGTCACTGGTTATGAAAACCCCTTCCAAACAGACACGGGAGGAGAACAGATTCACTTTCATGCACCGATGCCCAGGAGTCACTACTGGTATTTGGAAGGATTCTATGGCTCCCCTGGAAAAAGGGCCACCATCGATCGGCGACACCTGCCATGCACATAAGAAAGGGAAGTGCATACGTGCCACCTAAATGTCATTCCCAGAAGAGGCGCTTCCATTAGAATTGATATGCATGGTACAGCCAGTGCCTGGCATGTGGAAGAACTGAATAAATGCTCGTAAATGAATGCACATGCACACATTTTGAAATTATGTATTAATTATACATCTTTAAAGGCTGCCTTCTTCTTCGGCTGCATGTGTATATATAGACCGGTAGAAACTGAAGTGTGGCCCCACACACACGGAAAGGAGGAACAGCGTGGAGACTTCTGAGAAAAAAAAAGCCCACGTCAAACACCAGGAAAATGAGAAGGCCCTCCCAAGCATCCAGACTGCTGGAGAACTTCACCCTCAGGAAGAGAAATCAATCTATTTTCAAAGCAGAGACACCCAGGAGATCTTTCTAATTACAACACAAGGAACATCTGCAGAAATAGATATTATCAAACTAATGGTGCCGGAATGAGAGGAAGTAACAGTGGGGAGAATTTAGACATTCTGTCCTTTCGGGGAGACGTGAACATTATGGTCTGGATTGTGATTTCCTAATCTTTGTTTCTTCGTCGCTCGGAAACCATTTTCTTATGGCCCGTTAGGAGACAAATAGTATCTGATGACAGGATGTTTTAAAGAAGAGCCAGAGAAGAATCCTCATGGCGTGTGGACCGAGGCTGGGAGGTGACCGCATCGAGGTTCTGGGGGCTGTCCCTGTGCCCTGTCCTGGTGACCGCAAGAGAAGGAGCCCTCACAGAACTGGGGGGAGGAGGGTGTGTGTTTGTTGTTTCAGGTTTAATTCTCCCCAGTCACCTCAGTTAAAGCTCTCAGGGGCCTCCCTCTGGGAGGGCGGGCAGACACTAAAACGTCTCTGGCACATAAAGGAGAAAGGGAATAGGATGACATTTAGAGGCACCGCAGTGAATCCCCAGCTCGTCGTCACGGTTCTGCTACCTTGTATTTGGCGATGTTCGATTTCAGGAGGTTGACCTCTTCGTGAAGTTGCTTTAATCTCTCCTGAAGGTACCTGGGGGAAAAAAATGCAACCGGAAAGTGTTTGGGGACAGAGTGAAAAACATACACTCAGATAGGAGAGGAGAGAAAGAGAAAGCACCGGGCTGAGGAGCCCTCTTTTACATGTAATGCCTGCTTCCCATGGAAGGGAGGGGCAGAAAAGTGTATCTTTGTGACCTCTGCTTAAACGAATGCGATCAAGGTCAAATATGCCCAAATCACAAAAACCCCACTTCAGACGAGCCCTCTGCTGAGATTCCCTGAGGGATAGCAACACGGTTTTCACATAATTCTCATTAAGGGGATTCCGCTGGGAAGGAAGGCAGGAAGAGACGACACCAGACATAACATTGAGTTAGACACATACACACACTGAAATTCGCCTCGGGGAAAAGAAACAGCTCAGGGAATTTCTCAATTTATTTTCTTATTCTTTTCTCTCTCCTTGATAGCAATAACAAGCAGCTTCTCCCGGTTTCCTACCCTCTCGCCCAAGTAAGGGAGAAGGAGAAAGGGGGACACATGTCGGCATGTGGCGCTACTTTCCTGACTTTTACTACTAATATATGACATTAACATCATCGTTTTCAGGGTTGTGACTTTCCTTTCACTGTAGGGCAATTTTCTCAAATGTGAAGAGGGCTGCAAATAACCCCCAGGCCGCAGGCCCCGCCGAAGAGCCAGCACGCCACCCGACGGACCGCAGGCCTGGGCCGGGCCACCTGCCTGTTCTCCATACACAGGGCGTCCACATCAATGATGCGGTTCTCGTGGCCGCCCAGGATGTGGTTGAGCTCCTGGTTGAGCCTCTCCACTTTGTCCTGGTAAGAAGACCGCTCTTCTTTCACGTCCTGGAGCTCATCCACGGACGCCTGCAGGTCGTGCTCCAGGGACTCGATCTGAAACCAGAGGAAGCGCCCTTACTCAAGACGTGCCTCCGACACCAGCTTTATGGCCAGGGATGGAGCCTTCTGCGTGGCTGGCTGGCTTTTAGAGAGCTTATTAATGCCACCCGCATGCTATAAAGCCATGAGAGCCACTCACTGGAATACGATCAAAGCTAAAAGGAAGGGGGCGACGTCCTGACAGACACTTACTAAATATACCTACGGTGGGAGGGGATACCAGCTCAGAGAAACAGAGCCAGTCAGTCCTCACCAGTAGCAGCATGCCCTAAAACCAGAGGCTCGGAGAGGGCAGAGCCCCACGCTGAGAGCAGCAGCCAGTGTCTTATAAATACGTGCTTTTTCAATCCGCTCTAGACCCAGAAATCTCGTTCTGCTCTTCAAACCCAATTAGCAAGAGAAGGAAAGCAAAGTCTGGCCTCTCTCCGCTGTTCCCTAACTAGGACTCTGTACCCGTTGAGATTTTGCCTAAAAAGCACTGCTCAGCATTTGAGTGGAAACTGGCAAATTAAGGCCAGTTTGTCACATTTTGTTCTCTCCTTGTCTATCCTGGCCAAGGGGGCACTTTCTTGTTGTGTTCAGAACAATGACACCGAAAGTAACAGCAGACCTGCGGGAAGCCGGAAACACAGCGGCGGCTTGGGAACCGAGGCCAGGACCAAGGGAGGAAAAGCCTCCAGCTTGTGTCCTCCGTCCTCCCCTGACTCGAGTCCCAGACACTCCACATGCTCTGGGCAACAGGGATGCGGTCCACTCAGCCCTGGGTTGTGACCAGCTGTGCAAACCCACTCCCTGCACACAGATGTTAGCAATAACCTGTTCCTTCGCCCTCTCCAGCTGCTGGACCAAGTCTTCACGCTCATGGGCTGCAAAGTGCCGCACACCGATCTCTTCATCTCCGAGCCTCTGTTTCGCAATTGTCATCCTCAAGAGCTGCATTTTCCGTTAGTAGGAGAGATAGAGAGAGAGAGAGAGAGAGAAAGAATAGATTTAAAAAAAAAAAACACCTAAGCATACTAGGCAGAAAGTTTTTCAAAGATTTTCAAGAAATGCTGGGAAAAAGCACAAAACAAAGATATTTCTGGCCCATAACATGAGTTTAAAGAAAATACATTGCGTTTTGTACATGTGCGTGCACGCGCGCGCGCGCACACACACACACAAGCGTGTGCATGCATATCTGACACGTGTCCTGGGCATGTGAGGGTGGATGTTCTGTGTAGCATAGCCACAGTGAGGAAAACCACACTGCATTTCTTCAAACGTGGTGGAAAATTTAAAACGTGATACCACATGCAGAGATGGGGGCATGCTTGCACACTCCTAACAAGGAGGCTGTATCATCAAGAGCCTTACGAATGTCCCGCCCACCCTAATGATCCAGTAACTTCTGACAATCTGGGCTAAGAGTGACCTCAGACAGGGACTAGCTTTAGGAAAAAAGAAAAAGTAGATTCCACTGTTGCTTACAGAAACAGCAAAAAAGCTAGAGACAGCCTCTAACAATAGTGGAATTGTTAGCAAACTATAATGCAATCAACCAATGGGCTAGTTTGTAGCTGTTTTAAATAAGGGTGATGTGAACTATGGAATCCCACAGATGTGTGTAGAATGCCATGTTAAGTGGAGGAAAAGAGCATAATACTTTTATATAAAGGAAATAATCCAGTCAGAGAAAGACAAATACCATACGATTTCATTTATATGTGGAATGCAATGAACAAACTGAACTAAGAAGTAAAATAGAGACAGACTCATAGATGGAGAGCAGGCTGACAGCTTGAGGGTAGGGAATATGTAGAGGGGTCAAGCAAGAAAGAAAAAAGAACACAAAAGAACTCATGGACATGGAAAATAAAGAAGATCAAAAGCTGAGGTAGCATATTAACTGGATTGAAATAACAAACTTTGAAAAGAAATAATGACTGGAGAAAAGCAAAGAGCATGTCAAATGACATTGAGTTGGGGTCCTTATTTAAAAACTACTCATTTGACCTCGATGTATATTTATTATGCACCTACTGTGTGCCAAAGGCTCACTGGCATGGGGCGGACCATGTTCCAGGCAGCGGAACGGCTTCTGTTGTATAAGGACCTGGCAGAGGGTGTAAACAGACAGCTGTGCTTTATGGAATCTGATTACAGTCGAGCTACATTACTCAAGGATTCTGTATTTTCAAATGTGCACAAATTTATTTGTAATCTCAAAATCAACACCCATGGCACTTTCAAATCATGCACAGACGTGGGTAAACGAGTGCAGAGTTGCAAAAAAAATGTGAATTGTCCGCCAGCCCGGGACCCAGCTGAGGCTGCAGCAGGCTACACTCTGCCTCTTGCGTAGCTCTCCACACAAGTGTCCTCTTCACGGCCTATTTAGTGCCGCCTTTCCCCCCATGCTTTTGTGCTTTTTTTTTGGATGTTTTGCTGTTTAAAATGGCCCCCATGAATAATGCTGAAGTGCCGTCTAGTGTGTCTAAGCACAAGAAGTCCGGGATGGGTCTTACGGAGGAAATATGTGTGTTAGCTAAGCCTCATTCAAGAGTGAATTACAGTGCTACTGGCTGTGAGTTCAGTGTTAATGAATCAACAATGCACATGAAATGATGTGGCTTTAAACAGAACAAAACACACATAAAACAAAGTGAGGCATTGACATTGACACGATGTTGTGACCAGAGGCTCCCAGGAACCTGTCAACCAGTGTTGGCACCAATGCGATGCCAACAGGAATCCCAGACTCGGGGTGTGGTGAAGAAGGAAGTTTCATTCCGTGCAGACAGCTCAACTGTGATTCAGCAGGGCTGTGAGAAAGTGCTCTCTCTCTCTCCCTGAGCCAGAGGGGAGCAGAGAGATTAGAGGGAGGTCCCCAACCCTGGTCCCCAAAAAGCACGCTCTGATTGGTCAGTGAAGACACTAAAGGGGGTACAGTTGTGCAGCTCTGATTAGACAGGGAAAGCCTCAGTTCTGTTGGCAGAAACAGGATTCCGGGAGCTCCTTTACAGGGGCCGGCTCAGGGCAGGCAGGCAGTCTGGTGCAAACAGCAGGCAGTTTAGCGCAGGCTGCTCCCTCGAGTGCGGCTTGTGTGAGAGGCCCCTGTCTGCAAGGGGCTGCTAGCCTCTGCTTTTGAATTTGAGCCCACTTAGCCACAGGAGCCCTTCTTGGTAGATAGCGCCTCTCTCAGGGTCGACAAACCTCATCCTGTGATTCCCCCAGGAGCGGCAGTTCAGTATTCGCTAATTCAGGGTTTACAGCAACATTGGAGGATATAACCCCAGTAAATGGCGAGAATCAACGGTGCTGGGCGGGGCGGGTGTGGGGTGGAATTTACGGCAGCACCGGTTCCTTCAACCGAAAGCTGACTGACATGTGAAAATTCTTCTGGCTCAGGACTTGCAGAACCCCAAGTGAATGTACAGAAAGACAAACAGCTAAGCAAATAAAAAAAAAATGTTCTCTCCAGTCAAAGGGTCCAGGAGCAGGCGGGCTTCTGCTTTCTGTGCTGGGAGGCGACAGGAGGCCTGCGACATGGCTTTGAAAGTGGGCTCTCTTCCCGACGCGTGAAAAGCCAGACTGACAGCCTGAACTTTAAGTAATAAAACAACCACTGCGGTTTTCTATTCGAGGGACGCTCCACTGAACACTTAATTTAGAATTACACAATTATGTTTGCTTAATGCCAATTAATTATTAAACATGTTTATTGAGGTCTGACAGCCATAGAAGACAGTCATCTTTTATATACTGGATGCCTGTTAAGCTCCAATAAATATGTTAACAATCATTTGGTGTTTAATGTGCATTCAATATCGGCTATTAAATCTCAGGGCCAGACTGGTTGAAACACTTATTTTTAAAAGTGAGGCCCAAGTTGGTAATAGCTGGATCATTAGTTGGGTCTGACTCCCAAGCACAATCAGCCGAAGGGGCTGGAGGAGGCCACTGTGGCAGGAAGGGCAGCGCCCAGGGAGGGGTCTCCCGCCTTCCCAGCTGACAGCTCCCTGGCTCCGGAGTCCCCCTGCCTGGGGGTTCACAGCCCGGCTCCACAGCCTGTGCGCTGTGCAACCGCAAGCATGTGCCTTAATGTCTCTGAGCCTTCATATCCTTCTCTGTAAAAATACGACAGTCACAGTATAGCTTTACATTGTCAGGTGAGAGAGAGGAGAGTCACATTAAATGCATTTTTAACTTAGGGCATTCAACTTTATGTGTTTGGAAAAAAGGTATGGGGGGAGCGGAAGAAGAGTAAGAGAGAGATGGAGAAGAGAGACTGAGAGAGAAATAAAAATTTAAAACATTGGCTGACTTTACCCACCCCTGCTGGGAGGTGGGCGAAATCATACTGTTCATATTTATACATAATACCATTGCTCAGGTGTACGCACGACCCCGCACCCTGAACTTCATGGGCAATTTTAAGGGCCCATCAAGGGGAATTTCTACTAGACACAAGTTTCTGCCTCTTACATGCCGACTTCAGAACGTAATCCTGCGAGAGAGAAGATCGGGTTTCTCTGCGATACTTAGCACAGCCCCTGGAAGGTAAAAAGGGCTCAGTGAACGCTAGCCGCTGTTATGAGTGTTGCTGCAATAATGGTCATTGCCCCCTCCACGGGAGCTTCCCCACATGGGCCCCCGGCTGGAGACAGCACAGCTCCCAGGCCAGCCCTCTCTGTGGACTGCAGGTGACCTCGATGACCTCCCCTCTTGGAAACGGGGAGGAAGCAACTGCTCGTTCGGGGCACTTAATTCCCTCAAACATGGCGTCGGCGCTGCCCAGCCAGCCTCCCCCTGCCAGCCCTCGAAGTGGATCAGTGCCCTGCAAAGTGCCCGCACTGCCATCAGCGAATGCATTCATTTGGTGACTTAGATGGAAATAAACGCTTATGAATGAATTACGGGTGTGAGTCGTCAGCATATGGATGAGGCGCAGCTGCGGCTGGGATGTGGCTGAGGGGCTCACCTGGGAAAGGATGGGGCCGAATGGCTCTTAGGTGCCATCCCCCACCCTGCTCACTGGGTCCAACTGCCCTGCTGGTGCCCTGCCCAAAATCTGGTCCTCCTGTGGGTCCCCCTGGCTCCTTCCCCGATCTCAGGTTGCATCCCTCGCAGCCTTCAGCAGTCTCTCTCTCATCTTGCTTTCATTTGCCCGAGTCCATTCCCCCGCAGACACCAAGAGGCAGCCAGGGGCAGGGGCAGCTCTGACTCTCCAGGTGACGGGCCCTGCTTCTGCTAATCCTAGTCACGTGTCCTTGGCAGCCATCTAACTTCACTGGGCCCGGTGACATGTTCTTTTGTTTGTTTGTTTATTTGTTTGTTTCATGGCATTGTCTCAGCCCATTCAGGCTGCTGCAACAGAATGCCACAGACTGGGTAGCTTACAAACAGCAGACGCTTATTGCACATAGGTCTGGAGGCTGGGAAGTCCAAGATCAAGGTGCCAGCCGATTCGGTGTCTGGGGAGAGCCTGCTTCCTGGTTCACGGATGGCTGTTTTCTCGGTGGTGGAGAGGCGAGAGCTCCCTGGGGCCTCTTTGATGAGAGCGCTAATCCCATTGGTGAGAGTCCCGTCCTCACGGCCTAATCCACTCCCGAAGGCCCCACGTCCAATGCCATCCCCCTGGGGAGTAGGTTTCAACACAGGAACCTTATGGGGGCACGTTCAGTCTTCACTGAGGATAAAAGCGACGTTGCAGACAGCACAGCCGTGTGTGGCTGCCCAGCCTGTGCGCTGCACAAATCCCACTCCCAGGCCTCCATCCTCACAGCGTGACGCTGTGACGCAGCGGTCTTCCACCAGTGCGCCCCAGGAATGTTTACAACATGCAATACCTGACTGTTCAGTCAGGGGCACTTCTCCCTTAGATTGTCAAGCAAAAAAATGACAATAGCCAATACCACAAGAGCATCCATCCAGTGTGAATGAATCAAAATTATCCCTATTTTTTTTTGGTCAGATCAGCAAAATATATGATTTGGTGTGCCGCAGAATTTTAGCAAATAGTCTATGTGTGCCGTGAGATGAAGAAGGCCGCAAACCGCTGATGTACTGCAGGGAGCAGCTCTTACAAGGTGACTCCCTCGGCCGGGGTAACCGGGAGGATCACATGGAAACTGTTAGCACAGAGCAAGGCCAGCCCTGCCTCGCCCCCACTCCTGGTGCAACGGTGCAAAGAGCACACCTAGGACAAGGTCAGCCCCCAAAGGGCATTCAGTAACCACTCATCTGGCACAGTGCTGGGCTGGGCAACCTCATAGACAAGGCCCTGACCGTCTTTTCTTTGCTTTTCCTGTTGGTCTTCTCCACCTCCTCTCCGGTCGCTCCCCGGCTCTTGGAACACCCTCAGTAACACAGAACATGAGAGCGTCAACAGGTCCCACGCGGGCAACTCTGTTGTATGACCAGAATCTGACTTTCTAGTCCACTTCTAGCTTTCACCCGAAGCGTTTGCTACTTAAAAGCAATACATGAAAACAAAACCAGCAGCTTTCATGTTCTTTCTCCCAAGGTTCTGGAGACCATCCTGCACCCACTCGCCAGCGTGTACCAAGGTTTCCCGGTTCGTGAGCACTCAGTGTGGGCCAAACGACGTGCTAGAAGTCCCCTTCACGTGATTCTTCCAGCGGCTCTTCACTGCACTGGAATAAATGCCACAGCCCCTGGGAGGCTAACAGGCTCCCCATCCACCCCACCCACCCCACTCCTAACCCTCGTCCCCGCTCGCTCTCTGCTCTCCAGCCACGCTGGCCCAAACACACATGTTCCTGCTGCCCCTGGACCTCTGCACCCCCTCTGCCCTTGGAATAGCCAGAACCCACTTCTTTGTTACCTTCAGGTCTCAGGTTAGATGTCACCTCCTCTGAGAAGTCTTCCTGGGATGCCATCACAGAAGTTGTTCACCCCCCAGGTTCCTCTCCCCACCACCGCCCTGCCCCACTGTCCCCATCGTATGTACAGGCACCACCTCACACCCCTGCTTGTGCCCTCCCGACTGCCG
The DNA here is from genome assembly GCF_004126475.2 of Phyllostomus discolor. Classification (NCBI taxonomy): domain Eukaryota; kingdom Metazoa; phylum Chordata; class Mammalia; order Chiroptera; family Phyllostomidae; genus Phyllostomus; species Phyllostomus discolor. The sequence continues at coordinate 14,195,108 of NC_040903.2, forward strand.
GCTCCACCACAGCAGGTGCCTCGCTTGTCGTCTGCACTGAGCTAGCCCAGCACCCACAGAAGTGCCTCGCTCACCACGGCGAGTCCTCAGGAGCTTCTTAAATTGGGAAGCCTCTCATTTGATGCTTCCCCCAACTGCCGGAGGCAGACACTGTCCTCAGCTCTTCCCAGGCGCGACCCTCTGAGGGGCTCCCACAGGGCTCTGAAGCAGGTCCCTGGGCAGAGCTCAGGAGTACTCTTCGCCCAAGGCTTCAGTCTTGACACTTCAAGCAAACATGTGTGCAGAGCTGCCTACACTCCAGACCCACGTAAGCCCAGCTGGCACCCTACAAGGTACTGTCACTATCCTCATTGTCAGGTAGGAGCTGAGACACAGAGACATAACTCCCACATCAGACCTTACCTATAAATGGCAGGGCCAGCCATGGAACCCTGGCAGTCCAGGGTGCTGGAGTTTATGCTACACTGTCCCTCTCCAGAACAACAATGACAACCACCATGACGACAACAACAGTGCACCACCAGCAAGTGTGCTCTGTGCTTTGTGTAACTTCTCCTACTGAATCCTCACAAAAGGCCCACAGGCCCCCGGCTGGGCCTTTATCACCTGGGCTGGCTCTGCCTGCATCTCCTCCCCTCATCCCTGGGCTATTGGACCACCTTCCCCCACTCTCCCTTCAGATCTCTGTGCAAAGGGCATGTGAATAGATACTCCCTCCCTGACCACAACACAGTGCCCCTGTTCAGCCCAGGCCACATTCTACATATTCTGTGTTTTTTATTTAGCACTTACCACCTTCTGACATGTGACGGCATACAGTGGCTCCCCCTTACCTGAGGGGGGTGTGTTTCGAGTGCTGGTGGACGCCTGAATCTTCGGATAGTGCCACAGCCCATATACTACGCTTTTTCCTGCACACAGGGACCTTTTCCCTTGGAGGGAGCACTTTACAGCTTCTCGTTGGTACTCTTGTCACTTGGCGCCATTATTAAGTAAAATAAGAGTGACTGGAGTGCAAGCAGTATGCTATCGCGATCTGAAAACCAAGACAGCTACTACGCGACTGATGGGCAGGGAGCGCAGTGTGGAGACCCTGGACAAGGGGATGAGTCATGTCCCAGGCAGGAAGGAGCAGAGCGGGATGGCTCAAGATTTCATCAGGATCCTCAAAACCGCCCTCAATTTAAAATCTATCAATTGTTTATTTCTGGCATTTCCCATTTAATACTTTTGGACCACAGTTGACCACGGGCAACTGAAACCGTGGAAGGCAAAGCTGCAGATGAGGAGGAACTACTGTAGCTCATCAGGCATAAATCTCCATCCACTTTAAGAGCCACCATTATGCACCTCTACAAAGAATCAAAAATGCCAACCATAACTCTGATATCATTGCCTATGACAGAGGTGTTCAAATGTGGAAAACTGTGCATCTCAGAATCTGTGAAATAGGGCATGCTCGTTTGTTTAATGAGTAAATATGTGTGAGCCTCCAGTCTATCTGTCCCCACTGCAATGGAAGCCCCGTGCAAGCAGGGACTCATTGGTTACTGTCCTGTCCCCAGAACACGTAGTCGGGTTCTCGATAAAGATGTGTTGATGTGAATTGAACCACTCTCCCATAAGGCAAGTACTGCTATTACCTCCATTGTACAGATGGGAACAACTGAGGCACAGAGCAGTCAAGCAGCTGACACGAGATCACACAGCTAGGAAGCCCCTGAACGACCTTCAGGCACTTCAGCACACACGGCTCCCAGAGCCATAGTAGTGCCCCACCAGTTTTAAAGCTGCTTTGCTTTCATTTTACCTTAGTATGATTTGGATACAGTGCACTATAAAATAAACCTTGGGCAGAGGTATCTTTCAGAACCAGCTCTCCACTAAGAAGTGTAATTACAACACGTGGTCTCTGGGATTGAAGTCCCCAAACCATGCTGTTTGGGTCGCATGGGCCACCCAGGCTACAAGCTCCTATAAGCCAGGACAGGCTCGAATATGTCTCTGAGACCAAGTGCATCTAATTCATTTGCCAATGAAACATTAGGGAATGCTGGACCGGTCTGGCTGCTCACTGAACTAGCTGAGCGTTACCTGTATTTCACAGTCAAGATCCAGTTAGAATAAGACATGAGGGGGCTGAGGCGAGTGAAGGACCCTTATCACACTCATATCGATTTTTTTGTAATTAATTTCTCTAACGCCCCAGGCAGGAGCTTTTCATTAGTGCGCCCTCTTCATTTGGCTTCCTACAGGTTAGGACACCTCCGTGCTTCTTTAAAGCACCAAGAGGAACGATTTGCAGAGAGCTCTCTGATGCCGCCTCTTGGACCATTACAAGCATCCACAGCTGAGCTCTTTTTTAAAAAATTTTTAAACAAAGTACACTTTAATTAATCACCTGCATGCTCACTGGTCTGTCTTTATTGGCTCGTGGCTTTGACTTAATTGGTTTGCTCGCTGAATCTGTCCAAAAGCCCCACATCAAATAAAGGTACGGTCACAGAAGGGCTCTATTGTTTTATGGTGCCAACACCAGATAAAACAGAGGTACTGAGAGACGTCAGCTGGTGTAACAGAAAGCTCATTATTAAGGGCAAAACCTGGTGTTTATGCAAAGTCACGAACAGCTACATTTAAACGGGCCGGCGGGGGCCCAGGCAATGCAAATATATGACACTGTTAGGAGCAGACGCCCACCTGAACCCTCCTGCTTTTGCATGCCTGGCACTGCATTACTGTTTTTCTGCACTACACTGCCATACTCTCTGCACAATGAAGAAAAACAAGAGCAAATGGACAAGAAAATCAGCTGCTGGCTGTCTCCACGGGAACATGAGTTGCGGCCCCCGGCATAACTATCAGGTTCTCATTCCACGAGGGGCACACAAAATGCAAGGAAGCTTCCAGGAACTCTGCACCAAAGCAATAGGGCTGGGGGCGGGCAGAGCCTGGAGTGGGGATGAGAAGGGCTGAGTTTGGGGTGTCATCTGCCCAGCTTCTCACGCCAGTCTCTGTCCCTGGGGGAGGCACCTGCCCAGGTTCTCGAGGGAAGTCCGTAGGAGAGGAGTCTGGGACGTTCGGCGCAGCCACACTTTCCCTTGACGGAGTGAGTGCTTCCCGGGCGCCAGGCGACTCACTGTACAAACACTTAATATTGCGGGTGCACACACACAAAATCATTAAATCTCATTCTCCGGCTTCCTTTTTTTCCCCAACACTAACCACTGTCTAATGATCTTATTTATCTACTTTGTTTTCTCACTGTCTGTCTCCCCAACCAGAACACAAGCTCTGAGAGAACAAGTACCTTGTCCTTTTTATTCCTTGATGTCTGTCTCCTTAAATCTCAGACCATTAATCAACACGCAACAAGTCCCCAGGTGTGTGCCGATGAATACATGATGAAACCCGACAACACGTCTATCGGAGGCGTTGCTAGTCCCTTTTTACAGACGAGGGACTAAGGCCTGAAGACGATGTTGACCTGCCCGAGGCCTTGGAGACAGTAACTAGCAGAGCTGGAATATACACCTGGGTCCAAAGATTTCTAAAGACGGACCTACAGTAAGTCCTCGCTGACCATCATCAACAGGTTCTTGGAGATTCACTTGAAGCAAAATGATGTATAGTGAAACAAATATTGTTGTAAGCTAACCGATATAAATATAAGTTCCTACAGCCTATTTCTGGTCACAAAAGATCACCAAAAATTTCTAAATCAAGACCCCAAACACTTATAATATTAAATATTAAAATACATGTAAACTATACATACACTTAAGAAAGATTAATAGAAACAAGTGCAGATAATTATTTTCCATCCCGCTGATTCTAATTCAGGGTCACAGTTGGCCGGAGCCTGTCCTGGCAGCTCAGGGTGCAAGATGGGACCACCTGGACAGGACGCCCTTCCGTCTCAGGGTGCATCACGCACCCACACCCACACTCACTCAGATTGGGACAATGTAGACTCTCACGTGCACGTCCCTGGGATGTGCGAGGAACTGGAGTCCAGAGAAAACCCATGCAGACGTGGTGAAAACACACAAACTCGACACGGACAGTGGCCCCAGACAGGAATCTATTTTTTTCTCATCAATTACATAATAAAATGATGTTGAACAAAACACTATTATTCAAAGACCTGCTGTATGACACTACATGACTCGGCAGTGGCCAGCTGGCTCTTCCTGGAGTGCCCGTCTTTCCGACTCCAAGTTCAGTGACGTCAATTTGGTCACGGCATCAGTCATTTACATCATGGAAGTTAGCAAAGCGATACCTGCTTCCTCTTTCGGAGGCCCAGCTGGTCCGCCAGCTCCCCTTGGGGTGTCTGTGGCTCACACGTGCTCTGCTAGTTTTGCTGATTGACTCTTACTAACCCTTAAATTCTCAAAAACCTCCTCCTTCCTCCTGGTCTCCTTGCCCCGAATCCACTCTGATGCCCGCGGGAGGAAGCAGGCGGACCTCTGGGGCAGGAGGGGCGGGGCAGCCATTCTCGCAGTGGGCTGCTTCCCAGGCTTGAGGCTCAGCACGGTCCAGATCCTTCCACATAACTAACTGGTCGTTATTCCTTAGAGACTGACACACTGAGAGCCCTCTTCCCGGGGTGATTTGTGGAGCTACGTGTCCTTCTAACTCCACAGGCCTCTCCTTTCCTCGCTCATCTTTCAGAACTATAATTACAAAGGCAGGGGAGGGTGTCTAGTAAGTTTCCTTTTTCGCCCCTTTCTCCTGGTTTGGGTTGGGGGGTGTCGATCTAGGAGCCCCGGGAAATTCTTGGGCACTGTTCAGAGAGATGACGGCAGGTGGTGTTTGATCACAGGACCCCCCACACTGTCACAGAAGCCACCCCACCCCCCGCCAGCCCCACGTGAGTGCTAAACTGTTTGCAAGCCAGGGTGGCAACAAATCCTTCAAGAGGCTGTTTGAAAATGCTTTATGGCACATGGGGTTACAAGGCTCTAGCTGAACAAATGGAAAAATTAGTCTACCTTAAAATATCCAAGGCAAGTAATTTCCTATCACCTTGTTTCTTAAATGTACTTAACATCAAGAAGCTGGGCTTCCCAAATACGGATAAGGGTCACCAGTTAAAATGGCAACTCCAAGATAAAAATCTTCCACTTTAGCGGTCGCTCATAAAATGATGCCATCGGCCCCTCTGTTTGGAAAGCGAGGCGTTAGGAGTCCAACAACAGCAATTAAGGTTTCCTGAACCTAACAGGCTTCAGCGACGGAGCTGGTCGAGGAAGAGGACCTCACCCCGTGTCCACCGAGGCTGGGTACCAAACCCTCTGCCCCCTCCACCGGGGCTTCCCAAGGTCTCACGCTTTGCGTTTGGCTTAGTTTGATGTGGTATTTGCCTCTGATGAAATGGGCTGCTTTTCTAGCCCCTTTCTCCACATTTCTAAACAACTGCTCACCCCATGAGGAGAGAGACTGATGACAACCAGAGTGGTAGGGAGTCCACTAATGTTCTTGTACCCTTTTTTTTTTCTTTTTCTGCTTTTGGACCCTTTTGCTCTTCTTTTCATTCCTTTATTCATTTGTTTTATTCATTGACTCATCCGTTTATTCCGGTCCTTCACAAGGATTTATCCAATAATGTTTATGCATCAGGCACTAAGAATGTTCATTCCCAGGCATATGGTAGCATACCAGCCAGGAATCCAGCCTGCAAAGAGCTTGCCCTTGGTGGCGGGGGCAGAGGGAAGAGAACGGAGCACTGTGGGCAAACCCAGGACCTGCCCCTAGGAGGTACAGAAGGCTGCACTTGACCTATAACCTGGAAGATGAACAGCAGTTTGCAGAAGAAGTAAAGGGGAAGAGTGTGCCAGACAGAGCAAACCACAGGTGCAAAGGCCCTGAGGCACAGGGCAGTTCAGCCTGGCAAAGGGGCCGAATTCGTGCTGCAGGGCTGAAGCAGGAGGAGACTAGTGGTTAGAGGTGTGGCTGGGGAAATCAGTAGGGGCCAAATAATGGAAGGCCTAGCACATCATGGCAAGCAGGTGGGACTGGATGCAGAGGCCATAGAAAGGTTGGAGCAGCAAGTGATATGATGAATAAAAATAATAATAATGAACAGTTGACCCATTTTCCAATATACAGGCACAGCCAACTTTGACCAGGGGCCTCTCTGCATTTCTCAAGATGCCCGGTGTCCTTATCAAATAAGTAATCTGGTCTTAATGTTGATGACTGGGGTGAGGGTAGGCAGGAGGAAGACCGTGACTCCCGGGGGCCTGAAGAGAAGCCAGCCCTATAACTCTAGATGCAAATGAGAATGGCTGAAACTGCCGGGGCTCACTGCGGTTGGTCTCCTTCGAGAGGGAGAGGCTGGGTGCCGAGATCCGGGGTCTGTGGGATCTGTGGAGCATCATAACATCCTCCCGACACGTTGGGGCAGGTGAATCACTCCACCAGCCGTGAATTTGTGTCACTAAATTCTAACCCTTGGGTGAGAAAACAAAGCTTGATAAATGCGTCCAGCTCCTGGAATAAAGACCCAGCGCACGAGCAAACCGTGAAGTGCAGACGGCATTGATGTGAGAAAAGCCCCAGACCGGTGCTCAGCGTCACACACACTCGCACAGCCCCCCTCTCTTTCCTTGAAATGTCAGTTGTGACCGTCAGTTCCTAAAATAGCTCAAGCCTAAAAGTTGAATCAATTAAAAGTGACCAAAAGATGAGGTGCATTCAGGAAAGTTGGAGGCAGGGGGTAGCTCAAAGAAGAAAACAGAATCAGTCAGCCAAGAGGGCCCATAAAAATCACATTATGAAATGCTTCAGTATTTTGTGCATTTATAATGTGTCTAAAATTCCTGCCGTATTTTCATGGGTTTAAAGGAAACTACTACACACGCTCCATTTTACCCTCTAGAGAACCTTGCCCTGCTGTCCTCGCTGGAGGAGGGGACTAAGGCCTGGCCTTTAATGACTGACCGAACACACAGGTTCCAGAGGCTACATCCTTTCAGTGATGCGCAAAGCCACACCAGTGGCCTGATGAGCTTGTCCCGTGTTAATTAGAACCTTTCTTAGGCATTCTCTCCCACCCCCTATTTCATGACCAGAAGCAGTAGAGCCTAATTTTTCAAATATATGTTAAATCTAAGGGGTATACAAACATTTAGAGGCAGGTTGGGTGGAGCAGTCTGCCTGTAAGAAAGACTTCCCATAGATGGAGACCTCCGGGTAGCAAGCAGTACACGCACAATCCTCCCTGCTCTTCTGCTACGGGAGGGCCCTTGGGCAACCAGACACTGTCGTGCCTTTTTTTAAAGGGTGGACGTCTCTCAAAATGGTGCCTTCCAATAACCAACAACTCCCACACATGATGACCATCACTGCACTTTATCGAGGAATTTGGTCATGTTTAAGAAAAACACACCCCCCCCAAAAAAGGACCTCCTTCCTGCCAAGTAGGTGCCCCGCGTTAAACTCCAAGGGCCACCTCCGCTGAGCAAGCTGCCTCTGGCAGGGGACCGGAAGTGCATCACTCTCGGCAAAATGGGACATTATTTGTGAGGACAGAATTAAACTTCGGTAGTTCGTCCTTTTCTCAACTGTGCTTTTGTTTGCAGCTTCAGCTGGGAGAGCGCGCACATTTAGTTTGGTTTATGAGTTCATATTTTATAATTAACGTTGCCAACAGGGGAGTTTGATTAATACCAAACAGTGGATTTTGAGCAATGTTCCATACAAATTGCCAAATTTAGCAATAAAATAAATTGGTTATGTGCACATAATTAGTAGGATAACTATTTAAAATTCAAAACCGAATGTGAATAATTCCAAATCATCTGAGCCACAAATCATTATTTGTATGGAGGGGGGAAGTATAGCATTCGGGTTTTATTTTGCCCTCGACCACAGTGTTATCCGCCATGAAGCTGAACACAACGAAACTTCCACAATGAGTTGTGATGACATTTTAGAGCAACCCAGAAACATACACCTACATGTGTGCATGCACACACACACACACACAAAGGGAATGTCAGAAAGATAAGAAATGCCCAACTGTGAATTTTCATTGCAGGTGTAAGAACTTATAACAAAATGTTCAGCAAATGCCACGTTACATTTTTCTGACAAACTCTGTATAAACCTCTGGTGCACAACCACCCAGCAGGGCCTTCTCCCTTTAAGCATTCGCCATACCTTATTGTCACCCTGGACTTCTCCAAGCCTTTGCTGCAGTTCTTTTATTTCTTCTCCCAGATGTTTATTTCGGTCCTGAGAATCTCTCAGTAGTTGTGCAAGATTAGCCTGGAAATATCAACACATTATGAAATACAATCAGAAACGCAGGAGTGGATAAATGGGAGGCTTTATTAGGCTTCTAGGGGCTGGCGTCCAAGCCCCGCTGAACCACACAAGGCTCATCAGAGTAAACAAACGCATACACGAATGCAGCGAGTGTGCACATCACACCACGACGAGTGCATGGAGGAAATGAAGTTGGCCGTGAACTTCCATTTGGGGATGTTCTTTGTTTCCAGAATGGCTCAAGGACAAGTAATAAAAAAAAGTTGTTTGTATTTCACTTTAAAAAAAAACCTCTAAGTGCTTTTTTCACTAAAAATCTTGCAAGTGGCATAGAGTTTAATTGTAAAATGTAGGCCAACAATATAGGAAAAGTTTCATTTCCTTGTTTAGATAGTTGTTTGCCCTTCAAATAGATCTGGTTTCATAAACTTCTCTTGGCTACTTCAGTGCCCAGAATTTTGATCACAAAAGGAAGAAACGAGAGAAGACACGAGTGATGTGCCACAATTTCAGAGATCAGGATCCAGAGATAATTCAACAGTCTCCTGGGCTGGTTTTCCTACCACCTTATATCCCAAACAACCAGGATGGTCACATGCCTGTCCATCTTCATGATGTCACCCCTTCCTTAAGATTTGCATCCAGCTCTGACCCACATCCCTCTGGCCCATGTGGGAGGTCATCCAATGGCCAGTCTCCCCTCTCAGTCCCGCGTCATCTCCCACCATCCCTGCCCTTTCCCCGTAACACACAGCACCTTCACCGCATTCCCACCCTTCCTCGGGATCTCCAAACTGGCACTTGCTTGCTCTCCCCGCCTACCGACACGCTTGCATCCATCAAGCCTGTAATTGACCGCTCCTCTGAGCCTCACGTGGCTTCCTGCTCTGCAGCACTATTTGTATTTCTCTAGCTGTCATTGATTCCAGTCCTCACCTTGCTTATGATGGCCTTATCTAAGATTAGCAAGAAGTCTGCAAGCTACGGGGAGGCAGAGATGCTGTTCTCTGTTGCCTCGGCTCCAGGAAGCCGGTGTTCCAGCCAGTGTTTTAAAGACTTACGATGAGTAAATGAGGGAGGACGCAGGGAAGGAAGCGAGTGATCAGCATATGACTCCTGGGAAGGAATCATTCAGAAATCATTACTCGCAGGGATTTTAAACATTATAGAGTCCCTTCATGTTATAGCCCAAGAAATTCAGATCCAGAGCCATCAGGACACTGGTGTAACCGTAGTGGCTAAATCTCCAAAGGCTTCAGTGTTACAAGAATAAAGGTGAAAGAACATAAAACACACCTGGGCTCATCCTTGACTCCTTACTTTATCTCCTCTCCCATTTCCCATCTGCTGGGGCACCTGGCGTCTCTCCCCTCATGGTACGTAGCCCCCCAGTTCAGCTTCCCTCCAAGCCCCTTGCTGCCCTGCACACATAAGAGGCCCACTCCCCACTCAGTGCTGTTTCCCGTTCCCTCTCCCAGGAGTGCTCTCCCTCCAGAATAACTCTCAGCTCACACCCTCACCCTTTTCAGGCCTTTGCTCAAAGTCCATGGGCCCTGGGGGGCCCATCTACACCCCTTCATCTGATACTGCGACCTGCCCACCTGCAGCCCAGCCCCATCCCCTACATCCCGTTTTCTTTCTCCCATTGTCATCTTTTCACGCACCACATCGTGTACTTTTTGGTTTATTGCTCACTACCTGTTTTACTGTCTCCGTCTCCCTGCTAAAGGAGAAGTTTTGTGAAGGGCGAGGAACTTTGTTTTCTCTGCTGACCTAGTAGATACTCCATAAATTTTTTTTTTTAATGAAAGACAATAGCTGGGCCTGGAGGTGTGATCTCAGCCCCAGCAGGGACCTGGGGTAATAATGACAACCGCCAACCCTGGACCCAGTACCCAGCTTGGAGTCCTCCGTGAGAAGGCCCACTCATCCCCACTGACGGGGTCTAACCAAGCCCCGATTTCTGCTCACTTATTTGCGAACATTAATCTGATTTAATTTTTCTATCCTGTATTTGCAAGTCTCGTTATCTGGTCACAGTTGCATTCTACTACTCAGACAAAAATTTGGTAAAGGATGAGGAAAATTAACTCCCCTTTCATAGGCAGGAAAGAAAAGAAACGACAACAGACTACCTTTGGAACTTTCTCTCTGTGGAGTCAGAAAGACTAAGTTAGATCCCTGTCCCGCCACTGGCTGTGCTGGGTGGCCTCGGGTGAGGCTCTTAACTTCTAGAGTTTCCCTATCTGTGAAATGGACTCACCATCCATACTTCGTGTGCAGATTTGATACTGAAATTGAGTAATAAATACAGGGCACCTACCACAGTGCCTGGCACACAGAAGCTCTGGTAAAAGGCTGGTTGCCCCACTCCCCGTGACTATGCCCTTCCACATGCCCCAACTCCACTGTGAAGAGAACCGTTGGGTAGACATGGTGAAATGCCTCCTTGGACACAGATGGGTCCTTTGTGATCCTGCCTCTTCACTCTTCCTTACTCATCCATTCATTTATACAACAAATCTTTACTGAGCACCTACTATGTGCCAGGCACTGTTTTAGACTCTGATGCTACAGCAGTGAGCAATACAGATAATACCCCTAGCCTTTGTCAACTTATACTTTAATAGGTGATAGTACATTAATTACATTATAGTATAACAAAATAAATAATGTCCCAGTAGTTGGATGATTGGTGCTGTGGAGAAAAATAAGGCAGGCAAAAAATAAAACAGAGTGTTCCAGGGGAAGCAGCCACAGAGGCCTCCCTGGGAAAGGCACATTTCAACCAAGACTTGAGAAAGGACAGACAGTGAGGGAGGGAGGGAGGGAGGGAGTGCCTGCGGAAATCCCGGTGGGCGTGTGCCTGCTCCAGCTACTGGCTTCCCTCTGTCCCTCTCCCATGGGAAAACTTCCACTTTGGAGACCAGTTCACCCCAGAGACCGCAGCAAACAGACTGACAGACCATTTGGTTCCTGATTGCCGTTTGCTGGCCCCTCCCCTCCGTCCCGCAGCTCTTCTTCCTGAGCACAGACTGTCAGCAGTGGGCAGCCTCTGCCTTCCCTCCGCATGGCTCCCCAGCATTTCCCAGACGTTAGCTCAGCAAGCAGAGTCCTCCTCCAACAGGTGGAGGGACAGGACCCCCAGGCCGAGGGACTGGCCCGGAGGAGGGGGAGGGGGCCCTGGTACAGCGGGCAGCCTCCCAGGGGCCCGCCACAGCCCACACGTAATGGGACACGTCAGCCCCCCATCTGCAGGACACAGCAAATTCTGCTTTCACAGAAGCCTGTGGAAGGTACCCCCAGATAGAAATGCTTGTAAGAGTAACAGTGAAAACTGCCCTGGCTGGTGTAGCTCAGTGGATTGAGTGTGGGCTGCAAACCAAAGCATCGCAGGTTCGATTCCCAGTCAGGGCACATGCCTGGGTTGCGGGCCAGGTCCCCAGTGGGGGCCACATGAGAGCCAACCACACAGTGATGTTTCTCTCTCTCTTTTTCTCCCTCCCTTCCCCTCTCTAAAAATAAATAAATAAAATCTTTAAAAAATAAAAAAATAAAAAAAAGTAACAGTGAAAACTTAATAAAAGACACATAACAACAACAACAAAAAACTGCGATGTCTCCAACTTTCCCTGTTTGAATCAATAATGGCTTGAGCCCCTCAGGTGGGTCGGCCTTCCCTCACCAACCTGCTCACAGTATCTAAATCCATGCGACTCCATCTGTCTGTAGTGAGAGACCAGTTCTCTGCCTCCGCTCCATCCCAG